>NC_056680.1:80477785-80786314 GCF_018350215.1 Panthera leo | reverse complement strand
CAATATGTAGTAATTTGATGAGTAGCTGGAAAAAAGTTCTTACCCAAAAGAAAAGCCTCTTACATTTTTTTTGTTGATACCTGAAATTCCACCATTACATTTCTATTGTATTGGCTTGTGCTTTTGTCCTCTGCTAAGGAATTTCAGGAGAAAGTAACATTTCATTCTATCAGTTTTTGCTGCCTTTTAGGAATGATATTGTCAGATTCTTTATGATGGAGAAGAAAGCAGAGAGGAGGAGGGGGACACACAACAGCTTCTGGGGAAACACCATCCAAAGACAGGAAGGGTTATCTTCGGGTGCTGACAGCATACTTGAGTTAGAGCAGGTTTAGAGTCAGACTTTTATACCAAAAGCACATGACTCCAACTTGATAGTTTATTTCCTATGTAACAGCTCACACTTCTAGGAACTAAGGTGGAATATTGGCTAAAATCTGTACCAAGAGGGAAAGATCATGCTGTTTAGTGATTTAACAGTGTCTTTCTGAGATTTGTGTTGCTCTCTTAAAATAACTAAGTCTTTGGATGTCCCCAAATCCATGAACTTGTGTATCTTCAGTAGCACCTTCTGTACCCCCCCAATGCCCAAGATTCCTGCTTCCATCTTACCATGGAGAGCTAGCTACTGAGGAGCACACCCTGGATTAGAAAGACGAGACATGGTCTTGTGAAATCCATATAACAATACACAGAATTTGTGATTTTGAGGAGCAGGTAAATGCTATATCAGGTCAGGAAAGGGACAGCTCAAAGTAGACTTGAATAATCAGGGAAGATTTTATGGACGAGTTAAGAAGTCAGATGGAAAGAGTTTGATTTCTCCTTCTGGAAAGTAGAGTTCTTTCTTTCAGAGGAAGGCCAGCAAGTGTCCCAGTTCCTGTGTACTTCTCTGCCACAGGTGCCCAGAAGCAGGCTACTCCAAATGCTTGGCTCCCAAGTGTAGACAAATCTGTGTATGAATGCTAGCTGGGATGAAGAAACCTTACAAGGTCTTTTCAGAAGATATGATGAGGGCACACTCACTAGCTTCTCTTGTCAATTAAAGCCCCTAATGAACTTTCCTGGTTTCAGGTCTCAGACATTTAGGTTACAAATGTCTGAGTGTTTTGAATTACAAACAATACTGCAATGAATTGTATTTATTTTTGGATTCTGGCTAGCTGCTTCTCTGATACTTTTCTTAAGTCTCCATAAACCTAACCCTCAAGTTTGAGACAGGAATTAAGGATGCTTGGTTTGTGGGAGAAGTATCAAGGTGGGCCATTGGTAGCTTAGCCAATATCCACCCTCTTCTTTGACCTTACTAATAAAACCCCAGTTTTGTTCATAGCTGCAATGTATCCTGGATTCCTTAGACTCTTTTGTAGCTGGGGGTGACCAGGATATGTCAGTGAAATGTAAATGGAAGTCTGCTGGATGGGACCCCTGGGACAGTGATTGTTTTCCTGCTAAAAACACCACCTCAACCAAGTGAGCTGCCATATGCCTTTTATTCTTTGCCCTTCCCCATGTTTGTTTGATCTTATGCCTAAAGGTGGAATGGCTGTCTTTTGACCTTCAAAACAAAATATACACATTAAGGGTGACAGAAAAAAGAGCTAAGAGGATCTTGGGCCTACCTCTGGACTTTTTATTATGTGAATAAAACAGTCCCTTATTTAGTTAAGTCACTATAATTGAGTTTCTGTTACTTCTGGCAGCCAAATTGATTCTAGCTATATTCTAGTTATGTACTAATACTGGGGTGACTTGAGATATTTACCACTACATTTGAGCCTCAGATTGCATATATCAGCAGGTTTTGTAAGCTTATTTATTTTAGTTCTATGTTTGGGTTTTTATAGAGTAACATTTCACACTTAGAAAAAAAAATGTGTTCATTGTAACCAAACAAAACAAAGTGTTTAAAGTAAGAAATTAAACACCTGCTCCCTACCTTTCCTTCAAATACTACTCCCCACAAGTCATGGTTAATAGTTTAGTGTCTGTTCTTCCAGACATTTTCAGTGCATGAACAAACATCAGTAACCTTCATAAAAGTTAAGAAGTTAGACATGATTCTGTTGCAGTAAACATCCCAATTATTTGATATCAAAAGAACCTCAGTTTCTTTAAAGCTTTGATATTTTCCTAAAATATTTCAAACTTTCACGAGGTTTGTGGCTTGACTTTCTGGAGTCTCTACAGTCAAAAGCAATAGGAGAATCAAACAACTCTCTCTAGGGGGAAAATGAAGTCTGAAGAGTAGTGGGAACTCTTCATACTTACCTTTTATCTCCTTCCTTTTTGGACTGTGTGCAAGGCTGAAATGTTCACTCAGTCTGGGAGTGACTATTTTCAAGTGCTGCCAGCCAGCGTAGGACTGTGGCCAGGCTAATTATAAGTCATGAGGTCAAAGAGGAACATAGTCTCTCATGGAAACAAACTGCACTAGGGCAAAACCAGATTTTTCTCAAAACCAACGAAGGAAGAAGATTTTATTTTATTTTTTAATGTTTATTTATTTTTAAGAGAGAAAGAGAGAGAGACCAAGTGAGAGCAACAGAGGGGCAGAGAGAGAGAGGAAGACACAGAATCCAAAGCATGCTCCAGGCTCTGAGCTGTCAGCACAGAGCCCAACGTGGGGCTCGAACTCATGGACCATGAGATTGTGTACCGAGCCAAAGTCGGACACTTAACCTACTGAGCCACCCAGGCGCCCCAAGAGGATTTTAAAATACGTGTTCATTTCTGTTCATTTTATATTCAGTGGGTGCTATTTTGTGAATTTAATAGCTAGAGGTGTCCTACTATAAAAAGCTTTTATTTATTAAAATCTGAACAATGTATGAGCATTCTATTGCAATCTCCCATTTGGTCAAGGCCATTCCTTATATATATTTGTGTCCAGCCAGATTAACCTGTAGTGGCAAGCCTTATCATCAGAAATAGCTCCCAACTAGCTTTATTGTGCCTTACTCTTAAATATAAGGAGATAGCACAGGGTCTGTGTTTGCCCAAAGTTCCAACTTAGCCGTCATAATGTGCTAGGACCTGGGCTAAGATGGAATAGCTTGTAGCAGACCAATGCTCCTAACAAGAATAACTTGAAAAGTTGGATTAAAAAAATATGTTTGAAGGTGTAAGAGTTGCAAAGGCAAACAGAGTTAAAGTCTTCAAAGCTTCTACCTAGCACTGTCTGGAAAGTAGCAAATTATTACTTTATATGGACTCTAATTAAAATCAAGGATGAATGTTGTAATCTTTAGGCTAATGGGTGGGAAGAGAATGCAGAACTAACTAAAGCATATCTAAAATGGGGGAAATAGGACAATTGAAAGTAGAAGTAGAACAGCTCATTTTTTTTTTTTTGATTCATCCAAAAGAAAGATATATAGGAGGGAAAATGGAACATAAAAGAAATGGGACAAAGAGAAAGCAATAGTAATATGGTGGGCAAAAGCCCAAGTAGATCCATACTTACATGAAATGTTTTTGGACTGAATACAAGAACTAAAAGGTAAAAATTTTCAGACCAGATATTAAAAAGTATGTGCTGCATATAAAGGACACATCTAAGTAAGGACACAGAAAGAGTAGGAGTAAATGGATGGAAAAGGAAATAACAGGCAAAAGCTAACCAAAAAAAGCTAGTATAACTTATAATGTCCTAATATCAAAGGCAAAAAGCATTTCTAAAGAGATTTCACAGTGATAAAAAGAATTAATCTACTTGCTAGAACTGTAATAAAAATATTAGAAGTATATGAGAAACAAAAAAAATAAACAATTTAAAAAAAAAGTATGAGAAACATAAATAACTGTTCTCTTTGTTTTGCAAAAGTGTAAAAAGCATATTTTGCCCCACTGAGATAGGGGGAAAAAAAAAAAGGTTTGTGAATGCCATTTGTAACACTCCTAACCCTAACCAGTTTTGTCCACACCTTGCTAAAGATTAGCGTTTCAGTCAGAATAAGTTAGGTTATGCTACAGAAATAAACAACCCCCAACTATCATGGCTCCAAACCATGAAGTCTTATTTTTTGCTCTGACAAAGCCTATGGACAGTCAAGATGATTGTTCAAGACCACAATTAAAAAAAAAAATTTAATGTTTATTTTTGAGAGAGAGACAGAGCATGAGCAGGGAAGGGGCAGAGAGAGAGAGAGTCACAGAACCCAAAGGAGGCTCCAGGCTCCGAGCTGCCAGCACAGAGCCCAACGTGGGGCTCAAACCCACGAACTGCAAGATCATGACCTGAGCTAAAGTCGGACGCTTAACTGACTGAGCCACCCAGGCACCTGAGTCCAAGACCACTATTGGCTGAGCCTTTGGACTGCTTCCATTTTACAGCACCTATGTATCATCATGTACTTCCACAACTGCTGTAGGAGAGGAAAAAAGCTAGAGGGTCTCACACGGGCAATCAGATATTCCGGGCTGGAAGTGACATGTGTCCCTTCCATCCACAATCTATTGGCCAGAACTAGTCATGTGACTCTGTTCGACTGCAGGGAAGTATACACTTCCCACATGCCCAGAAGGAGAGGAGAATTAGGTATAGCTTAGGATCAGTAGTGTCTAGCAGAGTTGGAAACTCCTGTTTAAATTTCTGAGGTCATGAACCTCCTTATGGTCACAGAGCATGACAATACTGAAAAGAATGGGTATGGTTTTTATACACCCGGCTCCTTCACCTCAGAGACTGCTCTCTTTTCCACCAAAGGATGCATCCTGCTCAAGGACCTACTGCCTTTCAGAAGTGCTTGTTCAATTAGTAGAGGCTGCTGATGGAGGAGAGTGCAGAGGCACCAAGACCAAAAACCCTCACTTGGGAGCACAGAGATAGAAGATACCAGCTATCCTGAGCATCCTCTGACTGGAGTACGGCTAGTTGGAGGTGCAGGCTGACTGACAAACTTTGATCTAGTCCCTGACTATTGCAGTCTGCAGTGACACCACGCTGGATCTGACTCTTTCAACTGGTAAAGACAGTGGTCCACTTGGTCCTACTCTGTAGTGAAGCCTTGAGCTCTTCCAGACCTGGATGGCCTCACTGCTTCCCCTGGCCAAGCTGATGCCTGATTCAAGTAAGACACGTCTCTAACCTTGGGTTAGCAAAAAGAGATCGAAAAATGTTAAGACAGAGCCTCTATGATAGATCTGATGCAGTTTAAAATTAGCATTCTCTGTTTTCCATTTCTTTACTGGTAGCAAAAACAACTTTTTAAGATATCTTTACTTCACAAAGATGGCACGGATCTTGAAAAATCAAAAAGTGGTGCACAGCACCCACCTCTAATAGAAGCCTTTGATGTAGCGCTTGAGTTTGAGTGAGTGCATCGCAGGACACTTTCAAGAGTAGCTCCATCTTTCTTAAATTTCGAAAATCTCGTTCTTTTTCTCTTTGCTTACGAGAAAGTTCATCATGGTAGTTCTGCTTGTCAATGAGACAGTTTCGTAAATTGAGATCCAAGATTCCTCTGTTCCAGGAAAAGAGAGAAAATGAAAGTGATTTGTCATCAACTGCCCTTCATGCTTCTCAAGACAGCATGCTCAGCATATTCATACAGAACTATCCTCGTATGAGAAACCAATGTTAAATCATGCTAAAAGCCACTTTATTTGTAAGTTGGTATCATTTAGAGTCCCAGGCTAATTAGAAAAAACCCAAATGGAGGGAACCCGGGTGGCATCCCACTAAGCGTCTGACTTCAACTCAGGTCATGATCTCATGGTTCGGGAGTTCGAGCCCCGACAGCTTTGGGCTCTGTGCCGACAGCTCAGAGACTGGAGCCTGCTTCGGATTCTGTCTCCCTCTCTCTCTGCCCCTGCCCCGCTCACTCTCTCTCAAAAATAAATAAACATAAAAATATTTTTAAAAATAGCAGCTCAGCAGAGACAGAGGTTCCCAGTTTCCCTAAAATTTTATTTACAAATAGGAATTAACACCTTCCCAAGGAATTGCGTGGACCACAAAATTATTCCCATTAGGAAAAAGTCATGATTACCTGAGGAATACCGTTCATATGTAGGAAAGATCCCACAACTATAGCATACTCCAGTGATATACTTTTCAGAGGCACATTTCAAAAACTTACAATAATATAAACATTGTGTCCTTGAGATTTGGTCACAAGAAATTGAGGAAAATGATGAGTAAACAATGGGGAAAAATACTGGGAAATACTTTATTTTTTAATAAAGGTAAAAATCTATTCAAAATTCTATAAACTATTTATTGAATCAACATAAATGTGTTTGAGATTATGTTTTGAATCCTTAAGTAGAAACTGAAGACAAGTTTAGATGACAGACACACATAAATGTAACCTTTCAGTCAGTGAAGTTGCTTCATTCTCTCTGGTCAATTCCAACAGCTTGACCAATTGGTTATATTCTCGTTCTTTTATTTCAAGTAAGGCTCGTTTGCCTTCAACTTCCTTTATTACATCCTCCTTCTCTTCCATTATGGAATTAATTTTGGTTTCAACTTTCTTTAGGAAGTCATTTAGCTCTTCGAGTTCATATTCTAAGACAATCTTTTTCTTTTCCATTTCTCTGTGGAAACATACATACAGATACAGTTACATACATACATGCATATGTGTGTATACACACACACACACACACACACACACACACACACACATACACACACACACACACGTTTGCCTTATTTTGAGCTCATGCTGTCTCTGCCTATTTTTACTACCTGAAGAGGCGATAGAAGAGCTAGTGGTGAACTCAGAAGTGGGGTGAAGATCACAGATGAGCGGGACTTAGGGGTGTCTCCACTGAGTGCCAGTGAGGGCAGTGATTTGTCCAGCCTCCTCACTTCCTCCTTGGCTCCCCACTGCACCACCTTCTGGGATCTACCCTCTCCCTGACCAGCCTTCTTGAACTGACCTGAATCTCTCAACTTTGGTGGTCGTGACAAGGTGGCTTTTAGAACTGTTACTAATGCCTGCTTTCTTCTTTCTCCTTACCAGAGCAATCAAATGGTTTCTCCAGAATTTTTGTTTCTTCATTTATCTTTATTTTTTTGAGCTCCTCTAAACCTTAAGAACTTCCTCCATGATTTCTGCCTCCAAAATTGCTCTGAATGTTTGGGGGTGTTCCCCAGGTGATTAGATGACAAAGTAGAGTTACTGTCATCTGGGCTTTAGGCTTCTGGCTGGCTGACACACCATAAAATTCTACACATTAAAATTCCAATAATTTATCTTTTGCACAGCTCTGTTAACATCTGTAGGGACACTCCATACAGATTCAATTTATAAATTGGAAAGAGACATAAATAAATGTTATGAATGTTAGTAATATGCTGCCTTACTTTCTTTTAATGAACTTGATACACACAACTGAGGCAAGGCTAAATGCAGATATTTCAAAGGTTGTAATAGTAATTTGATGTGTTCAATGGCTAATATTCTCGTTTTAGTGAGCATACACTAACTTAGGGCTGGCAGGGCTTAAAACATAATATTAAGTCATACACTTTTTTGCGTGTTGTTTTTTCTATCTCTTTTCCAATTTGTACAGGAACAGCTTGATGGTGGACCACTTCATCCTAGTAAAGAAAAGGAATGTTACATTATGTAATTTTAGACCAGAGTTAAATAGAAAAGAAGTACAATGTGTAGAATTCTTATCTTCCCCCTACTGTCTAGGGTGCTTTAATTATTTCATTTAATACTCACAGTGACCTTACAAGACATGGTTTGTAACCAGTTTAAAGAGGAGGTAGCTGAGTGTAACGAATACTGTCTGTTCCCTCTATGGATGTCCACCCATCTTTCCGGGTTTGCGGGGGTTGGCTCATGCCTGTTTTCCTCTCCATAGGATCGCCACTGGCTCAGCAGACCTGTCTTCTCAAGGGATAGGGAATGCAGGGAAGGGGGCAGCTCTCTGTGACCAATGACTAATTGATGTGGTGATACCACGGCCCATCCCCCCTGCCTCTGGGTGGAATTCATGGTCTAGAGATTCCCACAGGATCAGGTTGAGACCAGTATTTTCCTGAAAACACATTTTGGCCTAGTTTCTTCCCCCAACTTTCCTGACATTCCTATCAGATTCCCCTTAGAGACCTCCCTCAATGAGTATTTGTCTGAATACTAGAAACTCTGCTTCTAGGGAACCCTAAGACTTGTGCTAAGAAAGCTTAAATAATTTCCCCAAAGTCACGCAGCTAGGAAGTGGTAAGGCCGAGATCAAAAGCTAATTTTGGCTAGTACCACTTTTCACTATGCCCTGTGGATTCACAGAAGGTTCTATTTTAGCCTCAAGCCACTTATGTACAGGGCAGGCATTATGAAACAGCCCTTCCTGCCCAAGGATCACACTGGACTTTGGTGCCTGGGGTAATACATGCATGGAGGTTGAACACATCATGGCAGTGAAGTGAATTTATCCCGGGATCTCGCTCAGTCCAGGGGCAGGTCCAAATTTTGTAAGGCTAAGACTCTTATGATTTGTCAGGGGGCCTCTCTAAGATAAAGAGTAAAGAATTATAAATGCTAAATAGGTACAGGGCCTTGGAAGAGGTTCATGCAAGTGAGGGGCCTGAAGCTTTAGCTTTGTTAGGCTCCTCGTAAATCTGTCTCTGCTGAGGTACTATGTTCCAGGTAGCAGCTGGGCACGTCGTGTTTGACTGCTCTAAGACCCTCGAGGAAAAAGTGGTCAAAGTGAATCATAATTGTCATTAAAGCCAATGAGTCTCAGATGTTGTTTCTAAACCAACTCTAGGGGTGTCTGGGTGTCTCAGTAGGTTAAGTGTCTCACTCTTGATTTTGACTCAGGTCATGATCTCACCATTCATGGGATCAAGCCCCACATTGGGCTTTGCACTGACAGCGCCAAGCCTGCTTGGGATTCTCTCTCCTTCCCTCTCTTTCTGCCCCTCCCCCACTCATGCATGCTCTCTCTCTCAAAAATAAATAAACTGTTAAAAAGGTAAAATAATTCTAGGTTATTTAAATTGTTTTGAGAGTTATATATTTTTCAAAATAAAATGAATTTTAATTATTTCCTAAAACATAAATGCATAAACAAAGTCTTAGTCACTTTCATGGGGAAGAGAAAGTAAAGTGAAATCACACAGATAAGGGTAAAGTTATACAAATATATGCAAGAGGTTAGGACATTTGGTTGCTCTTCAAAGAAGTCACTGTGTTTGTGACATCCAATTCTGATGTAGAAGAAAATTCTTAGTGAGGTCTTTTCCCTGGGCCAGGGCTCCAAGTTGGAGAGATCCTGTCAAACACTCTTAAAATTTTTTGTGAATTCCCAGGGCCCAGGTTTAGTTTGATTAGATCAGTCACAATGCTGAATATTTCAGTTTGTGTGATGCTACCCCTCTTTGTCAAACCTGTGTAGTTAATCTTGATAACCATGCATTTTTATGTCCACAGAGGAACAATGTTTAAATATTTATGTAAGTAACACACCTTTAGGTTGACCTGATATTCCAACAGTTCTTCTAGTTCCTTCTGCTCCTTCAGTAATTGCTTTTGCTTAGATGCCAAATCTTCCCGTAAATTTTTGATTTCTAATTTCTTCTGCATTGTTTCCTTACGTAATTCTTCAGTGCTTTCTCTCAATATTCTCATCTTCTTCTCCATTTCCTTAAAAGTCAGGAAAATTATCAGGTTATATAGAGCCTGAGCAAGTATCTGTCTACCTAAAAATCAAATTAAAAATAATTTTACTCACCATTTTGATTATATTTGTTTTGAGTTTCACAAATGACTTCTTCTAAAGTTAAATACAAAAATGACTTCTGACATCTTCAATCAAGGCATGACAGTTGTACTTCATGTATTAAACACTTTACATCAGATTCAAACTCTTTTTTTTTTTTTACTAGTGGCTCCTTTCTATCCTGTATTTTATTTTATTTATTTTTTTTAAGATTTTATTTTAATCTCTACACCCAACATGGGACTCAAACTCACAACCCCCAGATAAAAAGAGTCACCTGCTCTTCCCAGCTGAGCTAGTCTGGTGCCCCTCTGTCCTATATTTTCAATGTGTCCTTTTTCTGAGTTAATTTTTATTTCATACCAAAAAAGCATGAGTGAAAATTTCCAGCCCATTTTCTAGTAGCTTTGTGATTTGACATCAGATGCAAACCATCTTTGACTATTGGGCTTCTGGTTCACCTGAATCCCACATGAGAATTAAAGACTGAGGAGTTCATATTTGGAAAACCCAACCCTTTGTGCTCCTTAATCCCCCTCTTTGTAACCCATTCATATTCTCCCCAAAGGCCCTCCACTCCAGACTCAACACATCTTTGTTCCCTTGCCTGATTATTTGGGGAGTGTTTGACTTATGGGAGAGAAGCCTTGTACTCAGAAAATCTACACATTATTAATGACTGAGCGAATGGATCCATTTAGCCTGCTCTGGGTTTTCTACATATCTCCACCCTCCAATGCTGATGAGAGCGGGTAAAATTGGTGATCCTATGGTCTGGAACTAAAATCCAAAATTCTTTTTCCCATAAAATCTGTGTGGTAAATGGTAGGTAGGTACTTATATAATAATGTATATTTTATATGCTATATATGTATATGTACATATCTATACTCATACACATACACACACATATAAAAAAGTAGTATTTTACTCTATGACAAACAGGTTTTTTTGCCTTGGAATGAAAACACCAACAGCATGCTTCTGAAATATAACCATTCAGAAGGGGGTAACAGTGCAGAATGTAGTGACATTTCTCTTTACTTTGTGTGATAGATCACAAAAAATGTGATCTCACAAAAATGGATTCCCAATTCCTCCTGTTCCTATAGATATTTGTCATTCTTCTCATTAAGAAGTAGAGCTCAGAGGAGCCTGGGTGGCTCAGTCATATAAGCATCCAACTTCAGCTCAGGTCATGATCTCATGGTTAGTGAGTTGGAGCCCTGCATCAGGCTGTGTGCTGACAGCTCAGGGCCCGGAGCCTGTTTAGGATTCTTCCTTTCTCTCTCTGTCTCTGGCTCTTACTGTCTTTCTCTCAAAAATAAGTAAACATTAAAAAAAAAAAAGTAGAGCCCGTTTCTCTATCCCTTGATTCTAGACTTAGCCATGTGACTTGCTTTGACCAATGACGGATTACAAAAGCAGAGGCTTGAAAGGTCTTATGCTTTGGGGGTCTGCCATCACTTGAGGCTGTTTTTTTTGAGGCCGGAAACCCTTCCACTACTATGTGACGACTGGTGACATGTGATCTTAGACCAGCTAGCCTGCCAACTGGCTGACAGATGAATGAAGCCATCTTGGACCACCCAGCCCCAGCTGAACCAGCTCAGACCAGGAAACCTCTGTGTAAAATAAGAAATGTTGGCTGTTTTAGGCCACTAAGTTTTGGGGCAGTTTGTTATGCAGGAATGGATAAGTGGTACATCTCCTTTATAAAAATGTCTTATAGTAAGCTTGAGATGTTCAAGAAGCTCTGAGGGTAATAACTATGCAAAAATAATGTTTTTAAGTGCTAACCACAGACACCCCCCCTTTTTTTTCTAAAAACAAAGCAGATATTGTCCAACTAAACACAGCCTATATTAGATGCCAAATAGCTAAGCCTGTAATAGGCATCACTATGTTTATTCCAGAAGTTATTCCTTTCAGCATTGTCTATAGTTAAGACTTTTGGATCTTTCAAATGTCTCAGGGTATGGTTGTTGTGATAAACATTAATATTTATCAAAAGGGATATTTGAATCCAGTTGTATTAACAAACTGTAGACCATCTAAGACTTACTCCTGGCTTAGGTATCTTCTCAAATTCCTTTATTATGAGGTTTTTTTCTTCTGTTAAGCTGTTAAAAAAAAAAACAAATTTGACAAAGTACAAAAGAGTAAGCTATTTCTGCAGTAATAACTTTCTATTTTCTCTTAGAACGCACTTCCTGTGTTTGTTTGCCAGGGAACCTGGTGTCTGTTCTTTACGATGGCTTCAGTGACTCCCGGTTAGGTGCTTCCTCCCCAGTCCTCCCACAACACTCACTGCGTATACCAACCCATTAGAACAGTTATCTTATCGCATTATAGCTACTTGGTAGCAGGCCCTTCCCCACTAGACTCTGACTCCTTCCAGGCAGGCTCTGGGTCTTTTCTTTTCTTTTTTTTTTTTTTTTATACTACTTGCAATGAACCAATGCCTGCCTGGATTAGTGCAAAAACTTCCACAAGCTCCATCAAATAAGCAGATCTCATGAGCCAGTAGATCTGGGAAGTTGGAGCAAAACATGCACACCAGCTTTTATTTTTATGAATTTTTATTTGCAATAATGTAAATTAAGGTTAGTATAATAAGTACGTACCACATGGAATTTAATGTAGGTTAGCTGGGACACAAGTTGAAGTTGAACTTTCAGAGTTTTGAATACTTAGGCCTTTGCTGTTAGAGCTTGCATACACATTGACAATATTTAACTTCCAACCTATTGATCCTACACCTCATGCAGGCTGCCACTAGGGGGTGGTAGTGTGCTGTCATATTTTGATTGTAAAGGCCACCTTAGCGTCCCTGAGTTGGAAAAATGGTGACTTGAAGCTCTCCCACAAGATAAGACTCACAGTCTTTCCTTTAAGTAAATATAAAATAATATATTTTTTAAAGAAACATAAGATGGCTAATTCTTTAGGACATTTTAAACTAATTACGTCTCTATCATGTGTTTTTTATTAAGAAAAATTGACTTTCCCTTTAAGAGATGCATATTTTTCTATTTATAAAGAAGTCTATCATTCATAATCCCATCCCATCACAGTTGATCATTTTCATTTTCTTTGTATCTTTTAATTAAATTATATAAAATGTGTATATATGATTGAATCCATTTTTACCTAACATGTAATTAAAGTAGCTTCCCAACTGCAAAACAGTCTTTGTAATTAGTAATTTAATAGTTAGTTTCAAGGTTTCCTAGTGGGTGAGTGTAGCATAATAAAACAATCCCAAACATTGTCCATCTTTTACTGAACTTGTATCAGGTAATTTACATGCATTTCTAAACTTCAGAACTTACTACATAGGTATTATCTTCATTGTACAAATGAAGAAAACTGAGGAGTTAAGCGCCTTTTCCAAAGTCACACAATCAAAACTAAACTGACATTCAAACCTAGAAATTGAGCTCTGACTCCACGGTGCTTTTCAGTATCAAGCTGCCTGCCTGTGGAACACATTATTATTTAAATATTCCACTATTTTTAGAATTTAGATTGCTTTCAGTTTTTTACTCTTAAAAGTAATCATTTAATACATATTCTTGTGCATTAATGTCTTTTTTCCCCCTCCTCTGGATTCTCCTTTTTGCATGGCATTACTGAGATAAAGAAAAAATACTTTTGTGCCTCTTGATATATATCAACTTCTAACCTTTTAAATTGACATCAAACTTTAAATCTGTCTGACATTTTCAGCTTTCCTGACTAAGGGGTGCTTCAGTGTCAAAGCTACTCAGGATTTATTTCTTTTCTGCAGCAAGAGAGTCCTAACTGAAACCATGTCCTCAAAGGTTTTTAATTTTAAGGACTTGGGAGTGAAGAGACAATGCAGGAAACCCTGTGTGTGGCCATGTGCAAGAGATATTTTTCACTATCAGTAGTAGAACCAGTCTGAATTAGTGGAAGTTGCAAGAGGTAGATTTTTGAACCAATACAAACCATAAACATCTAAAAATCAGGCTGTCCAAAGCTGGAACGGGCTGCTGTGGGAGGCTGTGTGCTCCCGTCAGAAGGTGTTTAAGCACAGACTGGTGATCACTGACAGAAGACTCGGGTGGATTCTAACCTTGTAGTCAGGGCTGAGAACTGCTTTCGGAGCCAACAGTTCTTAAAACTCTGACATTTCTCAGAAGTATGCTGGGATCTTGTAAAAACTGCAAATGCTGCCTTGGGTGAGAAGGCTTGGAACCATTAGTTTTAAGGTTGGATCTGCCTTTCAATCAAGTTTCTCAGGTCCTTCTCTTTTAGATATGAAGACCACACCCTGCAAAACCTGTTCTAAGCTCATTCTGCTCTTGGTTGCCACAAGGAGAGCAGGAAAGATTTAAAAAGTGTTTAGGAAGTGAAATCTATTCCAGCAGTGAATTTTTCCTTACTACTAATCCTAATGACCTGTGTGCCCCTGTGTCGTAGCTAACATTCCAGAATTCCAGATGCTTTGCTAAAATAATCCCTCTGTTCCTTTCTTGCTGCATCTGTTTGTTTCTTGGTTCCAACTTTGCTGTTACTACTGGACTAAGAATGGCAAATGGCTACCAAGCCCGGATTACACCACAGGGATGGCAGGGACCAGCTTGGAATAATGAGCAGTCACTAAGGCCAGGGTCACGTTGGGATAGCCCTGCATGTGAACAGCATGAGTGCTCCCACTCTCCATGTCCCTACCTGTGACAGATAGCAATAACTTGCCATGGCCTTGTTTCCCCACCTGGCCAAGACTTGTCAGAATGCATCAGATTTAGTATCAGAGACACAATTTACTTGCTGTCCAAATCTGAGGAGTTATTAGAAAGCAGGGAAGCCCCAAAAGGTAACAAAGTGAAGGCAAGGAAATGGTTGAAAAGGATATTGGAAAATCTTTTCAGAGGCTGTTTTTAGAAAGATAATGACTTCTGCTTTGTTTCAACATAAGTTCTCAGGGTGCCTGGGTGGCTCAGTCAGTTAAGCATCAGTCTGACTTTCACGTTCATGATCTCACAGTTGGTGGGATTGAACCCTGAGCCTGGCTCAGCATTGCATTGCAGGCAACCTGGAGCCTGTTTGGGATTCTCAATCCCAGTCTCTCTGCCCCTCCCCTACATGTGTACACTCTCTCTCTCTCTCAAAATAAATAAATATATATTTAAAAAATTTTTTGAGTTCTCAATAGTATTTAAAAACCTCATTATTTATAATATTAATTGAGCTTACTTAAGGTTACATATCCTTTTTTTAAAAAAATATTTATTTATTTTTGAGAGAACACAAGTGGGGGAGGGGCAGAGAGAGAGGGAGACACAGAATCAGAAGCAGGCTCCAGGCTCCATCCTGTCAGCACAGAGCCCGACATGGGGCTCAAACCCACGAATTGTGAGATCATGACCTGAACTGAAGTCGGATGCTCAACCGACCGAGCCACCCAGGTGCTCCAGGGGTTGCAAATTCTTTCCTAAACTGCATATTCAAGAGGTCAATGAGTATTAATCTCATAACTGAAACTATGGTAATAGATTTAATTGTAACTTACCATTAGCATTTATTAAATAGAGTTTATATTATGTGACAGCATAAGAAAAGTCAACCAAATTATAGAGTAAAATTTTATTCTCTAGAGCATTTGAACAATAAATTATTCTTCATAGCTGCCAGTGATTCAGAAGTTCCTAAAGATATTGGGGTGGAGGGGTGTTACTTATTAGAGCTTCTATTATTTAGACCCTGAATAAAATGAGTTTGTTGTACTGATCTGAAAAATATCATCTGTGTATTTGAATGAATGGTTTTCTCTCACTGGCTTAGTTTCTTTATTTTTAGGTGGGGATGAAAATATCTACTTTTTTCCTGGGGAGAGAGTGTTGAGTGAATTTGTTTCTATACAGTGTGATATGAAATATGTTAAAGCCAAGGAAATACGCAGCCTATATAATTCTTTCCTGGTATTCCTTTGGGAATCACCATTATTTTTATGAAAATAAGTTTGTTAATACTTGAGATGTGAGGAAGTCTGCTCGAGCTCAAAGTATTATGCGTTGCAAATCCGAAAACAATACACGCTAAACATTTCTGCAAATGTGAGTCCTGAATATTCTTGTTCACTGTAGGTCACTATGCACAGTTCCCTCCCTATCCCAGGCAACTCAGTGAACAATTTGCCTGTCTATACCTAAAAGGCAAGAGTTCTGGTTGTTGCTGGGTTTTTTCCTTGGCAGGAATACTTGGAAATTTTAAACAATTTAAATATCAACTGACTTATGTTCCCTTTACCCTTTCATGGAAATGTCAAGCATTCTTATCTTCAGTACTAATGAACAACCACCAATTGTTTTAATTTCATTATTTTCTCAACTGAAAGAGTGCTTACAGAGCACAGAAATAGCTAGCCTTTCTTTTTATAGATCTCAGTGTGAGCCTGAAACAAGTTTAGATTGAAAGACAAAAGAGAACTCAGATTTTTTTTTTTTGCCCTGAATGTAATTCTCCTGATGAAACTAGGCTTCTTCAGCCCCCCAGTTGAAAAGATAGGACCCAAAGAGAAGATTTCAAAACCCAGGGCTTACAGAGTCCTCAGAAAGTCACTTAAATAATTTGCTTAACTCTCGGTAGCAATGAATTATATTCGCTCTGTCGGAGATCTACTGAGATTCTTAAAATTAGCCAGAGGAAAGTTCTGCCACCTTAAAAGGTAACAAATCCTAGGAGCGATTATTTGGCTTTCTCTTCAGTGCCCAGGCACAGCATCCAGCATACCACAGCACAAAGCGTGGACTGTACTCATTTTGAAATTCAATCTAAATAGTGTGATTTGCTGAACAAACTCTTCCACTGACTTGCTACTCCCTCCACAGGAAGAACATTAGAGATTTTGGAAATACTATTTGCCTTTCTAGCAGTACCTTTCTACGTTAGTTCACTGAATGACATACTCTAGATCTGGATAGGTAAATGTGTCTTCCAAAAGGATATTACTGTCTTTCTTGATCCTGAGGGATAGTTCAGGAGAACAAGGTTGAACAAGTGGTCTGTGTTCGTGTATTAGTAAAATATAGTGAGCTAGATGTGACCCTCAGCTCACACAGGTTTGTCTGCAAAGTACATGTGGGGCGTCCGCTGTGCAGCCGTGTGGTCTGGTCCTGCCGAAATGATACTGGGCTACCATCAGGGCCAGAGAGGGCGAGAGTGTGTGCCAGGTCTTTGTTCCATGTAGTGTGCTCTTTGGCTGCAACTTCCAAAGCTTATGACTTTCCGGACACAAGAAAACACAGTAGAGATCTCCTCCATGAACACGTCTCCCTGTCACTTGAGCCTTTTTCTATAAGTTGTGTTACCTTCTTGTTCAGGGATGGCCCGTTCTAGGCAATCAAGGAAAGAGCTAGGCTTGTAGTCATCTTAACATTGCCATCTTACACTCAGTGTGCCTAAAGTTCCTTCCTAATTTAGTTTAATTTTTATCATTTTATTTATGTGGAAAGAGCTTTCCTCAAGCGTATCTTCAGTGTGCTTGAGAGAATTGTGCACTTACCTATTTAATCTGTACTGATTATGAAACTCTCTTTCCTTCACTGCATTATATTCATTTTGATACTTGAGAAGTTGTTCTCTCATTTTAGAGACCTCAGTGGTGAATGCCTCAGGAAAATTATCAGCTTGCTGCAGGTGAAATTGCTGCTGTTGTATTTGCTTGGTGAAACGTTTGGCATCCTGGAGCAGCTGGACCTCTGACTCCTGTGTGCTGGGAGCCATGAAACAGAGATTGAAATAATGAGAAAGGTGTACTTTTAACATCCATAGGAACTCCTGTAGAGATCTAGCAAGGAGAGGAGGGAGCGTGTCCACACAGCTCCTGGTTCCTTCCGTTCCTCAGTACAATTCAATTCAGTGATAAGTTTGTGCCAAGTATTACAGTAGGTACTAGAGGTGAATGGAACTTACAATCTAGGAAGGGGAACAGATGGAATAGGAAGCTGGAGTACCAGCTGACAAGTACTACCACTATCATGTAGATCAAAATGGTGGGAGAGACAGAGAAAGCACTGAGTTGGATGGGAATATGGTATTTTTGTTGGGCTTTGAAGAACAATCATGACTTCCCGGACTGGCAGGGGGTGGGGGTGGGGTTGATAATAAGAGAGTGGGTCCTCCTTTTAACTGCCTCAGCAATGCTGGCTCTAATTCTTGAATTCTCCTGACCTGACTGTAGGGAAATTTTTTCCTCCTTAATGAACTAAGAAACAATAAAGTTTTCTAATGACACTTTACTAAGAAACTGGGAAGAAAAATTTTCCTATAAAATTATGGACATAAACTCCCTTACAGGTTTCTGATCCTATCTTCAATGTCTGGCTAGAGCCAGATTTAAATGTCACAGTTGAGGGGGATCCCCTATCTAGGTCTTGTTGCTATATAGGAAAAAAGGTTAAATATCTGGCAAGAAGCAGATTTGAATGGACACAGAAACTGGACTTGGTGAAAGCTTCTAAAACTCATTCATCTGTGCTGCAAGCTAGCCCCAGCTGTAGCCTTACCAGCAGACTTGATTCACGTTTCCCAAAAACCCAACTGCCTCACATTAGCTACCTCTCCTGTTTGGAAGCAAGACAGGGCTGGTGCCATTTCCAGTTTTAAAGTCAGCACGCCTCTTTGGTGCACACCCCAGCAAGGACCCTTGCCGGGAGAAATCTTCAGGTTTCTCCTCATTTGCAGAGATGCCCAATGACTTGACAAAGGCTGTCTCAACTGAAGTTGTCTGCTCCACCCATTTCCCCTAGTGTTAATACGTCATTTGCTCAATAACATCCAGTGAGACATTTACTGGGACATACTATGCCCCAGGCACTATGTTAGGTACCAAATACCAACACAGCTATGGTGATAACACATATGATTTCTGTTAACAGAAGTTGGAGTTTTTTCTTACAATTTGGTTTCCTTGCATGTTAATATACTTGGTAAATCCAAAGTGGCCTGATCTTCAACTGTGGAATTGTGAATGGTTGTTGGCTTGTGCCACGGTGCCTGATTTCCCCCAGAAAGAAAGTGGACAAGGTGGTTAGGGTTCCAGCCAGAACACAAATGGTAATTCCCCTACATGGACTTAGACTATGCGCCAGCATAAGAGAACTGAACAACTTTTATAACGTGGTTCCTATGCAAAATTCATTCAGCTTCAGTTCAGCATTTCCAGGCTCTATATGCCCTGTCACAGCCCCAGCAGCAAGAGTGGAGAGTTGGTGTCTTCGTGCTTTTCTCGCCCCCCAGGCGGGAGGAGTGGGAGAGGGTGGTGGGTGTTTGTAATCACAAGAGAGGGAACTAAAGGGTCAAGAGGAGGTAAAATGTGGGTAGCAGAAGGGAAGTAATGGTTTTGCAACACAACCTGGAACTAGGAAGAAATAACCAAGGCCATAGTCTTGGTCCTACATGGCTGTCTGTCACTGGGGCCCGGGCAAGGAGGAAGCTGAATCAGCACCCCACAAGGCTCTCTGGGCTGGGCTCTAGACTAGAGCTATCTGGAGGGTGAGAAGTGTTGCTGTAGGACTCGTATTGGCAAAGAGTCTTGAAGGGATGTTCTAAGAACTGCATGGATTTTTCCCCCCCACTTAAGCAGTGTGAAGTATGTTGAAAAAGATTACCCAGACTTTCCATCTAAATCCTCCAAAAGTTCGTGTATCTTGAGAATTATGTGTCTACACTGCCAGTCGGGGCCAATTGTGGGAAATGACAGGATAAGGGTGAAGAGTTAGCTTGAGGCTGGCACAGAGGAGGAGGAGGAGGAGGAGGAGGAGGAGAAGCCAGAGCTGGGGGGTTGTTAGGAACCTGGATGGAGTGAAAGTGAAGGGTGCATAGAGATGGAGCTCTGCTCTTCTCCTGCTGCTTCACTTTTCCCTCATGCTCCCTTCCTGAAAGTAGTCAAATGACTTTGGGCAGGAAAAGAAGTAGAGCTAATGTTTGCAGATTGGGGGACAGGATGGATGGGGAATGACAAGAGGGAGTTTCTATCCATTGCTGCCTCTCCTTGGCTTTTGATGAAGACCCTATGCCAGGTTATGAGGCAGGAGGTTATGGAGAAAAGGAAGAACGAGGCTGGGGAGTAGTAAGGAGTAGCAGCAGAACAGGATTTCCCTTCTTTCTTCACTCTCCTTCCCTCTTGATTCCCACTGGCTGATAGCAGGTGCTTAGGAAACTTTGTGGAATTGTCCTGTGGAAGCATATTCTTACATGCTGTTGATTGTGACTAAGATTAGGAGAGTAGCCTAGGGTAGAAGGAAGAGGTGAGAAAACTGAAGCCTCAGCAAATGTAGCCTGGGGTTGTGCTAGTGTGTGAAGGGAGGTGGGGAGCACAGAACACTGTAGGAGTGTCCTGTAGTAGATAATGTCAGTGCCCCACCAAATCCCCTTGGCCCACTCTGGGGTCACCTGTAGCTTTGGTGGACAGTTACCGTACATCCCGACAGACCTGTGTGCCTCTGCCTGAGAGCTTTGTCTAGCCATAACAACTTACTTGGCTTCTCAAAAGGCATGCTAGAAGTGCGGGGGGCTCCTCTCCCTAGGAGTAATCTTTGATCAACGATGGATGGAAATTAGTGGACAAATATCCCAGTTTCCTTACCCTTCAGTGGGAGAGTTCTGAGGTGTGTCCTACACACTCAGAGGGTCCTCAGTGAGACTGAGCACCAGTTGGCCACAGTGTTAACCTGCACATTAACACACCCTGGCCGGATTCCTCTCTTCCCCATCTCACTTCCCCATTCTCCCACGATAATTTCCGGTGTCACTTCTCAAACTACTTGAACTCAAATCTTTGCCTCAAGGCCTGCTTTTGGGAGAATAAAAAACAAGATAGATCCCATCACAAAAAAAGAAATATAAATATGATAAAAGATGTCTCCACGTCCGCAAATAGCATACCTTATCACGGTATCATGTAGCAAGGTGTACTTCGCTTTTAACTCTGCCATTCTGGTTCCAGGAAGTTTTCCCATAGCATGTAACTAACAAAGAGAACACAAGACCACGATTAGCCATTAGCCATCACACTCCTTATGCTTAAAGCAGAGATAAAATGGATATATGGATATCTTATAAGATCTTTCCAGTCGACATTAGAGAGGAAACACACCAGACAGGATGGTATATTACAAAAATGCTGGGTGTTTGGAGAAAATAATTCTAGTTCTATTCTGCCTCCAGTAAGCTCTACATTCCTGAGCAAGGCTCTTACCTCTCTAGACTATGATTTCTCCATCTGTAAATTGAGGGAAGGAATTGAGTTAAGTTCTTCCAATTCTAAGAAAACATATTTCTAGTTTTAGCAAACAGCCTGAATAGTATAGATGTTAAGTTAAAAACTTACAACAATTTGTAAGTTGAGAGAACTAATAAATTACTTATTTATTAGTAATAGCTGAGCGTCTATTACAAGCAAGTGTTATATTTCAGTTATTTCAAAGATATTTTGTGAAGTAGGGATGAATCGCCATTTTAAACTAAGGTTTGGAAAGTTAAGTGATTTGTGTCAAAGTTACAGAGCTAGTTAAAGGTGGTGTGTCAGGATGTATACCCAAGTGGTCCAGCTCTAAAAATCCACGACCACTCCCCTATACCACAATCTCTCTGCCTCTACTGTCGAAGAAACATGAGAGTTTGTTTGGTATGTAAAGTGCTATTATTTGTTTCTTTTTCATTTTGGGTAAAAGAACTTTTACTCTCAGAACTAGATGATAAGTAGTAATAGACATCACAGTGCAACACAAAACACTGAAGTTTTACCATAATGCAGTGAGCATTTGTGTTAGGTTTGACTTTACCTGAGCTGCTACTGACACAGTATCAAAAAATGGAGCTAAAGGAAAGATTTGTGTTTATCAATGCCCTGTGGTTCTTACCTCCAAAATATCTCCTGAATCCATCTGTTTACCTCTCCTTTCTCTGTGACATCCCTGGCTAGTCTAAATGACATCCCACAATAACGAAACCTCCACTGTCCCCCTAGCCTTCCCTGTGTCCACTCAAGGCCCTTGTCTGTCTACTTTCAGGGAGAGCTTTTAAAAAATTAAACGAGGTTTTGCTATGCTGGGTGTTCAGAACTCAAGTGGAATAGAATTCAAGACCCTGGGTGTGACCCCTGAGGTGCTGCGTGACCCTGCTGCTTTCCAGTCTTCTTTTCCAACCTGCTTCTCAAGCTCTTAGTGCTCCAGCCACACTGCCTGCCTTTTATTTCTGTAAATGCACGAGTCTCTTTCCTTCCCCAGAGTCTCTGTGCTGGTCATTCCTCACTTTTCCTTGACTTCACCCCTATTCTTTCTTCATACCTCAGCTTAAATATCAATCTGTAATCAGGCATTCTCTGACTTCTAAATTAAGATAGATACACACACCACTCACCCCAAAAGAATGCTGTACTTAATAACAGATGCCATATTACAATCTGCAGTAATAAAGAAATGTGACTAAAGAAATGTTACTCCCCAACTCATGTATAAGCACCACGAAGAAAGGGCCTGGGTACTCTGTTCTTCACCGTATCCTCAAGCCAGCAGAACCCCAGACCTGGTGCAGGTACTTGGCAAACATGTGCTGCATGAGTGAATGAGTGTGGCTGATAAAATGTGATGGTCTGAGTCTCCACAGTAAGGTTTCATGGTCTCCCTACCCAAATCAGGGTAGAAAAAACAGTGTTAAATCCACTACGAAACCCTTTTGTGAAAGTGGGATCTTTTGAGAGTCACCTACAAGTTGGTACCAGACCTGGGTTCCAATCCTCACAACCCTCATTTTCTCTATATGGGTAGATATGTAAACAAGATTTTTTTAAGTTTTTATTTAAATTGTAGTTAGTTAACATACAGTGTAATATTAATTTCAGGTGTACAATTTAGTGATTCAACACTTCCATACAACACCCTGTGCTCAACACAAGTGCCCTTCTTAATCCCCATCACCTTTCAAACTTATCCCCCTCTGGTGACCATCAGTTTGTTCTCTGTAGTTGAGAGTCTGTTTCTTGGTTTTCCTATCTCTCTTTTCCCTTTGTTCATTTGCTTTGTTTCTTAAATTCCACATATGAATGAAATCATATGGTATTTGTCTTTCTCTGACTGACTTATTTTGCTTAGCATAATACTTTCTAGCTCCTTCCACATTGGTGCAAATGGTAAGATTTCATTTTTTATGGCTGAGTAACATTCCACGGTATGTACGTGTGTGTATATATACATCATGTCTCCTTTATCCATTCACCAGTTGATGGACATTTAGGCTCTTTGCATAATTTGGCTATTGTCAATAGGGCTGCTGTAAACATCGGGGTGCATATGTCTCTTTGAATTTGTAATTTTGTATCCTTTAGGTAAATACCTAATAGTGCAATTGCTGGATCCAGGGTGGTTCCATTTTTAACTTTCTGAGGAAGCTCCATCCTGGGTAAACAAGATTTTTAAGCCCTGTGAGAAGGTTCTACTTCTCGCTATATCAAATATCTTAAAATGTATTCATATGCCGCCTTAAATATAATTTACATGTAACTTTTTAAGTGTTGAGTTGCTGTTGGTAGGTTGACCTAATGTTACATTTTATAGATATTTAATTAAACATATTCTGGTTTTTCAGTTTTCTTTCTGTACTTTTGAGCTAATATGTAATTTACTTCAGATCGCAAGCATTTTCATTGGTTCCTAAAAACAGTATAGGACATAGGTACTGTGCCTTCAAGGTCTAATATGTTAAAAAAAAAAAAAAAACAACTTCGCATCAGGACACTCTTAAAAGAGAAAAATTACTGGGAAAAAAGTTATGAAAAGGTTAAGTGTGTGAATGTGTGTTTGCATGTGTATGTGTGTGATATGAAGACCATGTGGGGACCAGTCTTGTAATTAGTCAACTAGGTAAGCCATTGGTAATTATGGACTCCTTTGTTTAGAAACAAATAGAGTATTTATAGTTTTGTTTTCAAGCTGAAAAGATTTTTTGTCTCACCCATGGTCCTGCATGATGGAAGCAGAAGTAAATATGACATGGGTCCTGTCCTAAAGTAGCTCACAGTTTGAGAAGATAGACACAAAAGAAACCATATAACACTTACACTATGCTCAGTAGTTTTATTGTTAGTAAATAACTGCATTTGGTATTTTGCGATCATTTCCTTGACATTGTAAGTTAAAGCAAATAAGTAAAATTACAAATTACAGACCACTTCCAGGGGATGGAACTTCCAGAATGGTCACTTGAAGAGCTTGATGAATCTTCTACCTCAAAGAAACATTAATTAAACTCACCAGAATTATCTAACACAGCCATTTAAAGTCCCTGGAAACTGACCTAAGGGCATGCAAAAACTTTAGATGTATGTATTTAATAAAATCTGAAACTCAGTAAGAACGGTGGGAGACTGTGGCACGTGAACCATGAACTGCCTCCATTGCCCTGAGGTCCATGTTGTGGAAGAACTATTCCAGGCAGGCTTGGCAGCCAGTAAAGAGCCCATCTCCCCCACCTTCCTATTGTTAAAGACCTATTCAGGTGGGTGGGGCAAGGTTAAAAATAGAAAGGCAAGAATATCTACATCAGAGACATCAGAGACTGCACACTTCGGGGGAGATACACTTCACAGAATTAGTCCAGCCAAGTCACTAAACAAATAAACAAATGAACAATGCTAACAAAAACGTAACAGCAACAACAAGAAGCCTGGGAAGATTCAGAAACCAGAGTTGTTACAATATATTATCTAAAATGTCCAATTATCAACAAAAAATTATGAGCCCTTCAAAGAAATAGGGGGAAAAACGGCAAAAACTCTTTTGGTGGGTAGCAGGTGTTGGACTTAACCAAGACTTCAAAGCAGCTATTATAAATATGTCCCAACAATGAAAGGAAACCACATTTAAAGAATGAAAGGAGACTGTAATGATAGTTCATCAAATAGCGAATATCAATAAGGTAGAAGAATAAGAACTAATATGTTAAATGATGTTCTTTGGTCAGTAAGAATGTATGGTTTTTGTCTTTTTATGTTTGCTTATCTGTATCTTCTAATTTTCTCCAACACATATGTATTGCTTTTAATAATAAGAGGTTATTAAAACATGCTTGAAAACTATTGCTGTAAACAATAGAGATTCAGAGCAAAATTTCAAACTAAAGTGTGCCGTGATCAGATCCAACTGGCATATACAGACAGATTCTAGGTCAAAGGTAGTGAAAACTCAGCTGTGTTTTCCCTAAGTTAAGTCTCTTCTAAAATACCAGTTAATGGAAGCCTGGTGGTAGGTGGCCAGGGGTGCGTGTTGGTGGGTTTTATGGCCACAGAAAAAGCAGGACGGCTAGAGAGGTTTCCTTTCCTACTTGTTTCCAACACTCCAGAAGCCATACTGCCTTTGATGCCTACAAATCTGTCAAGAAAGCTGGCAGGGCAAAACATATGATATGTTTTTATAGTTTCTATATAAATTGGAAAAAGTTAAGTCATAGACATTTAGAAAGAGGATTGATAAGCTATCTTTTATTTGGTCTACTCTCCTAAAAACAAATCTGTCTTAAAAAGAAAAAGACCAAACTGTAAAGAATGGATTTTAGCCTCCTTAAAAATAAAATTCATAATCTAGATGTAATACTCATCAAACAGTGACTTTCTGTGAAATTGTAAGCTGTCTCCTTAAGCAGGTCTATCTCTGGTTGGAAACTTGAGACTTAATTCTAATAGATGAAATGTTTCACTTATAAACATGGAAAAAATAGTTGCATTTTCACACTGCATGATACAAATGGGCACAGAAAACAAGTTTGTCATATTTTAAAAATGCAGGATCTAAGAAATAGTGCATAAGACCCAATTCAAATTGTCAAAGAGTATACATAAGGAAAGGTTAGATAGTATGTCATTAAGTTCATAAATATGATTGCACAATAGGTACTTGTGTTACTGAATTGCCTTGTTGGTAATTGAGACTGGAAGGAAACATTTACTCTAGAGCTGAAAGTTTAACAAGAGTTCATGATTCATGGATAGCATGTAATGATATGGAAAAAATTTCAAAAATGGAAATTCTAAGACATTCCAAGGAAAGTAAGAACTTTCACCAAGTGAACTGATCTGGAAGGGGGTCAGCATGAGGAAACAATTAGGTGTTTGTGTGGGCGTCTACAGGGCAACCACAGTGACCATGGTTTTTAACCTACTATATTCTTGTTGCCTCTTTGACATTACCTATTTATTGGTTTGATCTTATCCTCTTGAATAGTTGGCTTTGTCAGGGTAGCATAAACTTGAAAGCATAAATATCCTTAGGATCCTTATCTGCCACTCACCTACTCCCTTTCTCTACTAGAAATAAACAATCTAGCCATTTGAAGCAGTTTCCAAATGCAGTTGAGCTCTCAACAATGCTTCCTTACTCCTTTTGTTTGACTTTCCACCTTGGTTGTTATATCAAGCGTCAGCTTTCCCTTATAGGTAACTCATTCACCAAACAAAATTAGGCCACCTGAACTCATCTACATCAAAAGATCTATTTATTTATAGCCGCAGCCACCCTTAACTTCTTCCCCCAAATTTCAAAAATGAAGTCTTCTTTTCCTCTTGGTTAAGGCAAGCCTATCCATCTGTGTTTTCAAATATATACTCTCCTATTTCTTCCTAGGCATTAAAGCAACAGTTATACCTCCCTCTCCTTTATAATCTCTATTTCTCCCACTTAACTGGCTCAGCGTAGTGTTCTAGTCAAGTACATCACAAGTGGACTTTGATTTGAATTCCAGCTCTACCACTTTTTTTAAATTCCAGTATAATTAAATTCCAGTATAAGTTCTATTATATTCAGGTGTACAATATGGCGACTCAGCAATCCTAAATATTACTCAGTGCTCATCATTAGTGTTCTTATTCTGTCATTTATTTCCCCCATTCCCCTGGTTCCCTCTGGTAACTATCAGTTCTCTTATTTGAGTCTGTGTTTTTGTTTGTCTCTTTTTTTCTGTCTTTGTTTTGTTCAGCTCTATTACTTTTTGACCTTGTAACTTGGAGTAATATTTAATCAAGCTGTGCTTCAGTTTTTATAGTTTGTAAAAGACAAGAAGACAGAAGTAGTCCCCATTTCATAAGTCCATAGTGACAATTACATTAATAATTACATATGAGGTATTTGGTGTAGTATCTAGGACCAAGGGCTTAATCAATGGCAGTAATTTTATTATTATCATTATTGACATTATCCTCAACCTATGAATGTCTTTCTCATTTAAAAAACAAACAACACAGGGGTGCCAGGGTAGTTCAGTCAGTTGAGCCTCAAACTCTTGATTTCGGCTCAGATCATGAATCCCAGGGTTCTGGGATCGAGCTTCACATAGGGCTCTGGACCGAGCATGGAACCTGCTTAAGATTCTCTCTTTGTCTCTCTCTCTCCCCTTCCCTCTCCCCATCTGCCTCTCTCCCCGCTCTCTCTGTCTCTAAAAAAAACCCAAAAAACCACAACACACACACACACACACACAAAATCCCTAACAACACAAAATCTACGCTGGATGCTGTGCTCCTTTCTCTCTCTCTCTCTTTCACTCTCACTTCAGCTTTCTTCAGGAGAGGAGTCTCTGTTCTGTGTCTCCACCCCCTTACCTTCCGGGCACTCAGGGAGTTGTAGTCACCGGCTTGCCAGCACTTAACCAAACTAATAAATGGATGGATGACTAATTTCTCTGGCAGATTTTGATATTTTTCTCTTAACCACTGTTTTCCAGTAATTTGTTTATGATATATCTTGATGTGGTTTTGTTTGGCCTGAGATTTGTTCACAATTTTGGATCTGTGAGCTTATAGTTTTCATGAAATTTAGAAAAATTTTAGATGTTGGTTTTTCAAATAGTTTTTCTGTCCCCCTCTCCTTCCTTCTGTGATTAAATATTCATATATTTGGCCACTTGATGTCCACAGATCACTGATGTTCTCTTTTTTATCTTATACTCCTTTTTCTTTGTTTCATTTTGAATAGTGTCGATTGTTACCGAAACCTACCAATCTTTTTTTCTTTAGTGTCCAATCTGCTATTAATCCCATCCAGTGAATTTTTCATCTCAGATACTATGTGTTTCATCTTTAGAAGTTTAATTCAAGTCTTTTTATAACTTTCTCTTCTCGCATTATGTTTATGCTTCCTTCCACCTTTTCCCCAGTATTAAAATATGTATAATATCTGTTCTGATGGCCTTGTCAATTAATTCTATTTCCGTGTCTACTCCATTGTTTGATTTTTCCTGTCATTATAGGTCATATTGTCCTGCTTCTTTGCGTGCCGGACATTGTGAATTTTACGCTTTTGGGAAATGGATTTTTTTTATATTCCTTTAAATATTTTTGGGCATTGTGAGTCACAGTTGAGTTACTTGGAAACAGTTTGATCCTTTCAAGGCTTACTTGTAATCTTTGTTAAGGAAGTTCAGAATGATCTTTTGTTTAAGGCTAATTTGGCCCCACTACCGAATCAGTGCCCATATGTCAGGAGGTCTTTCTGTCCTGATTTGGCTCTATGTGAGTTCCAGGTATGGTTCAACACCTCTTCTCTGGGAGTTCTTTCTCCAGCCTCAGCAGTATCCTTACAAGCACGCACTGACCAATATTCCTCTGCAGTTCTCTGGAGCTTCCTCTCTGTGAAACTCTGCCCTCTCCTCACCTATGTATTTTAGCCAACTTGGCCTCCATGAATCCCAAACTCTGTCTCCACAAATCAGCAAGATCACTTAGTTCTGCTTGGGGTCCCCCTCCCTAAGCTATCATTACTTGGAAACACTGAGTAGTGAGATGGGGCGATGATAGTTCTTAATTTCTTTACCTACCCCCTCCCCTCAGAGATTACTGTCCTGTGCTATTTGTTGTCCAAAGTCTGAAAACCATCATTTCATCTAATTTGATTTGATCTTAGTTGTTTAAGGTAGGAGGGTATATCTGGTTCCTGTTACTCCATCTTAGTTGGAAATGGAGCCCCAATGACCTCTTAATTATTATATTCAAATGATATTCCTCTGTCCTTAGATTACTTGATGATTTTATGCCATTTATTACTATTGACTTATCATTCCTGGAACTCTCTCCTCTTCCAGTTACTGTACTATATCATCTCATGGTTCTCTCTCTTACTCTTCTGTTTTCTTCTCCAGTCCTCCCTTTCAAAGTTGGTGTCCTCCGGGATTTGGTCCTTATCCTTTTCCTCTTTTTAAATTACTTACTTTCCCCAGGGCCTCTTATTTATTCCCATAGTGTGAACTACCGCCTACATGCTGATGGTCCCCAAACAGGGGAGTCTACAGGCTGTTACTGGTCTAGTTAGAACTTGATTTGTTCAAGGGCCTTGTTAAGACTATGGGAGTTATGGTGAAAGAATAATAAATGTCTTCTTTGTCTAACACCTGGAATACATGAAATTGTTTCCTTAACACAATATCGACATTCAGGTATTGTGACCATTTTTTTTTTTAGAGAGAAATGTATTATCATGTGGCATTTTATCTATAGATTTTGTTGAACCAGATATTGTCAGTTTTATAGAATAAACAGAATCTGTAACTCTTTGCTGAGCATGTGGCAATAGATAACCACTTCCTCTGACTTCAAGTCTTTTCTCCCTTGAATATGTCCTCCATGCTGCCAGCAAAACACAATTTAAAAACACAGTTTTCACCTTGCTTTAAACCCTTCAAAGGATCCCATCACCTTCAGGATTAACTCTAGGTCCATTAACATGCTGTTCAAGGGCTTTCATTATCTGGCAGTTGCCACCCTCTCCAAACCTATCTCCTCCCTTTCTAAATCTCCTGTGACCATTTCAGTTCTGGGTTATCTCCTGTGAATGGCAGAATGATGTCTTTCCCCTTCGCCCCCAAAGATGTGCACATCCTGATCACTGGGACATCTCTAGAGATATTTTACCTTACAGGGCAAAAGGGATCTTGCAGATGTGATTAAGAGTGTGGACCCTGAGATACGGAGGTTATTATGGATTATCTGGCCAGGCCGCAGCTACTCACAGGAGTCCTTAAAAGTCCTTAAAACCAGAGGAACTTTCCTGGCTGGTTTAGGGAGATGAAATGGAATGAGGAGGAAAGTTTGGAAGTGTGAGAAGGACTTGACCTGCCAGAGGAAGGGGGTCATAGGACAAGGACTCTGTGTAGCCTCAAGAAACTAGAAAAGGAAAAGAACCAGAAATTCTAGGAGAGACTCCCAAAAAGAATGTGGTCCCACCTAAACTTTGATTTTAGTCCACTGAGGTCTGTGTTGGACTTCGACCTACAGAATTAGAAGATAATAAATGTGTGTTGTTTAGGCCACTGCGTTTGTGGTTAAGAGAGCAGTAGAAAAAGAATACAGTTCCCAACCATACCACGCCTTGCATGTTATATTCCCTTATCTTCAGTTTCTTCTCTCTCTTGTCCACTTGGAGAGCTCTTACTCTACCTTTGAAACATCTCAGTGGTCACCACCAGAGACACTGACAGGCAGAATTCTTTTTCTGTCTTTTTAGATGCATTTGCTATTGTACTCATTATACACTATTAACGAAATAATGATTAAACATGTTTCTTCCCACCAGGCTGTGTACTCTTTGATGATGGAATCCCTACCCCTTTATTCATCTTCGAGCCCTAGCACATGGCTTGGTATCTTGTAAGTGCTCGACAGTGTTCACTAAACTGTTGTTGATTTCACCTTACCTTAAAACAAATGATGCAGTTGGAAGAACTCTTGTTCATTCGCTTCCTTCCATTCCAACCTCCCCATTAGAGAAGGTGGGCATAAAAGAGGAACAGAGCAAGGTAACTTGGCCTGAACATAGACTTGAAAGAGCAGAGAATGTGCTGTACAAAACCAGCTGCCTCACCCACAGCTTCTCTCCTCCCTTCTGCGTGGCTGGCAGGGCGCACAGGATGAGCAAAGAGGCCAGGGACTGTTCTCCCACAGCTGTCTTGTTCCTCCTCTGGTGGCCCATCATAGGAATGCGAGGGGGAGGCTACAAGTGGCAAACAGGGCCTCCCAAGAGTTAAGGCATTAAGTGCAGTGGACACTGTGGATGAGTACTGCAACTGCTTAGCTATATGTAAGACTTCAAAGTTAAGTTATAATAGTTTTAAGATAACATGTGCAGCCAAATAAATAAAAAGCAGGCCTAAACACATACATGCTAAAGGGTGGCATTCCTTTAAAACACTCACATTTGTCCCCCTGAAACTACGATTACAGTTTTCCCTTGTTTAAAAATTTTCCCCTTCTCTTCCAAAGATCATGAGGAGAAATGATAGCAGGTTGGAGTGGCTGTGAGCCTGGGAGGCAGGAAATGAGCCAGATTAAAACCCAGATGCCTCTTCAAGAGCTTCAAAGGGTGAACTAATGATTGAGAGCAAAGAACCTAACTGGGCCAGAGACATGAGAGGCAGAACATAACTGGAGTCAAGAAAAAGAGCCAGGTTAAAACCAGTGAATGATGAACATCACAAAATAGGAACCAGAGGAGTAGGCATTGGGGGCAGGGGTGGCATGAACCCCAGAAAGGATTGTGTTGCTGGCCGATTCTGACCAATCAGCTTTCAGTCTTTCACATCCAGAGGTCCCACCTCTAGTGCACCTTTATAGATCTTGAGTTGGTTTAGGCAGTGAGAATCCCGAAACAAAGCTGGGGCCCTCAAAGGCCAGGGTATTTCTCACACAAAATTTGTGAATGTATGAAGGTCATGTCCACAGCTGGTCAATTGTTCATCTCACTGTGTAGTTCACAGACCAGAGCCGCTGCTCAGACCCTGCTGTAAGGGTCTGTCATTGCGAATGTGGGTTGGATCCCAGGCCTGGCTGCTCTCTCTGCTGCTGGGTAGGTGTGGTCACCCACCTTTCAGACCTTCTCTGGTCTGCTGACAGCACCACCCCGTCAGCTGGCTGCAGGCCAGGGATCCCCAGCTCTGGACCATAAGGTTACAGGTAAGGGACATAACCTCTCCCCACAACAAAGAAACTTGGGACTTCTGGTGCCCGCCTTCCTGTTTTGAAGATACTTCTGCCCCACAGTGCTCTTGCCAGTATTCATAAGTAACAATTTATTTAGTGTAGACGCATCCAGGAAGCCACCGGCACCAGCAGCACCCTCCACTTCCCCTTCTAGCGGGCAGATTGTGATGGACAATAAAGCCTTTCACTGTTGATTGCAGAAGTGTTCTTTAAAAAAGAACAAAAACCCAAAGTTGCAGCTTGAATTTCCCCATTGATACCATAAGATGGAAACTTGGGAGCAGAATATGGGGTTGTTTGAGTTCCACTCTTGTTTTTTTCCTTTTTTTTTTTTTTTCCCCAACAAGAACATTTTTTACTTGAAGCATACTTCAGAACACATGGTGCTAAAAGATACATATAAAACATTTCATCCAAGAAAAACAGAATACACATTCTCCTCAAGTATGCACAGAAGAATCCCCTGGTTAAATCACATAAAAAGAAATATAACAAGTATTACAAATTTGAGAAAACTGAAATCATACCAGGTATATTTTCCAACCACAATGGTACAAAACTAAAGATTAGCAATAAAACAAAGCTGGAAAATCTACAATGTAAATATTAAACAACACACTACTACACCAGCAATGGGCCAAATAAGAAATCAAAGAGCAAATCAAAATATGTCTCAAAACAAAAGAAAAACACAATATTCCAAAATCTATGGGATGCAGCAAAAGCATAGTGTTAGAGTGAAATTTATGCTATAAATGCTTGTATTAAGAAAAAAAGTTCAAATAAACAACTTAATATTATACCACCAGGAACTAAAAAAAGAAAAAACTTCGCTAAAATTTAGTAGAGGAAGGAAATAACAAAGACCTATCAGAAATAATGAAATAGAGACCAGAATAAATAATAACATAACATTGAAAGCAATGACCAGTTTTTCCAAAAAAATAAACAAAATTGCCAATGCTTTAACTACATAAACCAGGAAAGAAAGAAGACTCAAAAGCCAAAGTGAGAAATGGAAGAAAAAACAGATACCACAGAAATACATAGTGTGATAATAGATCACTGTAAACAATTATATACTAAGAAATCAAATAACTTAGAAAAAAAAACCCAGATAATTCCAAAAACACACAGGTTACCAAGATTGAATCATAAGTCTTGAATCCAACAAGTAGGAAAGCTTCTTAGACCAGTAACAAGAGTGAAAGTTCAATTAGGAATCAAAAATCTTCCAGCACATAAAAGCCCAAGACCACATGGTTTTATTGGTGACTTCTATCAAACATTAAAAAAAATAATGATAATCAAATTCTTACAAATAATGGAAAAGAGGGAACACATTAAAAAATCATTCAATGAGGCCAGTATTACCCTGATACCAAAACAGGATAAAAACAATACAAGAACAAAAAAGTCTAGTTCATCTGATATAAGTGTTGCTGGTCCTGCTTTCTTTGGACATCCATTTGCATTATAAATATTTCTCCATCCCCTTGCTTTCAGTCTGCAGGTGTCTTTAGGTCTCAAATGAGTCTCTCGTAGGTGAGTTCTGCTCTTGTTGATTCACTGGTAGGGGGCTTTAAATCATAGCAGGATATTTAGACAAACCATTTAATGTTTATTAAATTTACCCCAAGTATTTTATTCTTTTTGGTTCTGTTGTAAATGGAATTGTTTTGCAATATAATTTTAAATTGTTTGTTTCTAGTGTGCAGAAGCAATTCAATTTTGTCCACTAAAATTATTAACCATGAAAATAGGGGCCAATCCTCGATACTCTGGTGTCAGCCTTTTTATGTGTTGTACAAATGTTTAAGTTAGGGCAGAATATCTTTGACCCCCTTGTTTACTTGATGTATCCTGAGCATCTAGAATAAACTGACACTGAAGTGCACAAAAATATTTAATAAGTGAGGCCATTATATCTCACACATTCCTCAATTAGAGTACATATCTTGCCAGCGTTGAAGTCTTGCTCATATGTCTGTCCACCAGATGAAAAGCTCTCTGAAGGCAGGGATCATTCTAGTGCCCCAAGAACCTTGTATAGTACATGTCTGAAGAACCTGTCAGTATCTAGCAGAGTGGGGGTGTGACCTGAAGGGTTGAACATACCACAAAAGGAAATTTCAGTATATAACTTCCCCTCTCCACATACATGTGTGAATTGGGCTAAAATGATCATCAAGGGCATCACCACAAGAATATAAAGAAGTAAGTCTAGAAGGAATACCAGCAGCCCGAAGGGTGTTTGTGTGTGTGTGTGTGTGCGTGCGTCTGTGCATGTGTGCACATGTGTGTAAAGGTAAGATGACATAAACCTGATATTGACTGTGGGAGATTTATGGATTGGTTGACTGTATGTGGCATACCCTTCATGTGTACAGGTTGGAATGGAATAGTGAGCACCTTTGAAGAGAACATTTGTCACACATTTTCTCCTGACAGCTTGCCACCTAGGACAAGTCTTAAATTCAACATGCTCTATCTCTGAGGATGGATTACTCTGCCCATAGTTGATATTAATAACTTCAGTAGATTAGTGGGCCAAATTTAAGTACCAGAGAGATTCAAATGCATAAACAAAGCAGAAAATCTAATACATGAATATTTGAATCCTAACAAAAACTCTTTAAAGGGCAAGATAATAGAATTTTTTAATAACTAAATAGATATCATAAAGTGTTACATTTAAACATAAGGTTAGATCCTAAGAATCTTCTTAGTTTATGTACTAATGTGAACCACTTAGTCACCTTATAAATTTTCTGAAATACTGTAATTGAATGGTAACAGATGGATAGCTATTACCCATGGCAATTATATAACAAATTATCCTGGAATTTCCTCAGAAAAGGGTGGAATATTCAGAAATTAACATAGTTTTCCAAGAAATCTGGTTTTTATGATATTCGGAGATAGTTTGTTAGCTTGTCTTTGTTTTGGACAAAGGAAAGAAAACCATATAATACCACCAAGTATAACTTTAACTTTCTTCACTTGATACCAATTTTGATACCAAGCAAAGAAAAGTAAAAATAAATGAAAAACAAAAAAGTTGAAAAATAGATTGTAACAAACATTTTGCCAAACACAGCTGTTTCCAGTTCACTAAGTCAACTATTACAAAATATTTTAATGTGCCTTCTGGCAAACACAAATAGCCTCATTTCATGGAAATGCCACATTTCCAATTATTTCTGATAGCTTGTAACAGTTTAAGGATATGCAACCATTTCTACAGATTTTTTTTTCATTTCTACAGATTTCTATATCAGGAAAAGAAGGTAAGACACTACCTACTCTTTAAATATATATCAGATAGACCTGAATCCATATCATAACAGCATATTTCACAAGAGCAAACTAGTAGCCAATAGTATAAATACACTCTGCAGATGTTTTTAGTATGCACAATTTAAAAATAAAATTAGAGAATTAGTTGGCAACATTTAAAAATTGGTAGATTTTATATAAAAATGGAATTTTCAGCTTCTCAAAAAATTACTAGATTTGATGACACTGGATTCATATTCCAATATTGCAACAGTCAATTGGCATTTAGCAGAGGCTGACTTTCAGAGATACTAAAAGAGGCTGCCCTTTTTAAAAAAGAACAGTTTGCCCCACCCATGCAATGCATGGCCCATGTACTAATACCTAGGCTGTTTCAATCATTTATGTTACTTTTATGGACCTTATAGGCATTTGAGATTGGGACTCTGTACATATTTTATGTTATATATTTATATGAGATCTATCTATCTATCTACCTATCTATATCTCAAGGTAGAAAATAGTCAATTGATTAAGAGAATGGCTCTATTTATAAAACTCTTGCACAAACTTTTTGGAATGTCATATTCCTTAGGGTTGTATCTGTCTCTTTTGCCTATCCGTGTAACTACCAGAGCACAAGGGTGTCTGACTGCATTATCTGAGATTTAGTACTTAACACTTTAAAATTTGAGATTTTATTTTTGCTGTTTTTCCATTTCAACTCCTGATAATTTTATCAAATAAACTTGAATCTGACAATTTTTTAACTAATTGAGATACTTAAAATTCATTTAAAATGAAATATTTTATTTGGATGTTGAAATGTGTTTTCATTTCAATAAAACACCATGGGACAAAAATAAGCTAAAAAGATTATGAAGACACTGTGAAAAAATGTATCAGTCAGCAAATTTTGTTGGGGCCAAAAATCAGGAAACATTCAGTTAACATAAAGGACTTGTATTTTTTATTTCAGTCATTCATTGATTTCATAATAAGACCCAGGATTGGTACAGCTACCTCAGGCTAGCTGAGGTTACCTTCATCGAGGAACCAGGCTTCTCTGTGCCTGCCTCCTTGTCTTCATAGTCACAAAATGACTGCTATCCCTGTGGAAAGTCAAGAAGCAGCAGAAAGGGTAAAGAGAACAAAGCCTCTTTTTTTCCCCCCAAGATTTTGCTTTCTTATTCAGGAAAGTCTTTTATTATTATTGTTGTTGTTGTTGTTGTTGTTATTTACTTTTTAATTAACATAGAGGACTTTTTAAAAAATCTACAAATATTATCGTTGCAGTTAATTATCCCTTTGGTCCTGTACTTTAGGACTTGATAAAAAAAAATTATAATTTGTAAGGGAAGTGCAGATAATAAATTCCAAACAACTTACTCCAATAGTTATCATTTTAGTGGAAGTTTGGGCCAAATAGGAAGTGAACATCCAGTAATGCAGTCAAATGAGAAAATTATTTCCAGGCAAGTCAGGCACCAGCACACTAGGGATTCTAAGAGGGGATTTATAAGGACAAAAAGAATTTATTCAGAAATAGCATAATTTATGACTTGTGGTAGGATGGAAGACTGGAAGTTCCATTAAGGTAGGGACCAGGTCCATTTCTCCCATCACTGTATCTCCAAGGTCTGCCCCATGTGGAACTCACAAATACTTGAGTAAGTGAAAGAAATAACACATGTGACTGCTTAGCAAATAGTAGTCTTTCAATAAATATTTACTAAATAAATGAGCAATTCCTGAAATGAATTGATTCAATAAATATTTACCAAGTGAATTAATACACAAAATACAAATTAATCATTCTTCTTTTATCTCTTATTGAAAGTAATGCTTGGGAAACAAAAGCAAAAATAAACTATTGTGGCTTCATAAAAAGTTTCTGCACAGTGAAGGAAAAAAATCAACAAAACTAAAAGGCAATTGATGGAATGGGAGAAGATATTTGTAAATGACATATCTGATAAAGGGTCAATATCCAAAATCTATAAAGAATTTACCAAACTTAACACCCCAAAAATCAAATAATCCAGTTAAAAAATGGGCAAAAGACATGAATAGACATTTTTCAAAATAAGGCATACAGATGGCTAACAGGCACATGAAAAGATGCTCAACATCACTCATCATCAGGGAAATGAAAATCAAAATTATAATGGGATATCACCTCACATCTGTCAGAATGGAGAAAATTAACAACACAGGAAACAACAGGTGTTGGTGAGGATGCAGAGAGGAAGGAACCCTCATGCACAGTTGGTGGGAATGCAAACTGGTGCAGCCACTGTGGAAAACAGTATGAATGTTCCTCAAAAAGTTCAAAATAGAACTACTCTGTGATCCAGCAATTGAACTACTAGGTATTTATCCAAAGGATACAAAAGTGCTAATTCAAAGGGGTACATGCATCCCAATGTTCATAGCAGCATTATCAACAATAGCCCAATTCTGGAAAGAGCCCAAATGCCCATCGACTGATGAATGGATAAAGATGCATGTGTGGAATATTACTCAGCCATCAAAAAGAATGATATCTTGCCATTTGCAATGATGTGGATGGAGCTAAAGAGTAGTACGCTAACCGAAATGAATGAGACAGAGGAAGAGAAAGAGAAATACCCTGTGATTTCACTCATATGTGGAATTTAAGAAACAAAACAAACTAGCAAAGGGGGAAAAAAAGAGGCAAACCAAGAAACGGACCCTTAACTATAGAGAACAAACTGATGGTTACCAGAGAGCGCTGGGTGGAGATGGATGGGTTAAATAGGTGATGGGAAGGCAGCTATGCTCACCACTATATCACCAATGTACGCCAGTGATGGGAATTAAAGAGTGCACTTGTTGTGATGAGAACCGGGTATTGTATGGAAGTGTTGAATCACTCTTTTGTACACCTGAAACCAATTTTACATGTATGGTAACTAACTGAAATTTAGATAAAAACTTTTAAAAAATAATGCTTAATATTTATTTATTTATTTATTTATTTATTTATTTATTGAAAGATTGCTATAGGTTATGTGTTTTATGTATATTATCTCATTTAGTCCTCACAATTACCTCATGAAATAAGTATTATAATCCAAATTTTTAAAAATATATTTTAAAAAATTTATTAAAAAAAATAAAGCTTTTATTTTAACAACAACAGCAGCAACAAAACTCGAGGTGGTTGAGAAACTTGACCAAGGTCACAGCTGGTGAGAAGCTTTCCAGGGATTTGGCCACAGTCCTATTCTGTCAGTCATTTTTGTGAATTAAGGAAAGTCAGAAATGAGTAGCATAGCCTTGCTGATGGCATGGAAACAATGTGAAACATTTAGAGAACTTAAGGTAATATAGATTGGCAGATATGAAATACCATGCAGAGGTGGATGATATCCATGAAAGGGTACTGTGTCAAATTGATGCTGTGAGGAGGGATGGGGGGAAGAAGACATACTAGTTAATTTTGATATCACTTATAGTGGGAAACCAAGAGACAGTAGTCAAAATCAATTATAAGAAAGAGGGAGGGGCACCTGGGTGGCTCAGTCGGTTGAACGTCTGACTTGGGCTCAGGTCATGATCTCACCATTCCTGAGTTCGAGCCCTGTATTGGGCTTGCTGCTGTTTCAGTGCAGAGTCCACTTTGGATCCTCTGTCTCCCTCTCTCTCTACCCCTCCTCCACTCACACACATACTCTCTCAAAAATAAATAAAACATTTTTTTAAAAAGAGGGAAAAGGGTATGATATAATAATATGAATATAAAGATAACGTTATAACAAAAGCACAGATCTTCCTAAATTCCAGAAGCTATGTTATGAATAAAAACAGATATATGCAAATATAAAGGAAAGATAAACCTTGAAATAGAATTATATTATAGGAAGAGACAGGGATCAGGGTGGAGGGCCTGGGGATAAAAGTTAGAATTCTTTGAATATACTTTGTTTTGGAGAGATGGTATAGAACAGTACCTTAACTATAAAATTAAATTGAAAAGCAATTCTAAAAATTGAAAACAAAATAAATCGATCAAACGTTAACTATGTTGGTGCATAACTGTGCAATCATAAAATCATATAGGACAATTAGAGAAATATGAATACTGACTGGATATCTGATGATATTAAGGAATTTTTGTTAGTTGGGGGAGAATAATGATGGCATTGTGGCTACAGTTTAAGGGAGTTCTTGCCTTTTAGAGATACATATGGAAATGTTTATAAATAAAATTCTTGGATAATTTAGGGATTTGCTTCACAATAATCTGGAATTGGGTGGTGTAGGAAATGAGTGGGGGCTGACTCAAGATTGGCCATAAATTGAAGCTAGGTTATGGGCATTCGGGTTCATTATATGATTTTCTTTATTTTTGTATAGGTTTGAAAATTTTCATTAAAGGGTTATACATTTCTTGATAACCAAAAGTACCAGAGTTTAGATATCCAAGTGAGTGTTGACCTAAAATACTTTAAAGGCTATCAACTTAATCCAAGAACTTTATGTTGTGTCTATATATAATTATATATTATAATAATCATTATTACACTTAATCATCAGAATAGACAACTTTGCTTTGAAACAAAATCCCTATCAATTGGCTTGATTTCCTGTCTTAAACACCAAACTTAGCTCTACAGTGAGCTAAGAGGACCTTTGACTCTCCTTGAAACCCAAATCTATCCTCAGAGAATGAATACTTGCCAGCCATAGAGGTGATGAAAAGAACATGCCAAAGAATTAGAATAGACTATGTCAACTAGTTTAAAAAGAAAGCATAAAGGAATAAAATCTACATTTTGATACTTTGAATATGGTTCTGAATTTCTCATTAGAGACAACACCTTATTCCACAAAAGACAAGAGAGTGTTAGCAATAATTAGTATCACATCAAAGGTTTTCACTGAGGGTATCCTTATCCTGAGCATTGAAAAACAGATGGTGTAATTATCAGTGCATTGCAAACTATCATGGATTTATAAATGGGTTATTGCAGACATGAATAGAATATTAGTCTTACACACAAACTTATGGGAAAATGTGAACAATCTAAACTATAGTGCTTAGATGAGGTTTCAGTTTAAGAGTTAACATATGCATAATAATATATGCCAGAAAAATGTACTGGGGGACTTGAATATGCTCTCTCATTTAATTCTTCTAATAATCCTATGAGAGAGGTATGTCGCAGAGAGGCTATGCTCTAAGGAGACAAACGAGGGTTCACATTTCCTGTGACTCCAGAGTCCTTCCTCTTTTCACTCTGCTGCTCTGCCTCCTGCCATGTTGGCTAGAATCAGACACAACACTGACAGGCCTAATAATAACTATTGATAATTTATTATCTTTAAAAATGCAAATTTCAAACAAATAGCCAGCATCACATTTAATTATAGAACACTGGAGGCATTCCCATTAAAGTCAGAAATAAGGTAAGGAAGGGTACCTGATAAAAGCATGGTCATTGAATATGATTCAGAATGCGTGCCAAGGCATTTAGACAAGAAAATGATGTGTGTATATGTGAGAAAGAAGAAACAAATGATCATTATTTACATCTGATAGAAATGCCTACATGAAAAATACAAAATAATGTTATAGTGAAATGAGGTGACCATTTATAAAACAAATTTAAAAAAATATAGCTTTCTTTTTTAAATTAAAAAAAAAATTTTTGGGGGGCGCCTGGGTGGCTCAGTCGGTTGAGCGGCCGACTTCGGCTCAGGTCATGATCTCGCGGTCTGTGGGTTTGAGCCCCGCGCCGGGCTCTGCGCTGACCGCTCAGAGCCTGGAGCCTGTTTCAGATTCTGTGTCTCCCTCTCTCTGACCCTCCCCTGTTCATGCTCTGTCTCTCCCTGTCTCAAAAATAAATAAAACATTAAAAAGATTTAAAAAAAAAATTTTTTTTTGAGAGAGATAAAGTGCAAGCGGAGGAGGGGCAGAGTGAGAGAGGGAGACACAGAATCTGAAGCAGGCTCCAGGCTCTGAGCTGTCAGCACAGAGCCCGACACTGGGCTCGAACTCATGAACTGTGAGCTTGTGACCTGAGCCAAAGTCAGATGCTCAACTGACTAAGCACACCCAAAATATAGCTTTCTTAATAAGAAGCTTGAAAACATATTGAAGAAACGATCCCATTTGTAATAGCAATGGGAAAGATAAAAAATCTGGAAATAATCATTAAGAATGTGAAAATCTATATATAGAAAACTAATAAATAGGGAAATGTAAAAGCAGATTTGAACAAATGTCCTAGGATGACAAAAATACTTTAAAAGAGGCCATTTACCTCTGAATTAATCAATAGAATTTTAGAGCATAAAAGATGATTATAAAGTACAGTTGAAACAATAAATTTTATAAAAGGAAGACTGTTAAGTGTGAAATCTCCCTTTCAGACTGAAGATGTATTCTAAACCTATGAGATTTAAACAGTGTGACAGTAGCACCAGAATAGAGTGCTGCTTTATCATTGTAACCAGAAAATAGCTTGTTTATGCATAACTTAATATACAAGTTCAAGTCAGTGCAAGGAAAAGATGGAATTCATCAACACAGTGTATTGAAAGAACAAAATTAAATATTTGGGGAAAGAATAAAGCCAGGCCCCTATCTCATATTTTACTTAAAAATATATTCTAAAGTTTTAAAATCAAAACAAAAAATGAAACTATAAAAATAAGAACAAAATACACATGGATATTTTATATGATTGTAGTGTTGTGAAGGAATCAAAGGGAAACAACTAATATAAGCACACAACATCTAAAGACTTCCACATATCTACATACACACTTAAAAATCAAGTGTCAAACTTGAAAACAGTGTGCAAACACTTGATATACAAAGGGTTAATAACATAACTTTATGTATAAAAAAAGTTTTAGAGGTCAAAAAGAAAACCACCACAAAATGACTAGTGATCATAAAAATATGTCACTAAATATAAGACCAAATGACTGATAATTACATGAAAAATTGTCTAACAATCCCTTTCTCAAAGCAGTTCTATTTCTTGGGAAGTGCCCATTCAGGTGTATGCACGAGTACCCCAAGAAACATACAAGAACGTTCAACTACCATTATTAGCAATTGATGAAAATTGGAAACACCCCCAATTTCCATAGGCAACATAATGGATAAGTAATATTGGCATAAAAATACAATAGAAAAATACATGCAAAAATATGGATAGTTCTCACAAATATAACAGAGTGAGAGAAGTAAAACACAAAAATACATTTTGCATGATTCTATTTACATCAAATTTAAAATATAGGTAAAATAAAAAGTATGGTGTTTAGGGATTCATGCTTAAGTGATAAAACTATGAACAATTAAAAAGGATTATAAAAGTCACAGTAGCTACTACAGGTAGAGTGATAGGCTATAAAGGGAATTTCTGGGAGCTGGCAACATTTTATTTTTTGACCTGGGTAGTGGTTGAGTATTTGATTTAACTTATACCTTTATATTTTAGACACTTTAACATAGGTGTATTACGCTTCAAAATTTTAAAAGATTAAAAACTATGTAGAAGATGGTCTATTTTTTTTATAAAATTAAACATTCAGAAAAATTATTTGAAATAGTCCAAAATGTTAACAAAAGTATTATTACACTTAACAACAAAAAACCCAAACAACCCAATTCAAAAATGAATAAAGGACCTGAAAATTCATTTTTCCAAAGAATATAAATGGCAATAGGCACATTAAAAGATGCTCAACATCACTAATCACTAGGAAATACAAATCAAAATCACAGTGAGATATCACTTCACACTCATTCAGATGGCTAGTATTGAACAGATATCTGTGCACCCATTTTTGTAGCCTCATGATTCATTAAAGCCAAAAGGTGGAAACAACTCAAACGTCCACCAACAGAGCAGTAGATAAACAAAATGTGATATACACATACAATGGAATTTCATTCGGCCTTAAAAAGAAATGATATTCTTTCTGATACACGCTACAACATGAACGGACCTTGTAGACATTATCCTAAGTGAAATAAGCCAGGTACAAAAGTACAAATATTGTATGACTCCACTTACTTAAGATACCTCGAACAGTCACGTCCATGGAGACAGAAAGTAGGACAGTGATTACCAGGAGTGGGACAGCGAGGAGTGAGGATTTACTGTGTAATGGGTACGGAATTTCAGTATGGGGTGATGAAAAAGCTCTGGAGGTGGATGGTTGTACAACAGTGAATGTACTTAATACCACCGAATGTACATTTAAAAATGGTTCAAATGGTGCATTTAGTGTTATGGTTATTTTACCATGGTAATAAAGAAGTAGGCTTATAATTTTCATATGCATTTCTGTATTTTCTAATCTTTTTTACAATAAGCAAGTATTTGATTTGTAATCAGAAAAAAAGTTTTCAGAAAAGGGATTTAAAAAAAACTGGTCACATGCCTTCTAGAATGCAGCTCTGGGCAGGGTCGGGCACAAGATGGTTTTTTTGTGGTTGTTTTTTTTCTTTTTCTTTTATTTTACTTACATCCAAGTTAGTTAATATATAGTGTAATAATGGTTTCAGGAGTAGAATTTAGTGATTCATCACTTACGTTTAACACCTAGTGCTTATCACAACAAGTGCCCTCCTTAATGTGTATCACCCATTTAGCCCATTCTCCCACCCACCAGCCTTCCAGCAACCCTCGGTTTGTTCTCTGTATTTAAGAGTCTCTTATGGTTTGCCTTCCTCTCTGTTTTTATCTTACGTTTCCTTCCCTTCCCTATGTTCATCTGTTTTGTTTCTTAAATTCTACATATGAGTGAAATCGTATGCTATTTGTCTTTCTCTGCCTGACTTATTTCGCTCAGCATAATACACTCTAGTTCCATCCACGTTATTGCAAATGGCAAGATACTTGCATTCTCTTTGGGGCACAAGCTGTTTTCAAAAAATAATTATCTTAAGAATTTATACTCTAAAGGCAGACAATACAAACAAGCATAGACAGAAAGACAAGTGGGAAAAAAATTATGGATACAGATGTGTATATGTTGGAGAAATTGTCTGAATCATTTTCATGCCCAGCAAGGCATGTGAATAGCACATATGGGAATTCCCAATTCTTTTGAAAGACCTGAAGAAACCGTATTGCTTTCTAAAATCCCAGCAGCATTGTACTAGGAAAGTTTTAATATGGGTAAACTATATTATGGTGGCATTTTTCTATAATCTAATGACAAATTAAGAGTACTATACACATCAATCCAGAATTTGCTGGAATAGCTATTTGGGAAGTTGGAAGACCTGAGCAGCCTTGGTCAGGTTTGGACAGATCATTTAGCTTTTCCTAGACCTGTTCACTTATCTGTAAAATGAAGGCGTTGGTCTTGATAACATGAAACGTCATTTCCTGAGGTTTTGTGGCACGGTGAAAAGCTTGCAACAGCAGTTTAATATTAAAGTTCCTCTAGTAAACACTAAACACTATTTGTTCTAAATATTCTATATCAATTGCTGGAATATATATTTAGTATATGCACCTTCCCCCTGACAATGTTATTTTGCTATTTGCTGTAGTACAGGTGTTCCAAAATAGGAAAAACTCAAGAAATTACAAGGAATTAAGTTGTTATGAAAGCAAACACTTCCACAACAAAACTCCTTTAAACATTTGGAAGTTGGATATGCTGACTAAAAGCTCACACTGTTTGTTAGGTTAAGCTGTTTGGAACTCGTATGTCTTAAAAGTTTATTTAACTTTGCGGATGGGCATCATAACAATGTAATCTGGAGCAACTACTGACACGCGGGGCCACTGTCAAAATGATGGAGGAGGTGCTCAATCATGAGGCCCTAATGCTCTGATTCCAACCGTATCCTATTTGTTCTCTCAGTATCCACTCCAGAAAGGAAAATCCTGTAAAATTAGCTTTACATGTGGATTTAATAATCTTCATTGAACGAAATATTGGGATACATTAAACAAAAGATCCCACCATGATGCAATTTCTCTCTCTTCATCCCCCGCTCTAGTCTTTTTTTCTGTGTTTCTTTGTCTCTGTCATCTTTATCCCACCACCTCCATCTCTCAGAGCTCCACTTTATTCCATGACACTATATTTCTGTCTTCTATGTTTGGGTGGGAATTAGAGGGGAAAATTATAGAAGATGAGCACATAATAAGCAGCAGATGTTAGCTATTTGTGGAGCAGGGAGGAAGAGCAACTTAAACTTGGCCAAGATTCTCCAAGTCAGGCCAGGCTCCTCTTCTGGTGCCTGCCCTAGAAAGGAGAAAAGTCAAATCCCCCAATCCATATGCTGTTTGCCCCTTCTTACCCCCACTGCTTCACACTACAGAAGCAAAGATATAAAAAGGAGGGGAAAAAATAGGAGAGGAGCAAATGTAAAAAGCAGAAAGTTTTAATATGTTTACCTCTTGTGCTTTTATAGTTTCAGTGCTACAGTTATATCTATTCTGTGCATTCTGCAGAATTTATAATTTATTGAATTGATAAACCCTACAGTCATTAAATAAGTTTTAGACCTAGGGAAGCTACATGTGCTATTTGTATGGGGTATGGTTTTCTTTCTAAAACCCCTTTTGTTCTAAACCCTTTTTCTGCTTGGTACACAGAAGATTTTGGAGTGGTGGTAGTTAGGGAGATGGGTTAAGAAGCAAAGAAATAAGCCTAATAAAGGGGACAAACAGGAAGCTCTTTTCTCTACCTAGATAGCATATATCCAAGGTAGCAGTGGTTATTTACAGACACTATACAACCTTTGTGGTCTAATTTGGAAAAAATGACTTGAAAAATGGCCATCTCAGGAGTAGCAAAAGGAGAGGCCAGTGCTATGGCATAGTGAGAGGGATTGGGGTGGGATTCAGAAAAGGCAAGTATGTTCTAAGGCCAAACACATTGCCTCTGTCCAAGGCTGGCTCTGGCTTGGAACATATTCTTCAGGTTAAAGCTCCACCAAGTAAGGAAGTGTCTGTTTTTTCACCCTTATTATCCCTAGGGCCCAGTAGAGAGCATGGTTCCATAAATGCAAAATAAGTATTCATTGGATGAATAGCTAAAACAAAACAGATCTTCATAGTTTTCCATTGTAATTAGTGATTTAATTAAAGGATGCTCTGTACTTAGGTTTATATTTTAATGATTTGCTTTCCTATTATATGGCTTCTAATGAACAACATTTAGAATCATAAACTATTACAGCTGAAAAGGGCCTTAGTGATCTCTAACTTGACTTTCTCATATTACAGACTTGGAAATGAAAGCCTACTTAAGTGGCAAGAAAGCAGAAGTTTCCTCCCTAAGAACACGAGTTCCATAACTACCATCCTAAAGTTCTTTTCACTGTATCATGACATGCTATTTTTGAGATGATCACAGTAACGAATGAAAATTTAGTTTAAATTTATATGTGACTGACAACTTTTGTGCCTGTCTTGTCATCTTTTTGTGTATAAGCAATTGTTGCAGCTAAACTTTGTATCAGTTGTCAAAACACATGCCTATCTTTTGTACATACAAACATAGTCAAAACAACTTTGTATTAAATACACAAGCAAAGGAAAGCTGTGATAAATAATAATGGATACTCAAAAATAAACAAAATAAGGGACAAGCAATTTTACATCTGTTGATAATGATCTAGAAGTAGTTTCTTCTACCCTGAAAGATTTTCACTGAAAAGAACAGGAAATGACTCAAATCACAGATATTATCAAACTAGAAGCAGAAAAAGAAATAAACTAAATAACATAATGCTGTACCTTAGAATGCTATATTGTAAATACATAAAAAGATTTCCAAAGGACTTGGATGAACTGTCAGTGTTTCAATATGTACTATATACAACCTTTAATCCATTTCATAAATTTTCTTTACTTACCAGCACCATACAAGACACCTTTAAGTTAACCTTTATTGAGAGAGTTCATGTGTTGTCATATATTTCATAAGATAAACTTGAGTTCTTTCAAAAATGAGTCTCAGAGTAAAGGTAGACATTTAAAAGACATGTATTCAGCATGAAATTATTCAGTTGGTGTGGAATTAGTTTAATATCTTCATTTTTCCATAATGATTTAATTATTTAAGATGCACACTATTCTGATGAATGAACTAAAATATTAAACTAAATCCTTGGGGCGCCTAGGTGGCTTAGCCAGTTAAGCATCTGTCTTGAGCTCAGGTCACAATATCGCAACTCATGAGTTCATGCCCCACATCAGGCTCTGTGCTGATGGCTCAGAACCTGGAGCCTGCTTCGAATTCTGTGTCTCTGTCTCTCTCTGCCCCTCCCTGTTTGTGGTGTCTCTCTCTCTCAAAAACAAATAAAAACATTAAAAACTAAATAAAATAAATCTTTAAACTAAATTTTATGATTCAACTTATATTTATATACATTATCTAATAACATGATATATATATATAACACAACACATACATGTGATGTATGTTTATACATGTAATATGTTATATAAAAATTTAAATATTATTTTTAAATGCCAAATAAAGACAAAAAACAATAACCCAAGGGAAGCAAGGTAATACCTGAAACAGGTAATACCAAATTAACCTTCTTAGCTTAGAATGAATGTACAGACATTTCCAAGGATTTAAAGCTCTGGATTTTGTAGCAGTATACAGTCAGTCCTCATTATTCGTGGATAGTGTATTTGCAAATTCACCTACTCATTAAAATTTGTTTGTAACCCCCAGATAATACATGTGGCTTTTGGGGATCATTTGCAGACATCCCTAGAATGGTGAAGCTCTGCTGTCTTGCTTCAGTTCTCATGGTGTAAACAGAATCCTTTCGGTGGTCTAAGTGTCACCTTTTGTTTTGTTTCTTGTTTTCATTTTTTAATTTGTTAATGTTTATTTTTTGAGACACACACACACACACACACACACACACACACACACACACAGAATCCAAAGCAGGCTCCAGGCTCTGAGCTGTCAGCACAGAGCCCGATGTGGGGCTCGAACTCACAGATGGTGAGATCATGACCTGAGCCGACGTTGGATGCTTAAGTGAGCCACCCAGGCACCCACCCCTAAGTGTCATGTTTTTTCACACTTTTGTGCTCCCAAGTTTAGTGCTGAAGTGCTGCCTAGTGTTCTTAAGTACAAGACTGTTGTGATGTGTCTTATGGAGAAAATACATGTGTTAGATAAGATTCCTTCAGGTGTGAATTATAGTTCTGTTGGTCATGAGTTCCATGTTAATGAATCAACAATATGAAATAAGATGTTTTTAAACAGAAACATGTTTAAAAAAAGGTTACGTATTGATGGCTTGACAAAAGTACTATGACCAGAGGTTCACAGAAACCTAACCTAGTATGTCCCCTGGGAACAGTGACTTTGTAGGACGTAACTACCAGAAATAATGGGAGACAAAGAGAAGATGCACAGAAAGCCACAACTGGGGGAGGAGGGAGACATAATTTGATTTTCATGATTTCTTTACCATGCTTTTATTGTTTGTTTTGTTTCAGGAATATGAAAAGAAACAAGATGTATTTTCAATATAGAAATAAAAATAAATACATTTTGTTTCTCCAGCATTGGTTATATGAAGTTTCCTAAGTGTCTGGAAATTAGATGACAGCAAAATTAGATGTCATGCCCCATGGATCTCTTCAATCCTTTATGATCCCTGGCTTGGTGGGTGGTATATGGTAAAAGGAGATACTGTTGATAGATGACAACTGATGGATATCTCAAGACTTCCATGGAATATTATAGTTTCATAAAATTCTAGCCCGAGGAGCCCTGAATACCCCACTGAAGATCTGGGCCATTAGCACATCAGATAACTGTATATATTCTGTAGTCTTATAAAGAGTGGACCCTTGTATGTTTATGCCCTATATTTCTTTTGAACCAGAACCCTTAAGAATTCACATAATGGATCTTTCATGGTAGGTCCATACTAGAGGGATTTCTAGTCTGCATCTATGCTAGTGAGGTACTTGCAAGACAGACCAAAGAAACTATCAACTCTTATTCTAGTTTTAACCAAAATCAGGCAATTCGTGATCTCTCCATGGGTTGCTGAAATCAGGGCTTTGTTTTAAAGTTCTGTGAAATTTATAACGAACAAGGACTAAGACCCCAAAAGAATATTAAAATAAACATTACTTACTGTTGACATTTCAAATCAAGTACTTTCAAAAGTGAATGTTTAAACATTTCTTATCATAAAAACATGTATTCCCTAAAGAATAATCAAAGGCTCTTGAATTTAAACATAAGAAACTACAAATATGTTAATACATGTAGTACCAGTGAAAATATCTCAATGCTATAAATAATGATTGTCATTATATTCCTTTGGTACAAATAGAATCAAAGTGTTCCCTTAAAAAAAAAACCGTATTATAGGAAATGGAAATTTACTTTTGAAATCTGATCCAAATACAGTAAATGCAGATCCTCCCTTGAATATACTTTGAATAAGACAACACTAAAGAAGTCTGAATAGAAACCCCACCATATGTCAGTGCTAAATAATTTGTTTAGATTTAAAAAACAAATCTTTAAATGGGCATCATCTGTCAGTTCTGGGTTGAGGACAGATGTGGGGTTGGAGGGAAGATTCTGATGCTGCCATGAAGAATGAGAGGTGACATTCGAGTCGGGGCAGACTGGGCATGAGAAAATCCAGGAAGACTTTCCAGCAAAAGGGAGGAGGCAAAAGGTCAAGGTCAGATGGTGGGAATTCCATAGTATTGGACAAAAGTTTTTCAAGCTTTTGATTATCTGATAGCTAGCTGCCTTCTTGAAAGCCTCTCTCCTGGTCTTCACAACACTGTACTCTTCTGGTTCCTGTCCTGTTTCTTTGACCATCCTTTCGGTATCTGTGGTTTCAAACTGATACCCACATTTATTCTGTGATGATTTCATACCTAGGTGTCCAACTGTTTGGTAGATGTCTCTAATTAATGGCTTGTCAATGTATTCCAAACAGAAGTAATACTTCTACACTCTCCCCAATCTACTGCTCCCTTCCAGTTGTCATTGCCACATTACTTAACTTCAACCAGAGTCGTATTTCATAGTTCTCCTTCTCCCCCCACTTCTGATCAGTTATAAGCTTTCATGGCTTCTATCACTGCTTGGAAATAATGTCTGCAATGCCTTGACCACCCTCCTGCCATCACACTAATACCTCTCATCTAGAACTCCCATTTCCTACTGGTTTCTAGTCGAAGATTCATTCCTAAGAATGGACCTGGGGTGGGGGGCAAGGTTCCTACTGTTAACTAACATTTGACAAATGCAGCATACATCACTTTTCTCTTGACCAGCCATAATACACTTTAGTGTATGACTGATATTTCTCAGAACCGCTTGTCCTGGGGCTCTATTTTCATATTACATTCATCAACATCTAGTTATTCACGTTCCAGAAAACACACTTTGGGAAACAATGACTTGAACTATAAAAATGGCCCCTAAACCGCTCTCCTTGCCTAAACTTTCCCTTTCCAGTGCATCGAGTATTTCACTGATAGATTAATTTCTCTAAAGTACTTAACTCATTACAGTATTCCCTTGCTCAGAAACCTTCAGTGGCTCTCCATTGATCTAAGCAGTGATGAAGCACCAGGTTCCCACAACGTGGTACTAATGTACCTCCCAGTGTTATCCTTTCCCCCTACATGGCCGTGTGGCATAGGAGAAAACACATGAACTTTGGAGTAAGCTCCAGGTTCTTAAAAACTGTAAAACAGGCTTTGAGTCCTTTCTTTGCTCATCTGCAAGTGCACTTAGTAACTGCAGAGATGGGAGGAGGCAGCGAGATAGTATTAGTGAACATTCTCGCATAATTGTAGCGCATACTCTCTGGCCCCATGGGTTATAGACTCACTAGGCAGGTTGAACCTCTGTCATGTTGTAGTCACCTAGTGTCTTCCTGCAGTAAGTGACCAGTGATGTTTTAAACTGAGAACGCAGAGGATCACCTGCCAGTGTCAATGAGGACTGATCAGTAAATCAGTACTTCTATTTGGGGAATTTTTTTACGGGTCCTGAAGGAGCCAGTTCCCACAGAACATCCAAGCTTTTAGGTGGAATGTGCCACTGGCGCTTGGCTGGGGTGGGGGTGGGGCGCAGGGTCCAAGAATCAGCAGCGATGCTTGAAAAGCAAATGTCCAATTCAAACAGATGAAACAAAAGCCCACTGCAAGAGTCAGAAAGCTGCACTTTTATTAGATTCAGAAACTTTTTTTGAAAGTTTATTCTGAGAGAAAGAGAGAGAGAGAGAACATGCAAATGTGTGAGCAGGGGAAGGGTAGAGAGAGAGGGAGAGAGACAATCTCAAGCAAGCTCCATGCTGTCAGTGCAGAGCCCAATGTGGGGCTCGATCTTACGAAGCATGAGATCATGACCTGAGCAGAAATCAAGAGTTGGACGCTTAACCAACTGGGCCGTTCAGGCCTCCCAGAAACTTTTAAAAGTGCTTACGATTTACTTCAAAGTCCAACATGAAGAAAATACAAGGTCCTCAACACCCCTGCCTACGAAGGAAAAAGGAATTTTTGTTTGATTTGATCACTAGCATAGTCTAAGTGCCTCAAATGGTGTCTTGCATGTAGAGGATGCTCAGTTAATATGATGGAGGGATGGAGGGATGGATGGAGGGATGAATGGATGGAGCAAGGGATGGATGGAGGGATGAATGAATAGTTGGATGAATGGGTGGGTGGTGGATGAATGAATAAATGATTGAATGGATGAGGCCATGGCATGCATTTTATATACAACCTAGTAGAGCACTGAATATATAGAAGATCCTTAATAAGTAATTGGCTAAATATATCAATTGTATCCCTAACCAGATAAGGGCATTTATAAAAAATGTACCTTAAACTAAATATTATTCCTATATATTTCTAATTTATAAAATATTTTTATATATTATCTATATTATCATCATTCTCTTTCTTTTAAAATTATCTATTCATTCATTTATTTCTCCCCTCACAACATGGGAGTGTCAGAGCTTAAAAGCAGGTGAGGAGAGAAAAATGAAATTAAGAGATTAATTAGATGTTCTTAGAAGGTTAAAAAAATTTTGCCTAAATTGGTTTGACTATGTTGAATGGAATGAAGAGAAAACAAACTTAATTTTTTTAAAAACCTGGAAGAAGATGGAGGAAAATGAGGCATAAGGTGTGTAAAACATGTTTGATAAATTTGTCTGGAAAGAATGTTATGCTTAAATGCATTCTTTTCCCTTAACATTTCACTCAAAGTTTTTATAACTATCATTCTTGTATGAGGGAATAATAGCCAAATATCTCCTTCACAGCACAGGAACCAAGTCTCAGTGAAGTTAATGATCTGTATATTCAAGAGCAGGTAGATCCAGGGCTAGAATCCATGTCTTCCAAGTATTCAGGAATAAACACAATCGCCAAAGTGTAAAGTGAGCCTGACACATTTAGAGAACATAAAGAGTTAGGGTGACTAGGGTATCTGGCTGGAATGAAGGGGATATATAGAAAAGTCATAGGAAATCAAATTAAGGAAATAACTGAGATAGATTACAGAGTGCCTTAAAACACAATAAAGAATCTAGATTTTTATCCATGTCAGTTATTTTTGAAATTATTTTTAAAGCAAAAAATATCCTTTTTAAAGTAAGAAACCTTATATGAGATGCCAGTATGCAAAACAACTAAAAAGAAGGTGGTTTCTCCCATTGAAACTGTTCCCTCCTTCCTGCCTCTCAGCCTCTGAGGAGAAAAGGTTGAAAATTGATAAAAGGTTTAAACCAAGGAAAGTCTGAAAAGGCATAAGTCTGACAAGTGGGCAGGGCAGTGCTAGAGCAAGTGGCATAGAGACCAGGTGGAGGAACCCACCGTGGGAGGAACAGAGCACAGAGGCATGGTTGTCAGTGGGAAGAGGAGGCAGAGATGCCGGGGACAGAGGGAGAATCTGAACAGAGCCAAGAAAAGTTCAAAGATTCACATGTGGGCAACTGTAGAATATAATCACAAACGTGGTGAAGGAAAGCAGGAGGCTGCTGGTTTTGATGAAAGGCAATGATGTACCTTTTGTCATGTAGACATTTCTACTACGCTAGGCTACAGCCAAAGGAATAGAAAGTAACCCCTTTCTACCAGTTTTCTTCTGTTTTTCAAATAGATGAAACAAAAGTGCATGGCATGAGTCTGAAAGCTGCACTTTTTGCCATATTAACAAAAAAATTTAAGTGCTTAACATTTCACCTGAAACTCCAACATGAAGAATATACAGAATCCCCGATGACTCACCCCATTCTACAAAGGAAAAAAAGACCATTTCCATTTTTGTAAACTTTCTGTTCTTCAGTCTGGGTAACTAGCACATTAATTTTTTTTTTTATCTTTAAAAGCTAGTTTTTCCAGGGGCATTAAGTACAATTTATTTCAAGCATAATTATTTTGAAATCCAAGATTTTTCTGGTGCTTCATAAACTAAATGGTAAAAGTGAAACTTGAGGAATCTGTACACCCAGGCAACCACAGTAATTCTGATGCGTATTATTTTGAGAATAAATAACAGGTTTTGGCAAGCTGCGTGTAAAGAGGACAGTCTCCTCTTCCTCTGTGATTCTGAAACTGGTGATGCAAGCGCTCCCGCCCTTTTCTGAGAACACAGAAAACCTGACTCAGGCAGGCAGCTGCGGCTATTAAAACAGCGCCGGCCCGCACGCGTCCCCGCTGGGGTGAGGGCCACCGCCGCCGCCGAGCAACGATGAAGCTAGCCAACTGGTGGGGGCTGAGCTCGGCTGTCCTTGCGGCTTATGGCGTTTTGGTTGTGGCGAACAATGAAACGGAGGAAATTAAAGATGAAATGGCCAAGGATGCCTGCCCGGTGAGACTAGAAAGCAGAGGGAAATGCGAGGAGGGGAGCGAATGCCCCTACCAGGTGAGCCTGCCGCCACTGACCATTCAGCTCCCGAAGCAGTTCGGCAGGATCGAGGAGGTGTTCAAGGAAGTCCAGAACCTCAAGGAAATGGTAAATAGCCTCAAGAAATCTTGCCAAGACTGCAAACTGCAAGCTGACGACAGCCGAGACCCGGGCAGAAATGGACGGCTGTTACCTAGCCCAGGAGCGCTAGGAGAAGCCGATGACAACAGAGTTCGAGAATTAGAGAGTGAGGTTAACAAGCTGTCCTCTGACCTAAAGAATGCAAAGGAGGAGATCGATGTGCTTCAGGGTCGCCTGGAGAAGCTCAACCTTGTAAATATGAACAACATAGAAAATTATGTGGACAGCAAAGTGGCAAATCTAACATTTGTAGTCAATAGTTTGGATGGCAAGTGTTCATCTAAGTGTCCCAATCAAGAAGAAATACAGTCACGTCCAGGTATGTATAATGTCTTCTTACCATCTGTTCATGAATATTATATAGCTAGACAGGATCTATAATCATTAACTTTTGCAAAGAAGTTAGACAAAGGACAGATGAAAGAAATTAAGCCTTTTATTCATCAAGGTAGTACAGGAAAAACTAATATCTTTGCAAATGTGACCACAGAAATAAGAATTAATTACAAAAATCATAATTCTGTATCCATTAGAAAGCACTTTCAATTTCAAAGATCTTGTTTGTTAATGCCAGAGCTACACACAAACCAAAGTAGAGAGATATTATTTCTTAATATTTTACTGCATTTCACTTCTCATATCTCCTCATTGAAGTGTTTGAAGACAACACAGATAAGGCAGTATTTCCAGCTGTGCTTTGTTCATTGGAAGTCAGTTTCCTGTGGTTGGCTGACTACTCTCATGTGGCCACAGGAAATCTTTGCAAGATTTTAACTTATCTGCCAATCATAATCCCAAATATCTAGTGAAAACAGGAGATTTTATAAATGGAATAAAAGCAGCTATATGGCTTCATGTGTGTGCAAAACTTTTTGCTTTGAGTGGCACAAAAACATTTTAAGGGGAGAGTTTTGGCATGACAGAAGACCACAAACTTAGTTACCTACTGTGCCCACAAACTTCTAGCTGTGGCACTGGTTCCTCCAAGTGCTGGCTTTCCACCTGATTCACTGCTGCTGATGGTCTTGTTACACTTTGGAAAGCCATCTCTGCATTAGGACCTCCACTTACCATGCATGTAAGGTTGAAGGGATATGGTGCCTGGGATGGAGATCACATTCATTTGGAACAAGCATCTCATGTGTGCTCCATCCCCAAGGAATCTGCTAGGGATCTGAAGGTGGGGCTTTCAAGGACCACTGTTGCTAATACTCCTGCCAGCCCATATCTGAACATACCCTGAATGGCAAGGCAGAAGTTCACATCTGTGACATCCCTGGGTGCACACTAGATTTGCTGCTGCATGGCAGCTTGTAATGATATGAACAAAATTCTACCGTCTATTTTTATACTAAGAGTTTAGGGGAAATGTTGAAATACTTTGAGTTCTAAATACACATGAACAGATTTTGTTTTGAGTAGTAACTTACTTTATCTGGCCCAAATCCTTATAAAAATTATCTAAGAGTAAATACCTGTATTTGATTCCTACAGAACCATCCTGAACATAACCACCTGTTGTTCTTTTCTAGAAACCAAACATGTGAAACACCGGCTAAATACGTTCCAGATAATAAATTCAGAATAAGAATGTTGGTATAGAGAGTATGATGCTAAGTGAAATAAGTTAGTCAAATAAAGACAAATACCATATGATCTCACTTATATGTAGAATTTAAGCAACAAACAGATGAACATAGGGGAAGGGAAGGAAAAATAAAATAAGGCAAAAAGAGAGAGGGAGGCAAACCATAAGTTCTCTCTTAACTGCAGAGAACAAACTGAGGGTTGCTGGAGGGGAGGTGGGGAGATGGGCTAAATGAGTGCTGGGCATTAAGGAGGGTACATGTTGTGATGAGCACTGGGTGTTGTGTGTAAGCGATGACTCACTAAATTCTGCAGAAAACAAAACTACACTATACATTAACTAACTTGAATTTAAATAAAATATTGGAAAGAGAAAAGTTTGCAAATGTATGCGTGGAAGCATTAAAAAAAGGATATTGGTATATTATTGAAAAAAATCTTTTTTTTACTTGAGCTTCTTAATTTAGTTGTCAAGAAAGTAAAATAAATATGAATTTATGATCAAGTCTGTACATTAGAATTTTAATACATAATTTGGAACATATCCTATAAAACTTTCTGGCAGAAGAGGATATCAGCCCCGTTAGGTGAAAGGAAATAGAAACTCTGCTTCTTCTGTAAACATGGAATGCAGTTCTAGAAGGGTTGGAAGCATCTGACCTTTAGGACCAAGGAATGCAGTAGTTACAAGAACAAGCTTTACAGCCAGCCAGATCTCAGTACGTGCCTTGGCTCTACCACTTAATGCTTCTGTGAAGTTGACCAAGCCACTGGTTCTCTTTGACCCTAACTAAGTATCCTCACCTGCAGACTGGAAATAATACCTACATCATAAGGTCAACGTGCAGACTAAGTGTGAAAATGTTATCAAGTCTTTGGCAGAATGCCTAGAACACATAAGTAGCACTCACTAAGTATTACTAAATTACCAAAACTATTTCATTGACTTCGTTGTTGTTTTTTGTGAATATTGTTACTATTATTACCAACCAAGAGTATGTTGGAGAGCCTTGTCTGCTTTACAGCACCAAGTTCTTATTCTGAGGCTTTAATAAACATTTGCTAAACAGGTTCAAGTAAATTTTGCAGAGCAAGGTTTCATGAACACCACTGACTAAATTATCAAACTGCTTTTGTACATATAAAGAATTCTTCATATGCATCATTTTTAGTAACAAAATCCAATGTCTTTCTCTTCTTCCCCCTTCAGTTCAACATCTAATATATAAAGATTGCTCTGACTACTACACAATAGGCAAAAGAAGCAGTGAGACCTACAGAGTCACACCGGATCCCAAAAATAGTAGCTTCGAAGTTTATTGTGACATGGAGACCATGGGGGGAGGCTGGACAGTGCTGCAGGCACGTCTCGATGGAAGTACCAACTTCACCAGAACATGGCAAGACTACAAAGTAGGCTTTGGGAACCTCAGAAGAGAATTTTGGCTGGGGAACGATAAAATTCATCTTTTGACCAAAAGTAAAGAAATGATTCTAAGAATTGATCTTGAAGACTTTAATGGTGTCAAACTCTATGCCTTGTATGATCAATTTTACGTGGCCAACGAGTTTCTCAAATACCGTTTGCACATCGGTAATTATAACGGCACAGCTGGAGATGCCTTACATTTCAGTAAACATTACAACCATGATCTGAAGTATTTCACCACCCCAGATAGAGACAATGATCGGTACCCCTCTGGGAACTGTGGGCTCTATTACAGTTCAGGCTGGTGGTTTGATGCATGTCTTTCTGCAAACTTAAATGGCAAATATTATCACCAAAAATATAGAGGTGTCCGTAATGGGATTTTCTGGGGCACCTGGCCTGGTATAACTGAGGCACACCCTGGTGGCTACAAGTCCTCCTTCAAAGAGGCTAAAATGATGCTGAGACCCAAGCACTTTAAGCCATAAATCACTAAACTCATTCCTCTGGGTATTTATTACCTAATAGGGCAATTAATTCCTTGAGCACTTTGGAATATGTTTTATACTCCTTTACTATGACTAAAAATTTATCTCTAGGAATAGGTTCTTATGCTACACAGCATTTGAAATAAAGCTGAAAAAGCACACATTTTATAGGCGTCTTTTGTTGCTGTTATACTGTTATCCAGATGAATATTTGCAAAGCAATTGGGAGTGTTGAGAATTACACATTAGATTTATGATTCCCTTAATTTCTATTAATTGAAAGATTTTCTATTTACTTATGTTACTTGCTATAATTATGAAATCATTGTTTCTTTAGCAGGCTGGATTTTTACACAAGTAATCTGTATTTTGATTGTGATTTAAATACCTTTTTTTCAGGCTATAGTCAGTTATTGGCTCTTTATGTCTCTAAATACCTTAATCCTCATTCTGAGATAAACCTTCTCGATTTATGGCATTTCTTTTGGGTCAGGAAGACCCTAGAGCATTTTAGCTCCCAGACAAAGGGAAATACATGTAATTAAACCTGTTCATGTACTATTTGTGAAATGTAAAATATTTGTCATTTAAAATATTTTGGTGGTAGCATAATGTCACTCCTAAAAGCATTCAGAAAATTAATTCAACCTTAAAGACCATGATTTAAAGGTTATTAATTCACAGTTGATAACTCTTTAGGTGTTGGATGGTTAAAACTGCTTTACTATAAAAATTAGCTTCCTTTGCTTTGATTGCACAACAGTTTTTAATTTAAGATTGCTCATTACTGTGCATGACTACTGGTAAGCTTTCTTTTGGAAGGGTAGGTGTGGGTGGGGAATGAAGCATTTATTTATAGACTAGATTACTCTGAGGGCCAAAGCATTTATATCCAAAGCAATATTTTCATTAAGTGATTCACTTCATAGAAAGCTAAGTTTTATAAGACATATGTATTTTGATATATATAGAATAGTAGTTCAAATATTATGTATATCTTAACCCTAACTGGTGTATTGCTTATATTCTTATCAGAAAATTTAAATACAGGTGTTTATTTTTTTTAACCAAACTAAAATATATGAAGCTTTTATAATTCACTAATTCTGGAGTGCAGACCATTTTTTACAGATTATTAAAAAAATAGTGTGTTAAATTTAATCATTGTAAAAAAGGGATCATTTCAGAGAGAACAGTGGTATTCTGTTGAACATTTAAAATATACTCTAGAATAAAATTTGAAACAATACACTATAGTGTATGTGAGTCATAGAAATGTATTCAATCTTTAATTTCTAGTTTGTTTCTACCACAGTAACTCAAAATATACTCAAAAAGATGCAACTTTACTCATAATTTGAAAATAATTAAGGATAGTAGCTTTAGGAAACAAACTTTTCAAATATTGCCCTTTATAGAAAATTCTAACCAAAAAGAAGCAAGATACTCTTAAAAATATATGACATACAAAGTTTTCAGGTACACATGATGAAAATTAAGTTATTATGAATACTATTAAAGTATTAAGGCAAGAGAAATGCAAAGAGAATTGTGACAGCCAAAATACAAAATATCATGGTACATTTCAAAAGCTTCATATCTACTCAGTAGTATAACAGATGTAAATGTAACTGATTTACACTTTTATTCTTTTTTGTTTTTTTAAAAAAAGATTAAGAAGATTTTTATTTTATACAATGTATTTATTTCACATAGAATTTTCATTTACTATATGTAATTGTTGATATATGCATAAGTTTAAGTCAATTCCCATGATCAAAAATGGACTCATGAAGCAGGATCTGATCCTCTCAAACTTCTATTTCTCACACTGAAAAAAGGAAAATATACGGACTCTTCGCAAAATACAGTTCTAAAGAAAAATAGCTCATAAAGCGAGTATCCACTGATATAATGGGAATGAGATTATCATTTCAGAAGATTTGCCAAATAATCCATTAATCCATGTAAATACTCAAAAGCTGCCTTTTATCTTTCCACTTATTTCAAAGGATCAAATTTTATTTCTATTATACTTTTATGACACTTTTCCAATAAAAAATTCTGTGACATAGAAATTCCTTCTTGAAATCATTTCATGTCATTTATAAAATGTATTTTATACTTTATCATTTCATGTCATTTATAAAATATATTTTATGCTTTGCTAATCTTTAACATGTTGATGGAAATAGATTATATCTGAAAGAGCGTTTTGCTTTAACATAGTTATTCACTAATATGTGCTAATGTTCACAAATGTGGATTGATTATTAACAAATTGGTTCCATTTTAAAGGCTAATATTTGTTATCTTAATAAGACTTTATTTCTAAACTTTATCATTCTTTGAAAATGTTGACTAAAACTAGTCCTTAGAAATTCCAACTGAGGGGCACCTCGGTGGCTCAGTCGGTTGAGCCTCTGACTTCCGCTCAGGTCATGATCTCCTGGTCTGTGAGTTCAAGCCCTGTGTCGGGCTCTGTGCTGACAGCTCAGAGCCTGGAACCTGCTTTGGATTCTGTGTCTCCCTTTCTGTCTCTGCCCCTCCCCTGCTTGTGCTCTCTCTCTCTCTCAAAAATACATAAACCTTAAAAAAAAAAAAAAAGAATATATAAGTGAAAATAGAAGTCCTTAAAAAAAAAAGAAATTCCAAGTGAAACTGATCCACTCATTGCTAAGAAGAAAAATCAAATTTTTCCTATAGGCAGTAATGCTTCAAATGAATGAATGACACATCTGTCCAATAAAGAGCTTAAATATACAAAGTATAAAACATACTCTAGTAACAAAATTTGCTGGTCTTATTTTTGAGTGGCTACCCAGGGAAAGGTTTTAAAAGTAAAAGTGATGGGTAATGTCATCATGATAAGCTTTTATTTAGAGTTCTTCTTTTCTTTTATGTATAAATAAGTTTATGTCTCATGTCTTTTAACCACCCTATAAAATAAAAGATTTAATCTTCACATCTATTTATTTCTGCAATATGGAAACATTAAATATTGTTAGTAAAATAATATTTATATATTTACTCTTGTCTGAAAAGTTGCATAATGTTCACCTAACTAGACTTTACCTTTGACTCTTTTTGAAGACTTTAATGAGTTCTATTTCATTAACAGGAAGACCATTATCTCACTTCCCTCCAGCATACTGTTGACACCTTTGAAATACAAAAGTTTCCGTTTTGTTTTGCAGCATTTAGCTCCATCTTTTCCCATCATTAACATTCCTGCTGGCTCAGCCCTCATCAACTCCTTTGGATAATGCAAATGCTTTCTCAGAGTAACCCATGCATCCAGTTTCCACCCTCCATTTCACTGTCAGAGAGACTATTTAAAAATACAGTTGTTATCATATTATTGCCCTGCTTAAAACCTTCCAACAACTGCTCATTTCCTATATGATAAATCCAGCAAATAAACCCCCTGTTCTTGCACAATCCCCACATTCCCTGAAGTTTTCATTATTCTGTGTATACTGTTCCCTTGGTCTAGATAGAAGGCCATCCTCTACCAGAGTTTTGTCTTCTTACTGCTTGTGATCTAGAGCAGGGACTCAGAAGCTGGACTTGTTAGGTTTGAATTTCAGCTCTACCATCTGCAAGCTGTGGGATCACAAACACAGTCACTTAATCTCACAGTCCTTTGGTTCTTTCAGTTATAAAATGGATAACAGTCGGGGCACTTAATCTCACAGTCCTTTGGTTCTTTCAGTTATAAAATGATAACAGTAGGGGAACCTGTGTGGCTCAGTCCGTTGTTAAGCATCTGACCTCGGCTCAGGTCATGATCTCCCAGTTGGTGAGTTTGAGCCCCGTGTTGAGTTCTGTGCTGACAGCTTGGAGCCTGGAGCCTGCTTCAGATTCTGCATCTCCCTCTCTCTCTGCCCCTCCCCCACTGTTCTCTCTCTCTCTCTCTCTCTCTCTCTCTCTCTCTCTCTCTCTAAAATAAATAAAAACATTTAATAAACAAAATTTTTAAATGGATAACAGTAGAATCTGCCCAATAGAGTTATTGAGAGGATAACATACGAAGCACCTAGAATATATATATGTATCACCTTCTCCCCATCCTCCTCTCCCTTCTCCTAAATAGTTACCTCTTTTGGGCATTCTGTTCTGGTAACATTAGGAGGGGGTTGGTACCCCTCTTCTTCGGTCCTATACCATCCTATATATTCCTTATTATATGTACATTATTCAACAATTGTCTGGGTTCTACCTTGAAATCAATCTGTTTGGCTAGGATGTAAAGCCAATTTGTGACAGTGTTGTTATTCAAAGTGGTTCATAAATATGTTACCAAAGAGAGCTGTAGTCTGAGGAAGCTGGAGTTATAACTGGGGAAGGAGCAGATACTGTCAAATCTGAGGATTTGGGAGATTGTGAACACAGGCGAGAAGTGGTTGAAGCCAGGGGGAAAGTTGGCAAGAGAGGATCAGATATACTATAGACTGGATACATACATACACTGGCAAACCTCTAATTTAGAAGGGGTTCTGGGACCGTGCCTCTGTGTCCATACCACACATGACAGTACCAGAACACACCGTGATTGTTCTACCCGTGTTCCTAAAGAAAAAAAGTGTTTTTTTCATACTTCTTATACCATATTATAATTTTGAAATTAATTTTAATCATACCAAATTCATGAATGGTTTAATTTAAAAAAATTACAATGAGACTAAAGACCCCTTTCTAGACCACCTTTAATTCCAATCTCCTCCCTCTCCCCAGAGGTGACAAGAGAGTTGGCTGAATCCCAACTAATTTCATCCTGTGTCTTGCCAAAATGCAATGTCTACTGAATCGTATTTATGCCAGGTTTCTTTTGTTTACTGATTGGGAATAGTTGGAAGTGAGAATAGAAATGAGGGAAATTGGGTATACTTGGAGAACTCACTCCCCTGAATTCCCAAATGTGATGAGCCACCTTTGCTCCTTGAAGTGGCCCCTCTCCCCACACTGAGGAGGCTCATCCTGTTGCAAGAGTGTTGCTTTCTCTTCTGAGGGAGAGATCTCATTCTCCGTGAGGCTCCTTCATCCCACTCCTCAGCCTCTCCAGACCTGTAATCAGGGCATGCTGTCATGTAAATTATGACGTCAAATTGGAGGAGAAGCCTTTATACAAATTTGTGAATTTTTATCAGCAGAAAGCTGGGGAATACATGTGGGGACAGATTTTGAGGTTGCTTGACTAAGGAAGCAAAAAACAGAATTTCAGATGAGACCGGATCTATTGATATGGGTATATTTACCAGAAGTTCTGGATTCTGTGGGCTAGCTTGAGCAGAGGTGTTTGCTTCTAATAGTTCATTTGATTAGTTAACGAAAACCTAGTTTCGACAGCAGCTCACGCTAACTAAAAAAAGAAGCCAGAAATGTCTTGGAACGTAAAGCCTTGTGGAGATAGAAATGTTGAAGTGGATTCAGGTGTAATTCATTCAAAAAAGCATTTACTGAGTGGATACCATGTGTTTTAGGAAGTCAGAGATACATCAGTTACCAAAATCCCTGTAGTCAGGGAGTTTATATCTTATCAGAGGAGATGAATAAATAAACAATATATTAAAATGCCATAAAAATTAAACAGGATAAGGGATATAAGGAGTATGAGAGGAAGGATTCTATTTTACATAGGCAGTCTGGGGAGACCTCCCTGAAGAGGTGACATTTGAACAGTCTTAAAGATATGAGAGAATGTGCCAGACAGATGGCTGGGAGAAGATATCCAGGCCAAAGGAGCATCAGGTGCAAAGGTGCTTGGCCTGTTTTAGGTTCCGCCAGGAGGCCAGTGTAGGAAAAGCAGACAGTCTAAGACAGAGGGGGGTTGGAAGATGAGACCAGAGGAGCTGGGGAGCTGGGGTGTCGTGGCAGCTGTCAGACCATCTAGACCTTAAAAGTCATGGTAAGAATTTTGCCTTTTCCTCCACATAGGTAAAAGCCTTAAGGGTTTTGACCAGAGGAGGTACATGATCTCACCCACTTTGAAAAGGGCCACTCTGGTTGTTAAGTGGAGAATACGACTGAATCACGAACAGTCATCTGACAGTGTTTGCAATGATCTTGGAGAGAGATGTGCACCACGGTGGTTGCAGGGAAGTAAGTCCTGCAGGCAAAGCTGACAGAATTTGCTGACCAGAGATCGGTGGGGGCGGGGGCGGGGGGGGGGCGGTGAGAGAGGGTGGGGGGGTGGATGGTGAAAAGATCAGAGGGATCACAGAAAACGACAGGACTTTGGCCTGAGCAACTGTGAGGGACGGAGCTGCTGTTCACTGAGGTGGGGAAGGCTGCAGGGAGAGCATGTCCGGTAGCTGGCGTGGGGTGAGGGGTGGTGATCAGCAGTTTTGAACATTCTAAGCTCAGAGATCGATAATCCATCCCAGCGGATGGCATTTTGAGAGCATGATGTACGGAGAAGACATCTAGGGTTCAGAAATGCAGGTCTATATTTAGAAATACGAGAATGTAGATGGTAAGGCATCCATGGGCCTCAATGAGATAACCTAGTAAGTGTACATGGAGCAAAGACTCTCACAGAAGAAAAGTTGGAGATAAGGAGGAACCAGCACAGCTGCATTCCCCCCACCCTGCCCACCCTGAAACTAGGTCATTTTCAGAGGTCACAGGGCTGCTGCCTTATGGAGAGGGCAGAGATTTATTCCCACTGGAATCACAACTTTCTCTAGATTATTTTAGATTTAGATGTGCTTTTTCTTGCTTCTGTCAGCAACAGTATTTTGTTGAGAAACTAAATGTCTTTTTTTAATGTTTATTTATTTATTTTGAGAGAGAGAGAGAGAGAGAGAGAGAGAGCAAGGGAGGGGCAGAGAGATTGGGAGAGAGACAGAGTCCCAAGCAGGCTCTGCACTGTCAGCACAGAGCCCGACGCGGGGCTCAAAGTCACAAACTGTGAGATCATAACTTGAGCTGAAATCAAGAGTCAGATGCTTAACTGACTGAGCTACCCATATGCCCCAAATTACTACATGTCTTATAAGCGAGTACTGTATTCTGTAAATGGTATTCTATAAATCATTGCTTGTGACTTAGGCTGTCACTTCACAGAGAAGGGAGGAGGGTCACCTATTGAAGTCTCAGATACTGCATCTTCTGGGACACAGCACCTTGTGAAGTTGGAGTGCTGTGATGTAGGATACGGTGTGTTTATGTGTGTGTGTGTGTGTGTGTGTGTGTGTGTGTGTGTATATATATATATATATATATATATATATATATCGCAAGAGAATTATGAACTAGGCCACAGACCAAAAATGTTCTTTGTTAACAGTGTAATGATTGTTTTTTCATTATTTACTTTTGAGAGAGAGAGGGGCAGAGCATGAGCAGAGGAGGGGCAAAAAAGAGAGGGAGACACAGAATCCAAAGCAGGCTCCAGGCTCTGAGCTGTCAGCACAGAGCCTGATGCGGGGCTCGAAGCCCATGAATCGTGAGATCATGACCTGAGCCGAAGTCAGACACTTAACTGACTGAGCCACCCAGGTATCCTTACTCTTTAGTTTAGAGACATTAATGATGTCAAGGCTTGTTTCTTTCAAAAACATTTTCCAAAAGTTATCCCAGTTAGCAATAACCAAAATCTTCTGTTTCTAATGGCTTTCAAAGTGTTAACACTAGAATGGCTATAAATGAATCTGACAGGCAATTTTTACTTAATGTTGGGTCAAGCTGGAAATGGGTGTAGTCCTCTGTATATGGGTAGGTTCCCCTTGTGTGTGTTTGCACACATATACACACTGATGAACATGTATGATACACATGCAGGCTTATGTATGCTATTTGTAACACATGCTATAATATGCAAGGAAACCTGCCCACTGAAATAAATTAGATATGCAGCTCATAGAGTCAAAAGTCAATACAAAAAAAAAAAAAATCACCATGAGCCAATAGCTACCATATTTTGAACAATGCTATTTATTTATTTATTTATTTTAATTTTTTTAATGTTTATTTTAGAGACAGAGAGACAGAGCACAAGTGGGGGAGGGGCAGAGAGAGCCAGAGACAGAATCTGAAGCAGGCTGCAGGCTCTGAGCAGTCAGCACAGAGCCTGACACGGGGCTTGAACCCACAAACCGTGAGATCATGACCTGAGCTGAAGTCGGACGCTTAAATGACTGAGCCACCCAGGCACCCCTGAACAATGCTATTTAAAACAGACTGACATTGGGACGCCTGGGTGGCTCATTCAGTTAAGCATCTGACTCTTGATTTCAGCTCAGGTCATGATCTCACAGTTCATCAGTTTGAGCCTCACATCAGGCTCTGCACTGACAGTACAGAGCCTGCTTGGGATTCTTTCTGTCTCCCTCTTTCTCTTCCCCTCCCCTGCTCTCGCTTGAGCTCTCTCAAAATAAATAAATAAACTTAAAAAAATAAAATAGACTGATATAAAAGAACTTCAGATAGTTTTCTTTAAATCCCCTGTAACAAATTCTATGGATTCATGCTGCTGTTATTCCTTGAACTGGAATATTTCTTTCCTGTCTCTCTTTTCCTCCACAAGCCCATAGCCTGGCTCTTTCTCCTTTGCTCCTTTTACTCTTTGACAACTGCTGTCAGGTCAGCAGCCTGCTGTTCCCATGTCCATATTCAATTCTGCCTCGGCACTTTTGCTCACCTAAAGTCCCAGGGGTAAACCAAAACGAAAACTATGATCTAGCTAACTTGTGATCAGCATCTTCCTAGACATCACAAGGTATCTCAAAAAGATCTGCATTATTTTATTAGCAATTTTCAGAAGGAAACCCACACTATACCTCTCAGGATATAAATTCTTCCAAAAAAATCATATTTAAAAATAAGTAGCCTTTTTGTCTTAGCCTCTTAAAATACTTGATATTACATTCATGTTTATTATTTTAATAGAAATATTTATTATTTGCCTACTGTGTGTATAGCATGATGCTATATGTTTATCAAAGTATTTTGAATGAGACTTTTTCTAAATAGTAATTATATAAACTCTCAAAATCTGAGTCTAATCTCTAGCATTCAAAGTTTTCTCAAGTAATTAAGGATGATGCCATTTAAGACAAATTGCTTCTCTCTTACAAAAGGCCTTATACAAAGGTTCATCTTATTTGGGAATCATGCAGAATTTGAAAACTCGTTCAGTTTCTATCTCTGGAAATTGGCTTTCTCATTTCCTGCAAGAAGCAAATAGTTTGTGCTCATGTACAAGTTTATCCAAAGACGGGTCCACGAAACTGTTTGCTTACATTTATTTCCCATTCAGTAACTGTAGTATCAAATTTTTACCAGTTAATTAAGTAACCTTTTTAAATTTTTGTTTAGAGATTCTTCCTTCTGAATTCTAATAATGATAAGCAGCTGTCACATGCTGAGTGCCAGTCTTGTGCTGGACACTTTCCTTGGAGCATTTCCAATGTTTTCTCTGCTGTGAGTAATGTTGCAATAGGGAGGAAATGTTTTACACTTAACTAAAGTCTTCCCTGAAAAAAAAAGCCCAACAATTAAACCAACCTCTGTTCCCTAAAACTTGTTGATCATCTGTAGACCATTACCCATTTTCAGCTTTCCTGGCTTTCTTGGTATATTTCTCATGAAATGGGCTAATTTTGCATGACAAATTACCTATGGTGATTCCATGGTAAAGTACACTCATAAGTAAATTTCAGTATCACCCCTGCTCTGACTTTCTATGTGAATTTTTCAAGTGGAAAATGATTCCAATTAAATCTCAATTTAAGGTGAGGCATATTTTTTTTGTATCTTAACAACACAATTACATAATATTCTGGTGACAGGAGATATTTTAAAAATTAATACATTTTCAAGGGTGTTAATGTCTCTACTTAACCTAGCAGTTAAAATTTATTTTCTTCCTGCAGCGAAGTCAGAATTTATAACAACTCTGACAGAAAAGGCCAAACAAATATTCTATGCTCTCCAAACACTATTTTACTTCCATGGTTACATGGCAGAATTCACTGATGAAAACATTCTGCTTAAGTACAAAGCACTTTGTAAGTTCTTTGGAAGCCAAAAGATCTCTCATGTAAATGCCAAAGTTCTTATTTTCATTTGTTACATAAAATAATTCTTTAAAAATGTAAACATCACTTACGAATGAATGGTGTTAGTGATGGTGACTTTCTATTTCTGTTCTATATTCAAGTAAAAATTTTCTCTTTATCTGATCAAGTCAACGATTGCAAATCTACAGAGGCTCTCATAGCATGGGTAGCTATGCAAGATGGACAGGAAGACTGACATTTGTATGATGAATACGGAGTTGGTGTTTAACATGTTGAACAACTAGAGTAGAGCTTCTCAAACTGTGTCCCTAAGGTTCTGCAGACATAGTTCATGAATGCCAAAAAAAGCAAGGGTAGGAAGAAGCCAGGAGAGTGTGTGATGTATGGAACACTGCTCGCCTAGTAAATAGTTCTGATTTAATTTCATATCTTGGGGGTCCACCTTAAATTTCACTTAAAGGACAGGTTTGTTTTCAAAAAAATATTTGAAAATCATTGCCTCCCCACTACATATCTGTTTGGGGGCTCAGCCAGCAAAAATAAAATTCATATAGATGCATGACGATTCCAACCTGGCATGGTATTTCTAACTTTAGACATTTAAATCTCTGAAGTTTTAGGTAGACTCGATGTGGTTCAATGCATTCAGAAAGTTGGAAGACATTTCCTCTTTAAGTTTGCTTTGTAAAATAGTGATTCAGTAGTGTGTGTGTGTGTGTGTGTGTGTGTGTGTGTGTGTGTGTGTGTGTTTTGTGGGGTTTTTTTAGTAGAAGGCTCTAACTAGTTACTATGAATATTCATTCTTTGAAGATGACTTGGCTACACGCAAGATGGTAAGCTAATTAAGAGTTTGCTAGGAATATCAAGACAAACAGCAAAGGCTTCCTGCTTTCAATGTTCCTAAGGCTACTAGTTTAAAACACAGGAAAGAAAATAGTAAGTGGGATAAGGTACAGGCACTATCCAGGGAACTGACAGCAGCAAAAGTGATGACACTTTGTCAGGAAGAGGGATGCTTGAAGATAAAGATAGGACCTGAGCTTTCCTTGAAAGATGAGAACAATGAAGCCCAGAAATGTGAAGGAGACCACTTCTGGGCTGGGTATGGGATGAGTAAAGGCATCAATCAGCAGGTTGGAAAATCAGGAGCTAGTTCAGAAAACAATCATGTGTCTAACTTGGCTGGAGCATGGAGTCTGTGACCGGGGACAATAACAAAAAGAAGAAAGGAATGGTGGAGACTGTAAAGGAATTTTCCTGTATGGTCAAGGAGGTGACACTTAATCTTAGGCAAGAAAATCTAAGGGAAGGAAAAATTCAAATTTAAGTACAGTACCTACTATCTCCCCTGCCACCTCCTGATTGCTCAGTTCTGTGCCTGAGTCTGTGAGGTGATAATGGGATACGGGGTGAGAAGGAAAATTAGAAGGAACCCTGAAGACTGTTTTACAAAATAATGAAATGGCCAAAGATATCAAGGAGAGGATGGGTGGAGATAGGGAGGGAAAAAAAAAAAAAAAAAAACCAGCTTGCGTGTAGGGAAACAATTTCTAGGGAAGTTTTTAAAGAGGGGCTTAGAGGCGTGTGGGAGAGGCATGTGCTGTGACGAGGAATTTTAGGAGGTTTTGCTGCATGACATGCCGTGGAACTCTCTCCTCTGTTCTCCAAGGAGCGTTCCGTACAATCAGAGTGCTTTCCAAGGCTTTCTGGAGGCAGATCTGTGTTTCCTTTAGGCTGTGCTGAGATGGATTTTAAGGTGGGAGAGAGCTCAGTTTTATTCAGCTCACAAACTATCTGTACAGAGCATGGGGTTTCCCCAGTGATGCCGGTGGTGACAGGAGATGTGAAGGGGACCTTCCCCTCTGCATCCTTCCCCTCTGCATCCCTACATCCAAATCTGCTTTACATAGTGTGCTTCTGTGTAAGGTTTCCACTAGAAACGAGTGACAGAAGCAGCTTAACAAACTGTCTACCACCAGGGTAGACACTGAGGTACCCCTGAAGGCTAATATGCTGAGAAATGTACTATTAGTGTAAAATGAGACTCAGAGAACCAGATTGAATTGCTCAAGGTTGCATGGCTAGGACATGCACACGTAGAACAAAGACCCATTTTTATGGAACCATTCCCCCACCCTCACCGATCAGAGATTTTCTTTTCCAAGCCATTAAGATTTAAGATATTTTGAGCCTGTTGATTCTTAGACATAGTCTTTTCAGATGGCATAGTCTCTCTTTTTTTTAATTTTTAAAAAAATGTTTTTATTTATTTTTGAGAGAGAGAGAGAGAGAGAACCAGCAGGGAAGGGGCAGAGAAAGAGAGGGAGGCAGAGCATCCAAAATAGGCTCTGCACTGACAGCAACTAGCCCGATGCAGGGCTCAAACTCAGGAACCATGAGATCATGACCTGAGCCGAAGGCAGACACTTAACCAACTGAGCCACCCACGCGCCCCTAGTCTCTATTCATTTAATCTGAGGTTTGATGTCAGGTAATTCTTATACCTCCTCATTTCGTATCTCTGATGCACCCTGGTGCACCTGTTTGCGTCCGCTGGGTATGGATGGGCTGGGGATATGTAAAGAACTTTTGCCTCAGAAGGCACTGGACGTGGCATTAGATTCTAAGCGTGCTGCTGGCATCTCCTTTCTGTTTGCCCTTATGGCACCATAAATGCCCAATGGAACAAAGGTTAAAATATGATGACTCAAACTATCAACATGCTAGGAGAAAACACAGGAAACAAATTTATCATCTCAGAGTAACAAAGGTCTTCTTAAAGTATGACATGGAATTTGAAGCTGTAAAAGAAAAGCACATTAAGAAATAAATTCCCGCCCAAATAAATACATTTCCACATAAAGAAAAACCACCTTAAGCTAACTCAAAAGAAACCCAACAAACTGAAAGCCTTTTGCAATGCATATTACACACAAAGGCCTGTTTTCTAAATGTATAAAGAGTTTCTATGAATCTATAAGAAAAAAAAACTACAGAATAGAAAAATGGAAAGAAAATGTGAATAGAATTCACAAAAAAAGAAGTACAAATGGGTCTTTGTAGTATCCATGCTTCTAGCTTCTGTAGAGTTGCCGCTTTGACATTTGTACTATGTGACTATGCTGGCCGGATACACCTTGTTCTAGACAACCTGATAATATGCCTGAGTCACCTTGCCTTGGCCTCCTGCCTCCCTTATTGTCCCCCTCCCCCACTTTGAGAGGAATCCTCCTTCCAGAGGTATACTTTCAAATGCAAACCAGCCAATCCAGAGTCCACACTCTCAACCGGCTCCTTATTAGGTTCTCACATTCAGGCCACCATACACTTTCCCTTATCACTACACCCCCACACTCCTACCCCTGCCCCATGCCAAGTACCAAATAACTAGGGACAGCCCCAGAGTGACAAAGATCAAAAAGTTAGATAGCACACAGTGCTGGTGTGAGTAAAGACACATTCATTTATTGTTTCTGGAAATATAAATTATTACAGCCTCTATGGAGAGCACTTTAGCAATGATAACAAGATCAGAAAACACAGGATTCGTGATCTGGCAATCCTACTTGTAGGTATATCTTCAAAAGAATTGAAAGCAAGGATCTTGAAGAGATATTTGTACACCTGTTGATAGCAACATTATTCACAATAGCCAAGAGGTGGAAATCACCCAAGTGTCCATAGACAGATGAATGGATACACAAAATGTGGTATATACATACAATGGAATATTATTGAGTCTTAAAATGGAAAGAAATCCTGTCACATGCTGTAATATCAGTTTGAACTGCGTGGGTCCACTTACACATGGAGTTTTTCAATAAACGCAGTAAGGTGCTTATAATGTATTTTCTCTTCCTTATGATTTTCTTAATAACACTCTTTTTCTCTAATTTATTTTATTGTAAGAATACAGTGTATAATACATATAATGCAAAATATGTGTTCATCAACTATGTCATTAGTAAGGCCAGCAGTAGGCTATTAGTAGTTAAATTTTGGGGGAGCCAAGCTATATGTAGATTTTCAACTGTGCAGGAGGATTGGCACCCCTGATCCCCATGTTGTTCAAAGTCAAATGTATATTCAAATAGTTCTTGGGTTTCTGAAGGTACTGTTTCACAAGATGCACATTCTCTACTGAGAGCGACAAGCTTTCAAAAGCCAACTTACTTTATCTCCCAAGAACTTTCTCAAAGGAGAAAACTATACCATTAAGTATTTCTTCCTAATCCTTATTTTAAAAAGCAACATCTGGGGCACCTGGGTGGCTCAGTCAGTTAAGTGTCTGACTTTGGCTCAGGTCATGACCTCACGGTTCATGAGTTCGAGCCCCGCATCGGGCTCTGTGCTGACAGCTCAGAGCCGGGAGCCTGCTTCAGATTCTGTGTCTCCCTCTCTCCCTGTCCCTCCCTTGCTTGTGCGCTCTCTCTCTCTCTCTCTCTCTCTCAAAAATACATAAATATATTAAAAAAATAGAAAGCAACATCCATTTGCAGTGACAACTAAAAAAACAAGCATCTGAATATAGATTATTATTTCTAATATTTAATCGCTTTGCTACAACAGTTTAGCTAAAGAATCAAAGAAAAATACAGAGGTAATTCAAATTTTATTAAACATATAATGAAAAATAAACACAAGCAGGCACACATACACAAGCTAGGTCCTCATTATGTCTGTAAAAGAATCAAAAAAGAGAAAGGGAAATTAAGGACAATTAACCACACAGATGAAGGGTCAGATGAGCTGCTTGGGGCAAGGCCGCTGTGGCATTTTTCTCTGGTTCCCAGCCCTAAGTCTAGCCTGTGCTCCATGCTCAGTAAAGATTTTTAGAATGAGTAAAGGAAAATAATCTCCAAAAGGAGGCAGAGGAGCTACCAATTTTTTTTTGTCCCCGATTTTCAACTCTTTTCTGACTCTCACTTGCTACTGATCACAGCCTGTTCAGATGGCAGAGTTTTCCAACAATACCTCAGATTCCTGGCCAGAATCAATCTTCATGTTTTTCATTTTTAAAAGTGCCAAGGATGGGGCACCTGGGTGGCTTGGTTGGTTAAACGTCCGACTTCAGCTCAGGTCATGATTTTGCAGTTGGTGGGTTCGAGCCCTGCGTCGGTCTCTGTGCTGACAGCTTAGAGTCTGGAGTCTGCTTCTGATTCTGTGTCTCCCTCTCTCTCTGCCCCTCACCCGCTCACACTCTGTCTCTCTCTCTCAAAAGTAAAATACACATTAAAAAATTTTAATAAAAAAATTAATAAAAGTGCCAAGTATAAGGATCCCCTAACATGGAACTTTCTTTTCTGTGTCCCTGGACTCCTGCAGTGTATGATTTTGCTGATTGAATTTAAGGGTGTTAATCTACTTTGCAAAGTGGAATATGGCTTGTATTCTTACGATCCTCATATAAACCTTTAATCTTTGTAAATAGGTATTAGCCATGTCAATATCCCAAATGTTTAAGTGCATTCCAGGCACCTCCCAAAGTCTTTTTCCATACTGGAAAGATTTTAAAATTTCCACCTGTCAGACTAAAACAAAAACCAAAAACTTTATGGGAAACATGAACCTATCTGTATTATTTAATAAATTATCAGTCTGTTTAAAGTTTCTTGACAGCCAAAAAAAGATCTTGAAAAATTATTCTTGCAAAGCTGCCTGGATATCTAAAGGAAAAGTGAACAGAGGCCAACAATAGCAAGACTTGTAGAAAGATTTAAAAAAGAAATTTAGTAGTTTTTTTTTAATGCATATCCTCTGTGTGCAGCTATTAATAAAGTGTGATAACTAAGAAAAGGAGAAGGAAGCTAAGGAGAAATATTTAAATAGAACATTAAATATTTATCTTTATTTTTTCTTTTAATATACAGTTTACTTGAAAAGTCAATTTGTAAAATCCTAAAAGAGTAGTGTTTAAATGTATGAATGTAAAGTGAAGAATGTCATCAGATGAGATGTGCGCTAAGGTAGGACACAGGAGATAGCGTTCCTTCTGTGGTTCTGCATCTGTCTGGTTGTGCAACCCAGCAAGTGTCAACGTTTTTAGAACTTTAAGATAAAAATAATATCTTAAAATTCCTATTCCTTATAGAATCCCTATGAGAATTTAAATTACACACTTAAAACTATGTTGACTAAGTTCCTTGAGTGTGGGGATCTTATGTTTTCATCTTTGTAAGCAGTTACTTGATTAATTCATGTATGAAAGAAATAGGGATCATTTTCTTTCGTGAAAAAATTTTAAATTTCATTACAGATTATCTCAGGAAACTCCTTAGTACCGATAGGGGGTCAAGCCTAGAAAATGAAGGAAGCTTTGGTAGCATCAGAAAATCACCAATGTTTTCAGTAACTACTTGAAACTTTTTTATTAAAAATTCCTAGGCTTATTTAATCTGTTACGAGTCTTAGGAGAACAAAATGTATAACAAATGAGAAAGTATCTTTTGAACATGTGACTAGGGAATTAAATGATGGCCATGGTAAAAGGTGCCGTTAAATATACATAAAAAGTAATGTGCAATTTTTTCAGAAGGCAATCTGAATACAATTGAGAACCTGTTCTGTCTAGATATCCAGCCCAAGGACTTCCCTGGGAAGTTCATGACCCACATATTGGACATTCCTTTCAGGCCTGTTTCTTCTGAATTTTCTGTCACTTAGAATGTCATATTCCAGCCACTTTCCTAAATCGGAAATCCAAGCATCAGTTCAGACTTTTTCTTCTTTCTCACTCTACTTCCCCCATCTATTTAGACACTAAGTCCAGCATTTTCTACTTCCTTAATATCTCTCCTATATATATTCTGTCCTTTTCCCCACTGCCCCTGCCTTGATTCAGTGTCTCCTTACATCTTATCATGATCATTGAAATGCCATTCTAATTGGTGATATGGCAGGAATGGAACAGAGACAAATTTAATAGATGTTTAAGAGAACCAATTGATAGAATACAGGAAGAAAACTAGGTTTGGGAGAAGAATAATGACTTTAGTTCTGAGCATGTTTAGCTCAAGGTGCCTTGGGGTCATCTGGGAAAGATATTCCCAGTATGTACACGTATGGGTGTGGGCAAAGCCTAAGGACAGAAAAGTCGGTTCATAGTGAACACTATGGATATGGCAGAAATGTCCCCTCTCATGTCCTACTCCTCCAAAAAGCTTTTTCCAGATCATCTCATTCCCACAATGATTATTCCTTCCATTCAATTCTAGTAACTCTAATTGCACCTTCCAGTTTCACAATGATATGTTGCTTTTTGTTGATATTTAATATTTCAACCCCCCCCCCCCAAATTAAGCTTCTACAGAATAGTAACCTTTGATATGCGTTATGCCTGTGAATGCCTATGGCATCTAGGGTGACTGGCAAGAGGCTCAAGGGACACCCCCTGCCCCCCGGTTGCAGGAAACATTGATCTTGATCTGAGTGGGAATATGGCAAGAATGAAGAACAGATAAATCCAAGAGATATTGAGAGAGGTATTTAACTCTCAAACTGACAAAGAGAATACAGGAGGAGAATTAGGATTGGGCGAAGAATGATGAATTTGGTTCTGAACACATTGGTTATAGGACTATGTAAACATTCAACCAAGCTGTACACTGAATATTTGTGAGCATCACTGTATGTATGGTATATGATAACAAAAATATTTTTGGATAACAAAAATGTTTAAAATAAAAGTAAAATAGAGCAGCATCAAATTTTCAATAAGACAAGGAAAGTCTGTGGCGTGTCAGGCCTCATACATAGGCAGCGATGGCAGAGTTGGGAAGCAGATGTCTAGCATTAACCCGCACAGTCTACTGACAGAAATCATGTGGCTTAATTCCCAAGCGCCACTTGGAATCTTCATCCCAAAATCTGAATTTACACAGTGTAGTTCCTGCCCTGTTAGGTCTTATTGATTAATATAATCACAATGTCAGTGGAGAATTCTAAATTCTCCATGCAAAATATTATATGATGAGAAGATACTCAATAAATATGTTAAAGACCTAGTAACACATGACAGGTGTAGCCTACAAATGCTGTAATAGTTGAGAGTTTGTAGAAGATGCTGGCAAAGTTTCTCCAAGGACATGGGCATTAAGCTAGAAGGTCCTAAAAGGTAGGAACAGACACAGGGGTTGCAAAGTACAGCCTATGCAAGTATTTGATTTGATTTCTTTTTGTTTGAATGGCACAATCTTTCAAGAGATAATGTGACTAGACATATTTCTGGAGAGCCGTAACCTTACATCATGCTTTGTGTATATGTGCCCGTTTCCTAGGCATCTGAATGTGGGAGAGTCCCTATGAAGGAGTGCAGCATAAACAGAAGATCATGAGAGTCTAAGTGAGTTATTAGATTGCACAAGTAGTTTGGGCCCACATCACTCAGTGCCATGAAAACCATCCTGAATGTATTCTGCAGGCAATGTTAACCAAGATGATGACCCCTGTGTATTTCAGTAGTGTGGGCCAGTTGTGTGACTAGCATTAATAACAATAAATACTGTAAGCAGCTTCTGGTTCTTTCAATGTGATGCCAAGCATCTGGACCTTTGGAAGTGAATTTCTTCCTGCTTTCTTTCAGTTGCAATCTGAACTCTTGCTATTCTGCAGAGAAGGCTTCTGTTTAGATAACTGAAGGAGGGAAGCTTATATAAAGTAGGTTAAAAATTTTGTTGAGACTCATAAATCTTAGAGGAGTGTTGAAATGATTAGCAAATAAAGCTATAGATGCCAAGAGGAACAGTTTTAGTGGTGCTTCTTATGGAAATAAAGTTGTTTGAAACCAATAACCATTCTGCAAGGTTGTGCTGGCTTGAGGAACAGTTGTCATGCAATGAAATTACTGATTTAATTACTGATATAATTTTTCACTACTCAAAAGGGTAGGTAAGACAGTTCTTTGACATTATAATGTAAGGTATTCACTTTATCAGGGGCTGGTCATATCCAATGTTTAAGAACTATAATTTATGCATACATGTATGCTGAGAGATTGAGATATTTAATTGTTATATTGCAGACTAACATGCAGGAGAGGTTGTCCTGAGTTCTCCTTTGACTGTACAAAAGAAATCTTTCATGATTATTTATCTGTGCCTTAAAAAACTTGATCATAATTTTTATTATTAGCATAACTTTTGGTAGAAATAAACTCTAGTTTAGCCTTATGTTTTATTTGATAGAATTATTAAGGGTAGTGGTATAAAAGTACAAATTCTATTGCAAAAAGTTGGACATATGATGGATTTTAACAGAAACAGAGAACCCTGGTCACTTAAAAATATTGAGACTAGAGATGTGGATTCATGGTTTTAAATATGTAAATATAGATATAGAAATAGATACGTTTGTAGATAAATATATTCATGCATCCATTGCCTAGCTCTGTCTGCTGAGAGGACTTAGAAGCAGTGACAGACCAGTAGCAATGGACATACCCAGCATTGAGATCTTAGTTTGCAAATATATCTTTCTCCACTAAAAGGAACCAGGGATCTTTGAGAAATGGCTGATTCCAGGGTTAGAGCAAAGAAAATGCAAGATGAGCCTGGACCATATTCTTATAACAGAAAGTAAAGAACTACACAAAGAATCATAGGGGCATGTCAATAGGACAAGTGAGCCTTCCTGAAGAGGTGTATACTGGCCAAATCCAGGACAATTGAAATGTCAAAATGAATAATGATAGTAATGGATTATAACCCACTGAAAAGAAAAAGAACTCATAGGTCTAGAAAGATAGATAGATGGATAGAGAGATAGAGATAGATGGGGAAAAGGTAGATAGAAAGAAGAGAAGGTTCTTCCTTACAGTTGGAAGCCAACTAATAAATGTAGAAGGAATAACGGAAGTAGACAATCATCATTTGGCAACTATCATAATAATAACTGATTTGGGCAAGTATCATCAAGAAATATATAACTAGTAGGTGAAGATTTTAGGAGGAGTAGGATACTTAAATAGACTCAGAGTATCTCCCCATAGGTACTTACTAATTTCAAACAGAAAAACAACACCTTTACTGAGGAGAAAACTGATGGAAGTCACCACCTTAACCAAGTGATCAAATTAATACCACCAATAATGGGACAAGTTGACATTGTGTGTTCCTGATAGGACATTTGTATATATAAAATAAAATCTCAACAGTGGTGGCAGCTATTGTTTGAAATATTTACACCTACAAAATATTTGGGTGGGATTTGGTTTTGCTTCTTGGTTTTGAATAAATTCTGATTTTGTTCTAAGACTTTCTAAGCTTATTTCTATTACGACTATCAACTTACTTAGATGTTTTATTCAGTTATATCCACATAATGTTAATGTCCAGAATTCAGATGTTCTGTAAAATACTTTCTAAAGTAGAGTTCTCAAGCATGACAAGGTAACAGTTGCATATATAGTCAGTTACTATTTAAAAAAAAAAACCCTCTCCTTGTATATAGGCATTTCCTAAATGTTCATCTTGGTTTTTTTTTTTATTAGAAAATCAGACAAAAATCCTATTTCCCTTTTTGTTTCTCTGCTAATAGGAAAGAGTGGATTTTAATGCCCTACTGCTCTAGCTACAGTTAGGTAAATGCGTATTTTTCTATCATTGGATGTCAAGATCTTTTATCTTCATTTTATGGAAGTAAATGTAGTGTATTCAATAATGAAAGGAATTTCCCCTTTTATTTCATTTACAAACCTATGGAATGTACTTAACTGAGCACATATATGCAAATATTTATTATGCTATAAAAATGTCAGAACCTACACCACTGTGTTCATCCAGGATTGTAGGATAAGACTTTGGAAGAGAGGGTGGGGATTATTTTATTTTCAAGTGCTTCAAATGATACATATTGCCTACAGGTTACATGTAATAAACCATTTTGATAATAATATTAGCTTCACCTGAATTTTAAGTAGATAATGATTCAGGTCTTAGTATAGTAATACGTAAAGAGAAACATACCTCGTGCAGACAAATGAAAGCTGGAGTTGTAGATAAATCAACAAACCGTTCATCTTGGATGTTAATTGTGGGTGCTATGGCATAAACGGGGTCCTTTTGATCCTTTTCATCTTTTTCCTCTTCCTCTTCTGGTTCTGTGTCTGTAGTACTGTCTTCCATTTTTCACAATTCTAAAATAAATCATTCCATTTTCAGCTATTTCAGGATGTCATCGCTTATAAAGTAAAATGGGTGGAAAATAATAAAAGCAAGCAAAAGTCAACTGGAGTAAGCTAGCCTCCAATGAAATTATAGGTCAGGAAAGTTGGCTATGGATAAATTATTATAAAGACTATTTTGTTGTAAAGATACACTTCATTGCTACATTCAAATCAAGAATTCTTTTTTTTTTAATTAAAAAAGTGTTTATTTATTTTGAGAGAGAGAGAAAGACGGAGTGTGAGTAGGGGAGGGGCATAGAGAGAGGGAGACATAGGATCCGAAACAGGCTCCAGGCTTTGGCTACCCAGGTGCATCTCAGATCAATAATTCTAATTTTTTTTAATGTTTATTTATTTTTGAGAGAGAGACAGAGTGTGAACAGGGGAGGGGCAGAGAGAGAGGGAGACCCAGAATCCAAAACAGGCTCCAGTCTCTGAGCTGTCAGTACAGAGCCCGACGCGGGGCTCGAACCCACCAACTGTGAGATCGTGACCTGAGCCGAAGTCGGACACTTAACCAACTGAGACACCCAGGCGTCCCAATAATTCCAATTTTTAAAAGCAGGCTATTGTTGCACTACTTGGAGAAAAATGATATGAATAGAATGTAAGTTCCATGAGAGCAGAGACTTAATTTTATTTGAGTTGGCACTCAATCACTATTCATTGATTGGGTAAATACCTGTAACTTCCACTCTTAAAATATAACAAAAAGTTAATTCAAATTAGTTTTGGGGAAATAAATGCCAACACACTGTGGTGGTCCACACTGCCTGAGGCACACACCTGTGCACCTGCGCAACAGGCTAATTGCTCAATACCTGAACTGCCTGCTATGGCCACAGCTTGGGCCGATTCCCCACCACCTTGACTATCTCTGCTGTTACTTGTGTGCTCAACTGTCCCATCAGGCTTCACTTACAAAACAGAAGCTCAAGAATAAAATTAAGGATATTAAGGTGGTGACACTAGAGCATTAAACCAAGTTCAGGGCCCTTTAATACATACATACTTTTTTTCAGTGCCATAAAGCAGTGTTTTAAAAGAACCTGTTGTTATTGAGGCATCACAATGCTTTGATTTTGGCAGTTAATTATAGTTTATTGTTTAAATCTTCAAGGAGCTGAAAAGGTTTGATTATATAATCTAGATGTGTTTATGTTTATAAGCAAAAATATGTACGTTCAATCATTTCACGGGTGAAAAATGTTAATGACTATCCCAGAAAAGTATCTCCTTCAGAGCATTAGACCATACCTGTGAATTTTAGCTTTATTTCAAATAAAAATGAAAGTAACAATATTTCAAACCAAAAACAGTATAATGAATCCTCAAGTGCCCATCAATCAGCTTCAATACATATCAAATCCTGAGCAATTTTTGTTTTATCCAAACCCTTCCACTTACCCCTCCACTCTCCATATTATTTTGAAGCAAAACCTAGACCCTTAGACTTAATAATATAGCCAAAGAACTCCATAACAACATGCAGAGACAGCCCTCAGGCCACTGCAGAGCTGCCCAGCACACTTTGCAAAGATGTGCCATAGCTATTCAAATCATTCCCACATTATAAAAACAGGGGATGTTTCCAGTTTTCTGCTATCATAGTTTTTTTTGCACAGTGTAGTACATATATTTGTTTAAAATATATATTTAAAAGCTCTTGGAACTTTCATAATCAAGATGGCATTGACTTTAAAAACTTAATTTCAGGGTTGCCTGGGTGGTTCAGTCAGTTAAGCATTAAGTGTTATGTTAAGTGTTAAGTTAAGTGTCTGACTTCATTATAGGTCATGATCTCGCCATTCTGAGTTCCAGCCCCGCAGTGGGCTCTGTGCTGACAGCTCAGAGCCTGGGGCCTGCTTCAGATTCTGTGTCTCTGTCTCTGTCTCTCTGCCCCTCCCACCCTTGCACTCTGTCTCTATCTCTCAAAAATGAACATTAAAAAAGTTAAAAAAAAAAAAAAACAATTTCAGGGGTGCCTGGGTGGCTCAGTCAATTAAGTGTCTACTTCAGCTCAGGTCATGATCTCATGGTTCATGAGGTCAAGCCCCACCTTGGGTTCTCCACTTTCAGCACAGAGCCCACTTCAGACCCTTTATCTCCCTCTCTTTCTGCCCCTCCCCAGCTCGTGCACTCTTTTTCTCTCTGTCAAAAATAAACATTATATATTTGAACTTAATTTCAGGCAATCTTCTGAAAGCCACTGCACTTTAAATATGGTAAAGCTTACCTAGGCAACAAAAGAAGGGCACTATGCTGAATTTGTACAGATTTCTCAGTCTCCTGAAGTTTTCAGTCTCTATTATCTTGAAAACATTCCAAATATTTTAAAGCAGGTAAAACATTAAACAGAGGGAAGCAACTAAAAGACACTATAACAGAGTTCTGATACACATTATCAGACAAACTTTGACCTTTAGAAAAGAAAAGGGAGAGTGAGTAGGGAAGTAAGAAAACACAACAGAGACAAATACAAAAGTCTCATGTGAATTTAAACCTAAAACACTAATTAATCTAATTAAATAACAGGTTGGAAAGCGCTTGAGTAGATAGCAAAGTTTAACGGAGAAAACAAATATTCAAGGATTCATTAATGTAGGATTGCAAAGCCCATTACATTAATATTACCATGCTGTTGGCAATATGATTGACAGCCATAAATAAAACAATAGAATAAAATACATTCTTAGTCTACAAGATATAACCAAGAGAACATTTATAAAACATCTTAAATTCCTGGTGTATGAGGAACGTAGCTATCCAGTATAGTAATTCTAGAGACGTATAATCTCCCTAATACATAAGTCAATTAAGCAAATATTTACTGAGTTGTTTTATGAAGATCAAGAATTTACAAAAAGGCAAGTAATTTACAATACAGAGAGAAGGGAGTAGCTAGCTCTGTATCATACAAGGGAAGGTAAAATAAGCCTAAAGAAAAAGCAATGTTGGTAGGAAGGTAGATATGGCTTTAAAGGCAACTTGAAGCCTGAAATTTAGATTTTAATCTATAGTTGTTGGAAAACCATTACATTTTTTTTCTGCATCGAGGAGTTATCTGAGTTTGTAAAGATGTTGGTGACAATAAGAGGAATGTTTTTTTTTTTAATTTTTTAATGTTTATTTATTTTTGAGAGAGAGGGAGACAGAGTGCAAGTGGGAGAGGGGGAGAGAGAGAGGGAGACACAGAGTCTGAAGCAGGCTTCAGGCTGCAAGCTGTCAGCACAGAGCCCGAGGTGCGGCTCAAACTCACGAATGGTGAGATCATGACCTGAGCCGAAGTCGGAAGCTTAACTGACTGAGCCACCCAGGCGCCCCTACAATAAGAGGAATGTTTTAAAAAGGGTGTGAATTTGAAGGCAAGGAGACAATTTAGTGGCTATGAGTTAGCTCCCTTTGCTATGGGCAGGGGATAGATTCATTGGTGAGCTTTAACCAGACCAGGTGTCTAGCCTCAGGGGCACTCAGCCGACTGGTGAGCAAGATAGAAAATAATCAGAGAATCACAGAGATAAATGTAAAAATAAATATAACTGAAACAGGTGCTATGCAGGCATGCACTGCAGAAGCAAGGTAACCATGTGCTGCACATTTCCAGCAGGCGCCATTTCCTGAAAAATGGCAAAATGGTGCAGGGAGGAAGCCTGATTGGAAGGTTAGATGCTGAGAACCCAAGCCGAGGCAATACCATGCTATGCCGTAGGAGTCTGAAGAGGAGGAGAGGACGTGGTTTTGTGGGTCTTTCTAGAAGAGAGAAGACAGGTACTGATCTTCGACACAGAAAAGCAAAAGACTAGTGAACCCTGAGCTCCTGTATAATTCACACTTTGTCTCAGGGTTAAAAGATAAAGCCAAAATAGGAAGCTTCACAAAGAGTAATTAAGTAATGAATATTGCAGGATATGCCTTGTTTTGTAAGACACAGCACTGCTTCCTCTTCTCTAAAGCTAAAGAAGTGATCATCATTTTGTGTTTTGATTTTGAACTCTTAAGGAAAGTTTTCTTGACAGTTACAAGCAGCACATGCCAAAAAACATTACATGCACAAGGGAATGGGGTAGGATACACCAAGGATGTGTGTTTTTGAAGGTAAAAGGGCAATGCTTACTTCTAGAAAGATACAGCAGGAAACCACACTGGCGTTTGATATTATTTACCACTGAACCAGCACAAGATTTGCTCATTTTAGAATAGCAGGATATAATGCAAAGTCCAAAACGATATGGTCCTACACTGAACCTGAGCATTCTTTTTCATAATTTAGTTCTTCTGTCCACCCTGGAAACAGGATCACATGCTCCTTTCCCCAGCAGGGCATTGCTAGAGGTGAGTTACAGGACAGTTTCTGCAGTGACTTAGAGCCATACCTGTTGGAGGAAGGGAGATGTCTGGGATGCCTATTTTGTTTGCTTGTTTCAGTTTACTATACTTATTTAAAAACATAGACATGGTAAAATGGGGTTACAAAAATTGTGGTATATTTAAAGCTGTATCAGTGTTTCTCTGTGATTGTATGCATATTCCCTTTTAGGGATAAGGCTAAAAGTCAACACTGAAGGCCCTTTGTGAGAGGCCACTGGTCCACATATGACAGGCTCAGAACATAGGGCAGCTGGTCCCATATGTGTCCTCCAGTTCACTCAGATCCATTTAATCCAACAACAACATCACCACAGGACACCACCAGCTTGGGAGTCCTAAATGCAACAGATAAAATTATTGCACATATTCACGTCTAGCTCTTTTATTCATGTACAATTATACAATGCACATTATTAGAGAAAGACAAGATGCGACTTGAAACATTTTTTTAAAGATAGACAGATTTCAGATCATGTTTTTAAAAAGAGGGGTAGAAAAGCTTTGTCATTCAAAGGCCCAACAAATCAAACCACAACTTCTTTCTGTTCCTGAAAAAAAGGAAAAGAAAAAAAAAACTTTGCAAAAAACCCCAATCTGGCACAGAAAAAAATAAAACCACTGCAGATCAGTATGTACAGATAAAATCTACCTCATAACTGAAGTGTCAAAGCAACAAAGTAGGTTAAAAACATACATACACATAAAAGAAAACTCTTGAGAGGAAGCTCCAAGAGCATATTGAGGCTTTAAGATTTTTTAATGTTTATTTATTTTTGAGAGAGAGAGAGAAAGAAAAAGAATGTGAGCAGGGGGAGGGGTGGAGAGAGAGGGAGACACAGAATCTGAAGCAGGCTCCAGGCTCTGAACTGTCAGCACAGAGCCCAATGCGGGGCTCAAACTCACAACAGCGAAATCATGACCTGAGCCAAAGTGGGACGCTCAACTGACTGAGCCACTCAGGAGCCCCTATTGAGGCTTTAAAGTACATGTTCACAGTATTAGATAGTTAAATCTTAAATTATATGCATGTGTAACCAGTGAGGAACCTGTTCACTGCCCATGAGCATAGAGAACCAAAGACTCTGTTATAGGTTAAGGAAGCTGAGAGCGCTAGGCCTTCTCCCAACTCATTTCACTTAGTCCTTTTGCCTTCCTTTGAACCTTCCAACACCAAACACAGACCCAAGGAAAGTTATTCACCCTCTTTTTAAAACTTCTTACATTTTCTCTTCTTTTTCTCAGAAACCCACACAGTCAAGATGAGCTCCATAGTACTCATTTCTGAGTGAGTCAGGATGGGAAGCACCATCCATGTGGAGACTGTCATAGAAACAGACATGATTCTTGTCTCTATCATATGCTCCTGGTTGCCCTCACCAACATGCGGGCACTGCTGCTGGGTGGTCACTCACCTGTGCACTTACTAATAACAGCATTTATATAGCCCTTGACAGTTTAAGCAAAGCTTTCCTTCATATTATTTCACTTTATTCTTATGACAACCATGTTCGTAACTATTATTATCTCCATTTTATAGAAGAGGAAACTGAAGGTCACAGAATATAAGTGATATGCCCAAGATCACACAGCCATAAATGGCAGTATTTATTCAAACTCATGTCCGCTGGCTCCAAATCCCTTACCCTTTTCTATTATACCATATAGGCCTCTTGCCATGGCCTTGGTAAAGCCCTTTCCTCCTGGCCTCCAGTAATGTAAAACAGGATCAAGGATCAGACTGGCTAATGCAATTTGACTTCTGTCCCTGTAAAGGTTTAAGCTAAAACCCCTTTAGCAAACAGCAGGCCAATATAAGGTAAGTCAATTAAAGACAACTTAGTTCTTGTAGAGCAGTGATTACTAGGCAGTCCATGAGGTGGTAAGACTGAGCTGTGCAAAACAATGAGCTATAGAACTTGTTGCTATAGTTACAAACCAAAGGAAAGCTTTCACCTCTACAAAGTGTGGCAAGAAACACTGGTCTTATATCTGCAATAATTTATAGTCATTCTGCAAGTCCAGTCAGGCTTCAGAAATTCAAAGATGCCTGAGAGGCCCCCATAGTTCCCTTAATGGTTTCCAAATAATTTGGTAGTGAGTAGAAACTGAGCTCCAAATCCTGTGGAAGGTTTAGAATGTTTAAGTAGGTCTGAAGTTGACAGTGTTTCAGAAGGTCTGTGAAGCAGAGATTCTATGTTTGTGTGTGATATAGAATCTTCACATTGCTGGCCATTCCTTACTTTTGCTATAAAAATATCCATGTTTTTCAAATCTACTTCCGCCTTTGTTTGAATTTTTAGAAGCATATCTGAAAGCACATTCATAACAATACCAGTCAATATGTCCTACTAATTAGGCCATTGCCTTGCAAACCTGCTCTTTTAATTTACCCCTTTCCTCTCCCCCATACCCTAGTCTGTAGGAACTGTGAATCTAGATGGGTCTTTTTCCTTAGCAAAGAACTTCATTTAGTATGGGCTATTCCTGCTTCCCATCTGCAACAGCCCTGGCTCTTCCCTTCCTTCTTGTCGTCATCGTCGTCGTCGCCGTCCTCCTCCTCCTCCTCCTCCTCCTTCTCCTCCTGTTATTTCATCAAAGACTGGGATTAGTGGCTTTAACTTAGTCTACCAGGATGACAACATGGAGTAATGGAAATGAATAGCCTGAAGTTAATCAATTCAGGGTTGAATTTCATTCTTCCCTTTCCTGTGTGAGCTTGGGCAAGATATTCATCCTCTAAGTGGATATTTCCTTTACTGCAAGATGATTTAAGGGTTGTTGTGAAGATTAAATGGAACAAAATCTCAGCCCAGACCCAGCATGATCAATCATTAGTTCCATTTTCAGCCCTTCTTTCTTCTTAGGAGAATGGAGGCAGGGCTGAAAATTCCAAACTTCTAATCATGGTTTGTGCTCTCCTCAATACATGTTAGCTCCCTCCCACCAATTTTGGGTTCTTCTGTTTTCATGTGTAATGTGCCTTAAATGATTTTGACAGGGATCAAATAAACAGAGGTCAGCCTAGGACTGGATCAAATAATTTAGGAATCTATAGGTTGGACAAGGTGATCTGGGTCTTCTCTAGCATGAATTTGTCCCAGAATACCTCTTAAGATTTGGTGTAAGAGTCCTGGTAAGCCTAACCTTCAAATCCCACTATGAGACGTTTTAATGTAGGAAAAGAAAGACTATGTAGGATACTGAGTATTGCGGCAGGGTGGGGGTGGTGGGGGGCGAAGGGGAGCAAACAAAAAAAACCTTTAAAGTCCTTGAAAGAATATGTGTCAACTCTTAGGGCAGGCCCAGCTTTAGGCCGTAAGTAGGCAAAGTTCCTTCTCCCATGTCTAGAAATTTCAGAGCCTCCTTTTCATTGCATAAGTACTTCCTGTTCTCAGGCTTCCCCTGGCCCTGGGCGGAACTCCACTTCAGTCTTCCTCCCTTTGGGCAGCATCCCTTACTCAATTTCTTTCCTTCCTGTAAAAGCAAAGGTTCTTATATTCATTATAGGGTTAGAAGAATATTTACCAAGCCAATTTTTCTACCTTACATTGGAAGAGGAAGTTAAAAATAAAATCTTTGCCAAACTCAATATCACAAGATTTTCCCCTATATTTTCTTCTGGATCTTTGAGAGTTTTAGCTTGTCTACTTGCATTTTTTGTCTATTTCAAGTTTTTGTGTGTGGTGTGAAGGGTTGATATTCTTTTGGAGAGGAGAGGCGTATGGATATCCAGTTGTTCCAGCACCATTTGTTAGGAAAAGTATCTTTGCCATTGAATTATCATGGCATCTTTCTCAAAAATTAAATCAGTCTATGGGGCGCCTGGGTGGCTCAGTCGGTTAAGCGTCCGACTTCAGCTCAGGTCACGATCTCGTGGTCCGCGAGTTCAAGCCCCGCGTCGGGCTCTGGGCTGATGGCTCAGAGCCTGGAGCCTGCTTCCGATTCTGTGTCTCCCTCTCTCTCTGCCCCTCCCCCGTTCATGCTGTGTCTCTCTCTGTCTCAAAAATAAATAAACGTTAAAAAAAAAAATTAAATCAGTCTATTTCTATGTTCTCTCTTTTGTCCCATTGATTTATGTCTATTCTTACACCAATACAACATTGTATTAATTATCATAGCTCTGTAGTAAGTATTAAAAGGAGGTAGAATATGTCCTCAAACTTACTTCTTTTTTCAAAAATGTTTTAGCTATACTATGTACTTTTGTTCCCATATATAGTTAAATTTTTTTAATGTTTATTTTAATTTTGAGAGAAAGAGAGAGAGAGAGAGAGGCAGAGTGTGAGTGGGGGAGGGGCAGAGAGAGAGGGAGACACAGAATCCGAAGCAGGCTCCAGGCTCTGAGCTGTCAGCACAGAGCCCCATACAGGGCTTGAACTCACGAGCTGTGAGATCATGACCTGAGCCAAAGTCGGATGTTTAACTGACTGAGCCACCCTGGCGTCCCTCCCATATATATTTTAGAAGCGACTTGTCAATTTCTATTTTTTTAAAAAGCCTACTGCAATTTTGACTGAGCAATGAATCAATACATTAGTGTGGGGTGATATGCCATCTTAATGTTGAGTCTTATTGTTCCTCGAACATTCTCCCCACTTATTTAGATCATCTTCAGTTTCTTCAGCAATGTCTTATGGCTTTCAGAAGATAGGTCTTGTATATGTTTTGTTAAATGTATCCCTAAGTATTTCACATTTTGTATGCTATTGTATTATTTTTAAATTTCAATTTCCAAATGCCATTGTTAGTCCTTAGAAATACAACTGGTTTTGTTATTGACCTTGTGCCTTATAACCTTGTGAAACATTTTTATTAATTCAGTAGCTTTGCATAATATACCTTGGAACTTTCTACTGACATGATTGTGCTTTCTGCAAATAAACACAATTTTACTTCTTCATTTCCAACGTAGATTCCTTTTATTTCTTTGTATTGCCTTATTCCACAATGTAGGATCTCCAGTACAATGCAGAACAAAAATAGTGAGAGTGAACATTCTCTCTTTGTTCCACATCTTAACAGGGAAAGCATTCAGTCTTTTATAGTTAAGTATGGTATCAAGTGTAAGTTTTCATAGCTGCCTGTGGGGTGGAGGAAGTTTCCTCCTACTCCAAGTTCATGGAGAGTTTTTAACAGGAATGGGTAATGAATTTGGCTAATTTTTGTTAATGCATTGAGATGATCATATTTTTCAACAAATTATGCTGGAACAACTGGACATCCTTATGTAAAAGAATGCACACACCTCAAACCATACCCTGCATCATTTACAAAAAGTAAACTGAAATGAGGTACATACCTAAATGTAAAATCTACAGTAAAAAATGTTCAGAAGAAAACATAAGAGAAAATATTCACAACCTTGGTTTGGAGAAAGTTTTTTTTCCCTGAGATTTTTATAAATCATAAAGGTAAAAATAGATATTTTGGAATTTTTCACAATCTAGGAGATCTGCTCTTCAGAAGACGGTATTGGGAAACTGAAAACAAGTCACAGATAGGAAGAAAATATATGCAAACAATGTAGCTGATAAAAGACTGGTATTGAGAAATACAAAGAAATCTCATCACTCAATAACAGGAAATCAAACAGACCAATTTTAAAAATGGGTAAAAGATTCGAACACATACTTAACCTAAGAAGATATACAAATGGCAAATAAGAATGTGAAAATATGCTCACTTCATTAGTAATTGGGGAAATGCAAATAAAAATCACAATGGGATATAATTACACACTTATTAGACTGTTTTAAAAAAAGTGACAATACCAAATGTTGGTGAGGACGTGGAGCAACTGGAACTCTCACGTACTGCTAATGAGAATACAAAACTGTACAGCTTCTTTGGAAAAGTTTACTTATTTCTTATAAAGCTAAACATACATTTATCAAATGACCCAGCCATTCATTCATATGTACTTATTCAAAGGAAATGAAGATATACATCTATTCAAAGGCTGTACACAAATGTTTATATTGGCTTTATCAATATTCACCCCAAATGGGAAATGCCCCAAACTGGAAACAGATTGTTTTCATACTGTTCATACAATGGAATTCAACTCAGAAATAAAAAAGAATAAACTACTGCTATATTCAACAACATGGGTGAATCTCAAATACATTATATTAAGTCAAAAGGCTATGTATTATATGATTCAATTTATATGAGTTTCTGGCAAAGGCAAAAGTATAAGGATAGATCAGTGTTTGCCACGGACTGGGTGTTGGGGGAGAAAGAGTGACTATAAAGTGGCATGAGGGAGCTTTTGGCAATGATGGAAAAATTCTACATCTTGTCATGGTGGTTATGTCACAGTATACATTTGCCAGAATTAATAGAGCTGTCCACCTAAAAAATGAATTTTACTGTTTTTCTTTAAAACCAAGAAAAGCAGGGGCGCCTGGGTGGCTCAGTCGGTTAAGCGTCCGACTTCGGCTCAGGTCATGATCTCGCTGTTAGTGAGTTCAAGCCCTCTGTGCTGACAGCTCGGAACCTGGAGCCTGTTTCAGATTCTGTGTCTCCCTCTCTCTCTCTGACCCTCCCCCATTCATGCTCTGTCTCTTTCTGTCTCAAAAATAAACGTTAAAAAAAAATTAAAAAAAAAAATAAAACCAAGAAAAGCAAACAAAAGAAATGAACTTACACAAAGTGCTAAAACTGTAGACCATCTAAACAAAGAAAAAAAAATTCTAAAAGCAACCAAGTTCTTTTGTCTCTACAAAAGAACTAAGTTAGACAGATAGAAGTCTTGTCATTAGCAAAAACTGTACTTCTTCAAAGTACTGAGAAACGGTAACTGTCAACTAACCTATTATTTAAAAGGGCAAAATAAAGACATTTTCAGACAAAGTCTGAAAAAATTACTCAGAGATCCATTGAATAAATATAAAAATATACTTCAGTAAAAACAAAACTAAATCTAGAAGGAAAGAGGTGAGCATATAAATTGGTAAATGTTGCTAAATTCAAACAAGCACAAAATATAAAAAACAATAACAACTACTTGTGTGGCCTCAAAAAACAAAGTGAAACTAAAATATACAAGGCAATATGACATGAAAGATGGAAAGGAAAAAACTGATGTTAAAGAATTCCATTGTTCAAAAGGAGGATGAAGGTATTGATTGATTAGAGGAAACAGGTGAATAAAGAAAAATATATAGACTAAATGAATGGAGAAAAAAGAGGACCCCACCCTGAAAAAAGCAAAAAAGAAAGATTAATAGAAAACACAAAATAAGATGGTAAGAATACATACAAATGAAAGAGTAATTACAAAAAATGTAAGTGGATTAATTTACCTATTGAGACAGATTCTCAAATTGGTTTTAAAATATCCTGCTGTATTCTGTTTATAAGACACAAGCCCCAATTATAAGGTCACAGGTTTGAAGTAAAAGAATGAAAATATTTTTAGGTAAAAATATGTATCAAGACAGAAAGTGGGGCACCTGAGTGGCTCAGTCAGTTGAGCATCTGACTCTTGACTTTGGCTCAGGTCATGATGTCATGGTTTGTGAGTTTAAGCCCCTCATGGGGCTCTGTGCTGAGGGTGCAGAGCCTGCTTGGGATTCTGTCTCCTTCTCTCTGCCTCTCCCCTGCTTGCTCTCTATCTTTCTCTCAAAATAAATAAAAATAAACTTTAAAAAGACAGAAAGCAATACTAGAGATAAAGAGGGTCATTACTTAATGACAAAAAAGAAAATTTATCAGGAAGCAATATGAATCTTGAACCCATACATAACTAACAGCATTGTCTCAAAATATATAAAATGTAAGTGATATTTCTACTCAGTGCTACCACTGTGTGAATGGTTGAAACACTATTGCTATCTTGTAGAAATGGCGTTAAGTATTAGCACATACAAGAACTCTTGCCTAAGTTAGCTTTAAAAATTTTTCTATTATGAATAAACTTTGGTTGCAATAAAATATTATCTTAGACACACAAACACATATACACACAAATACATATTGTTTTAGCATACAAAGTACTCGAGAATATTTGTAACATAGGCAACCTCTCAAGGTGTTTAAAGTGGGGGAATTTGACCTCATTAAATAATAAACTTTTTCCGGTACATCATCTGCATGGAAATAACATGTAGATTTCAAATGAGGCTACCTATGTGTTCATTAAATACTTCTTAGTACTGTCAGTTATTAGTTTATATTATTGATTTATTAAGATTTCATAAGAAGAATAAAAGCCATAAGATATATTTATTTTAAAAGTTTATAATGGAGAAAGTTAGCAAATTCCTAGGGCTTCCCTCACTGAAGAATTCCAGAATTCTTTAAGTTACATTTTTCTGAAAACTCTCTCATGCCCTCTGCTGTCCATCTATTAACAATTATTAAATAAAATCTTAATGGGCACTTAAATTTAGATAGTAAGAAATTCTCAACCTATTTCATTATTTGAGTTAGTCTTAGGAAACAATGTATTTTAAGAAATTCTTTTAATATTTTAAAATTATAGATGTAATATATGTTTATACACAAAAAATGAAAAATTAATTATCTCACTACTTAGAGATAACCATTGTTATCAAGTTGGAATTGTTTTAATGGAATATATTTTAAATACAATTGTATTTTAAAATTACTACTATTATTATTATAGAATTGAGATCATACTAAACATACAATTTGGCATTCTACTCTTTTCACTTAATATTACTGTGAGATAATAGAAAAAATATATATTGATCTCTCCTTGGTTCCTGGCACAGGGTTCCTGAAACCCTTGTAATTTCTGGGTGTGATAGGATTACCTTTCGTTCTAATGAGGTGACTTTGGGTGGGCTCCTGGATGGCTCCTGGATGAGGGTTTGGAGAGCACAAACCATGATTAGAAGTTTGGAATTTTCAGCCCTGCCTCCATTCTCCTAAGAAGAAAGAAGGGCTGAAAATGGGATTAATGATTGATCATGCCTACTTGATGAAGCCTCCATAAAAATCCCAATAGTATGGGGTATGTAGATCTTCAGTGTAGGCAGACAAATCCACACAAGGAAGGAGACACATCCCAACCCCAGGGAGACAGAAGCTCCTGTTCTAGGGACCCTCCTAGACCTCACCCTATGTATCTCTTCATCAGGCTGTTCATCTGTATCCTTCATCATATCTTTTAATAAACTGGTAAACATGTTTCCCTGAGTTCTAAGAAACACTCTAGTAAATTCATCAAAACTGAGAAGGGGGTTGGGGTGCCTGGGTGGCTCAGTCAGTTGAGCATCTGACTTTGGCTCAGGTCATGATCTCACATTTTGTGAGTTTGAGCCCCACATTGGGCTTTGTTCTGACAGCGTGGAGCCTGCTTCAGATTCTCTGTCTCCCTCTCTCTCTGCCCCTCCCCCTCTTGCCCTCTCTCTCTTAATAATAAACATTAAAAAATAATAATAAAAACTGAGAAGGGGTTGTGGGAACCTCTGATTTGTAGCCAAATCAGACAGAAGTTGTGGGTAACCCAGGGACCACTACATGTAATTGGCATATCAAGTAGGTGAGAGCAGTCTTGTGGAACTGAGCCCTTAACCTGTGGGATCTGACACTATTTACAGGTAGATAGTGTTAGAATTGAGTTAAACTGTAGAACACCCAGAGTATCAGCAGAAGTGTTGTGAGTGTGTTAGTAGTGTGAGAGTAATGGAGAAACACACAGAAAGAGAACTGGAGGTTTTTCCTTTCCAATTATATTATGGAAGTTTTCCCATATCATTGAATATTCTTCAGAATATAATTTTAAATTGTTGCAGAATATTCCAGATATATACTGATTTATGTAACTATGACTATTTCTGGACATTTAAGTTGCCTCACTTCTTCATTATCATAAGCAACTCTATAAAACAAAATTCTTTGAACATAAGTTTTTTGAACATCCATAGTTTTATGCTTACATTAAATCCCCAGAAGTATAATTTCCAGGTCATGTATACACATTAAAAAAAATTTTTTTAATGTTTATTTTTGAGAGAGAGACAGAACGTGAGTGGGAGAGGGGAAGAGAGAGAGGGAGACACAGAATCTGAAGCAGGTACCCGGCTCTGAGGTGTCAGCACAGAGCCCAATGTAGGCCTCGAAGTCACAAACTGTGAGATCACATGAGATCACTCCTATAATCAGAAAAGCAGTTTTTCAGTCACTTTTCTTTAGCTTTATTTGAAAATAATCAAACAATGATTTGCCACATAGACAACTATGGTTCATTTGCCAATTCCATTAACTTGGTTGTTCTCAAAAGGAAATATTACCATAGAAACAAAATAATCTGGTAGGTATTCCTAGTTAATCTAAAAATATTTGGCATGTGCACAACAGATGTGAGTGCATTCTTAACTTGCTTAAACCAATGCCTTTTTCAAATTGATTTTCAAAGTTATCCCTGTGGGTTTTCATTAAAAAGACAGTTTGAAGAGCAGTTTGAATAATTATGACCAAATGAAACACAAAGCCAAGGACAGAACTAGTATACAGCAGGAACTTGGTGAACCTAAAAGCTAAGCATCTATCATAAGTCTTCAGTAGGAGGGAGAATAAGGAGGGAGAAAGAACTAGGAGGACAGAAAAGAGCAAATGATAACCTAAGAAAACACTGAATTTTTAAAAAGGTAATAGCTGGCAGAGAACCCTGTGACCTGGGACCATGAGGACTTTAGCCAACTTCATTAGGACTTAGCTAGTCTCTCTATCACTATACCTCCCAGTAATTCTGCACTTGGCCAAGGGCTTCAGTTTTCTAAGACATTTGGTTTCAGCCCTTGCATTTTATTAAACATCATTGCTTGCAGTTTGTCTTTACTAAAGAACTTAGGGAATAACTGGTAGGAGGAGAAAGGGGCACAGAAAGGGAGAGATATGTCGGCAAGCAGGAAATAAATCTCATGGGTTTTTTTTTTTCCATTTTTAAAATTGCCCATAGAATTATAGAAGATAAAAATGCCTTACAGAGTCATTTAGTACAATCCTTCTTCATCTTAAAGCTGAAGAAAGAGATCCAGGAGACGCAGATAAAGAGCCAGGTGACAGAGCCAGGAAATAGTCCCATGCTCTTCTCATTGCACTATGCTGACTGATTTTTCTTTGTAGGAGCATTTGTAGTCAAAGAGATCAGTGCTGCTGTCAACACAAGTTCTGATCTCTCAGATATTTCTTTGTGACTAAGAATCAGTGCTATCCCTAAAATAAAAATACAGTAATTTACACGGCAATTTTGTAGCCTGTGCCTCATGTTCACATCCATTTATATCATTTGATCCTTACAAAAACTCTGAGGCAAGACAAGGAAAGTATTATTGACCTCGTTTTAAGGACAAGCAATTAAAACCCAGAGACGTTCAATGACTGGCTTAAGATCACTTAGGATCAGGAAGAAGGCAGGGCTCTAATGCTATTCCTAAATTTGTTATCAAAAGAGGGAGTTCATCAAAAAACACCAATCTGGCTCTTTACCCTCTTGCCCAGGGATTCTCCATCTCAGGGTAACCCCCACTAGTTTAGTGAAGTTTGGATCTAACCACCCACCGAGGGTACTTTAGTTTGCATCTAGTTCTCACTTTTTAAAAGCGCAGTTTCTTACCCCTTAACTTGGTCCTGATCCTTATTTAGTTCCTATATTTCTCCGTGGATTAGGGCCTCCAGGGTCTCACTCCAGAGCTCCACCCTCTATCAAAGTAGTCGCGTCCCGGGTATCCAAGGAAACCACGCAGTCCTGCCCACCTTGTTTCTTCCGCGCTTTCCATTGGCCAGTTGGATTCCCAAGTAGATTTTTTTTTTTTTTTTCCTATTCCTCCAATGGCTAATGGGCTTCAGGCCAGCAGCGCACGCCTTCGGAGGCGGGTCTAACACGTGGTCCCACTACCCTTTCTACCCTGCGCATTGCCTCCTGGGATATGTAGTTTCTAAGCTGCTCAAAGCCCTTCGGACCTATCGTCCCCTTTGAAACTACGTATCCCATGCACCTTTGCGAAAGGGGAGGGCGCAGGCGAGGAGTCCAAGTCATAGTAGATGCTGAGAGCTTTGAAATTTCAACTTGCCGGTGAGGCGTGTGCGGTTGAGGTTTAAATTGCCAGAGAAAGTGGTCAGTCTTGCTGTTGCTTCAACAAATCCTCTCAAACGACCCCCCTTTGACTTGAGTAGGCGTAGTGGTCAAGTTGACTGGCTGGTGGCGAGACCGGCCTGTGGTTGAGGGGATTAGAGGGAGCACGAGAGGGGCGCGCCATGTTCGCCCCCTGCTCGGGCTGGGGGTTCGGCCGCCTCCGGCTCAGCCAGCTCCGAGTTGGGTCCGGCAGAGCTGCGGGTAGCTGGGCGTGTCGGGCTGGTTCGGCCCGGGAGTACGGCTCAGGTGGGGGCCAGCGCCAGCCTGGGTCCGAGCCCACAGTCTCTCGGCCAGGGCTTGCGCGCCAGGCTCTGAAGGAGTGGGCGCTGCTAGTGAGCCCGTTCGGTCGGCTGCGGGCGCGGCTTCCGTGCCATTTGGCCGTGAGGCCCCTGGACCCCCTCACCTACCCCGACGGTGACCGTGTGCTGGTCGCGGTGAGATCAGCGGAAGGCGGGGCGCGGGGCCTGGCCGGCCTGCAGGTGAAATACGACGAGGCGCTGAAGGAGGTAACCATCGTGTCTGACACCATCGACCCCCAGGCGTCCGTGGAGGTGAACGCGCCCCTGAAGTTTGGCAAGTGAAGTGAAGTGAAAACGGGTTTGGGTCCCAGGGCACAGCCGGTGACCTTCTGAAATTGGGCAGACGTGCACTTTTCATTGGTTCCTTTGACTTTCCAACCCAATTTACTATTGTCCCCCCTCGGAACCTGCTCCCCCTTTTTCTTTTTGTTTGTTTTTTCTTGTTCTACTTTGGGTTTCCTGGTGAAAGTTAGACATCAGGTTCGCAGTTAAAGACATTGGAAACCTCATGGAATAATCTAAGTCAAATATTATTTGTGGAACCCTTATATTCTCCTTTGGCACTTAGTTCCTAATTTTTCTGTCACTGCACTTTGTCAGTAGCAAAGTGGTTAATTTTTCAGGGTTGTAGTTTCTTGATAATCCATTCAGTGCTCACAGCCTGGGGTCTGTTCCAAAACAGCTCTGTCTATAGGATGTTCCATATCTAACCTGGACCAAGTGTTCGCTTTCAAATAGGCACCCAGCCTTTTACTGATACGTCTCCATTGTAAATTTTCCATGAGTAGCAGTCTTTGAAAACACACACACACGCACGCACGCACGCACGCGCACACACAGTAAAACTGCCTGGGAAACTTCAGTTGATAATGCCTGCAATGTTTCTAAGTATTTGGACTCCATGATATTTCTCAAATGCAAGCCAGTGTGTACACATTGTTCTAGGGAAGTCTCCCCAGGCTCTCCTTCCTGACTGAAGGATGATACTAATGATGATCATAACAGCAGCTAACACTTCTAAGATAGTCTTTTCTAACCCTTACAATTGCGCTATAGAGTAGATACTGTTATTGGCACTGTTTCACCTAAGGAAGTGGGAGAGATAGCAAGTTTCATCAAGTGTTTATTGTGGGTGACAAAGTAGAAAAAATCTATGCCTTCGTGAAACTTCTGTTCTCATGGGGATAGATCAGCTATCTCTCAGATATAAAGTGGTGGAGCTGGAATGGGAATTGACTGCAGTCTGCTCAACCACTATGCTTTACTGCTTCTCAACTTCTTTAAACTAGTCTAGATGAATAAGAGACCCTAACCTCAAAATAGAACCCTCTGGGTTGGGGAGAAAGATTTCCCGTTATATTATCATAATAAAAAATGGACTAAGTATCGAAATAGAGTTAAGCAAAATTTTTATGGTAGCGCAGATAAAAGTGAAACCATCCATACTAATGATCCTTAACCTCATTTTTTTTTTTGTAGATTCCTCTTTTTAGAGCCAGAATCCCATTTCCAATTTACCATTTTCTACATGTCTATACACGAGCTCCTTAAATCAACATAATTCAGTTTTCTTCATACTTACTTGTTCCTCCAGTTTGTTTATACCTGTTTCTGTGAGTAGATAAGAGTAGCATTATTACCACTCAGTGTCTGGCCTTAACTTTTCTACCTACCTAGTGGGGGGGTAGAGTGTATTTAGAGTATGTTTCTTTCTCCCCATGTCTATCAACACTGCCTTGGATGAAGGCTATGTTGCAACACTACTTAACTGGGTAAACGCTTCTTGGTTACATTTGTTTCCATGTAAAGATGGGGTAAAACTGTTGGTTTGTATAATTTAGATTATTATAGTATTGCTGTTTATTAAACCTTTATAGAGACTGCTATATACAAAACTAGAAAATTTTTTATGCCATAACTATTAAAATTGTGATATTAAGCCCCAGTAGTTTGTGTGGGGGGGCAACAAACACAGATACATACTATTCCTGTACATGCTTTCAATTTATAGGAGATTTGAGAACAAATCTTTAAATCTTCATGAATATGAGAAGAGGCTAACTGGCATATTCAGTTTACCATAATGACTTAAAAAAAATTTTTTTTCTTTAATATTTATTTATTTTCTGAGAGACAGAGACAGAGACAGAGCGTGAGCAGGGGAGGGACGGAGAGAGGGAGTCACAGAAGCCAAAACAAGCTCCAGGCTCTGAGCTGTCAGCACAGAGCCCGATGTGGGGCTCAAACCCACCCACAAACTGTGAGATCATGACCTGAGCAAAGTCGGATGCTTAACCAACTAATGACTTTTTAACTTGCTATATTCTTATTCGAACCTGTGTGTGTGTGTCTGTGTGTATGTGTTGTCTCAGTGGGGAAGAGGCTTGTATGATCTTTCCCAGGAATGTCTATAATAACTAGAGTCTCTGATGACCTCCCTGACTTGTCTCCTATATTACTTACTTTCTCTTTAGGTGATACAGGTCAACAGAAATCACTGCTTTATTTCTTAAAACAAGCAGAAAAGGGCACTACATCTGGTCCTGTTGCTGTGGTGGGACCCCTTAGGTGCTGACAACTGTGCTCTCTCCAGAGTTCAGTAATATTATGAACATAACTCAGGAGCTGGATTTCTAGGGGTTACTAAAATGCTTTGGAGCTCATTAGCCATAGTACTAATTTTCTTTTTCTTTTTTTTTTTTTATTTCTAGATTTGAATATTAAGTCATCAGGGTCTGGCTGTGTAAAAGTCCAAAATATTGAGTGTGATAATTGCAAAATTGAAACTGAGCAGGGGACTGGCATCTTACAGTCTGTTAAGGTATGAAAATTTTTCTAATTGTGTTTCAATATTACTGTTTTAAAAAACCTTAAACTTTGAGCTGCAGTATCAAAATAAAACTATTATTCTGAGTATCATGTTGAGAATGTTAAGTATTATTTATTCATCTTTCAGACATTACTGGCAGAAATTTTACCTTGAAATCAGTTCTGTTCTGAAAGTCCAGAGGTTGTAGCAACTCTGAAGGTTTTCCTCATTTTTCTTTATTTTTTTAATTAAAAAAATTTTTTTAATGTTTATTTACTTTTGAGAGCATGAGTGTGCATACGAGAGCAGTGGAGAGGCAGAGAGAGAGAGGGAGACAGAGGATCCAAAGTGGGCTCTGGGCTCACAGCAGAGAGCCTGACGCGGGGCTTGAACTCAGGGACTGTGGGATTGTGACCTAAGGCTGAAGTCAGATGCTTAGCAGACTGAGCCACCCATATGGCCCATCCTCATTTTTCTTTTAAATTTCATTTTAAAGTGTACAGTGAAACTAATAATACATTCTTAGTATTCTGAGATCTTATTAAGTTAAAGAAATTTTTGTTTTAACAAACAGTTTTATTCTGTTTATTAAAGAGTAAGGAAAGGGCCTTAAGCACTAAAAATATGCTTAATGAAATAAGTTAGAGAAAGATAAATATATGATTTCGCTCATATGTGGAATTTAAGAAACAGAACAGATGAACATGGGGAAGGGAAGGAAAAAATAAGATAAAAACAGAGAGGGAGACAAACTGTAAGAGACTCTTAAATACAGAGAACAAACTGAGGTTGCTGGAAGCGTGTTGGGTGGGAAGATTGGCTAAATGGGCAATGGGCATTAAGGAGGGCACTGGTTGGGATGAACAGTGGATGTTATATGTAAGTGATGAATCAATAAATTCTATTCCTGAAATCATTATAACACTTTATGTTAACTAAGTTGGATTTAAATTTAAAAAAAGAAAAATAGATTAAAAATAAAAATAAATTAAAAAAATAAAAATATGCTTAAAATAGTAGTCACATTTTTAATGTGTTAAGTAGCTCATTATTTAAGGATTAAGTAGGTATTTGTGCTAAACAACAAAGGATTCATCTTGTTTTGTAATAACACTTTAAAAAAAATTTTTTTAACGTTTATTTTTAAGAGAGAGAGAGAGAAAGAGAGAGAGAGAGGGGGGGAGAAAGAGTGAGGGGCGGGAGGGGCAGAGAGAGAGGGAGACATAGAATCTGAAGCAGACTCCAGGCTCTGAGCTGTCAGCACAGAGCCTGACGCGAGACTCGAACTCACAAACCGTGAGATCATGACCTGAGCTGAAGTCAGACACTTAACCGACTGAGCCATCCAGGCTTCCTGTAATAACACTTTTTTATTTAATTTTCTTAAAATTAGATTGGTCTCAGCTCTAAATGATTTCAACTACATCTCTGATAGGCGCTAGCTTTTCATTTCTACTGCTACTTCTTACACTTGCATTGTCAAGTACTTTTGTGAACTTTGATGGCATATAACTTTGTTGAAGAGAAGTCAGTCACCTTTGCTTCATAATTGCAAAACATTTTCATTTTTAGATCCATAAACACTAACTAGAATGTTTAATTTGATGCATTTAAAAATTTTTACATCATTTGTTTTTTGCAGCCACTTTTATTTGCATACCTTCTGTTGCAGGGAGTATGGCCGGAGTCGAAAAAGATGAGTCTGCGAACAAAGTGCAGTTAAATGAAGGTCCTCATACTCTAGTGGGAATGAGGCCCTGACTCCAGAATGAAGCTTCTTTTTATTAGGATAATTGCTAAAGGCTGTGTGCATAAAGTCAGCCAAGCAAGTGTGTTAATCAATGTAATGGTTTAGCTTTTCAAGGTTGAATTTCCAGTTAACTGGTTTCTATATCACTAGGAAGGGTCAGGTGTGAAGGAGGATCCGGCCTTTGACAACGTTAATGGCTCTAGGCGTTCCTTATGAGCCTCAGCAGTGTTCAGCTGTGTAAACATGTCCTAAGGCCTTGCACCTTCTCCAGCCCTTCCCTTTTGAAGTCCTTTCCTTTGATGCGTCTCTCCTGCATCTCCCACATCTCCCCCTTTTCTTTCATTTGGCAAAGCTGGAAAGCAAAGACAGAGGCTCTTGCAAAGAGCCTATTCTCCGCTTCGTTGCTGTCCTCTTCTCCAGACTAGGTATATGCAAAGTAATAAGACAAAGATTAATATAAAAATACCAATCGCAGAAAAGCTTAAGGGTTTTATATAATTCATTGGATTCAATCCCGAGATTCTATTAGTTATCTCAGATAGAGAAGGAGCACCAGAAATCATCTCAAGTTTATTTTTGAATGTTTCATAAATGTCCTTTTGTAATTGAGCTATATCAGCAGAGGTATTGCCTTGATTAAGAAGGTGTCGACGCACCAGGTCCCGTGATATCTTAGATTGATTATATACATGGGGGTGACACAAAAGGTGGTTATGTTCCAATCACACTGAAGCTTTATCTGTTGTTGTAAACTAATCAATTGATCTCCTAGAAAAAGAACAGCTTGTTGCAAGTCAGATAATTGGCTCTCTATTTGGCTATCGATCATCTGTTGGCTGTTCCACAGCCTTTCTGAATCTTGATGTCAGTTTTGTACAAAGTGGGTGGTTTGTACAGTCTGATGTAGCACAAAACCGGCTGTTGCTGCTGTAGCTGTAATAGCTATAATCCCAAGTACAGCAGTTACCAGTAAAGCTACAAACTGTAGGCTGCAGTGTTAGACATGTTTCAATATTTCATCTATGAGTAACATTTCAGGGGAGTGTTGCCAAAGCTGATCCATGATTACAGGCATCCAAACCCCATTATGTGCCTTAAGGTTATATAAGCTTTGTTTTTCCTGGTTAAAAGAAATAGTAGAATTAAGACAAGTATCAAAAGAACAATTATGGCAAGAAGATTGTTATCAGGGTCCCAATGAGGCATGCCTAATATAAACAGAGAAGGAAGTCTGACACATGCTTGGATTTTATGAGTCTCATTTAATCTAAAAGAGATGGAGAATTTATTTGAAATATTCATTAAGTGGCCTTTCCAAGTGGCCATGCCTAATAATCTAGTACCAATTTTCTGAAGTTCTGAATGAACTGGCCCATCAGGTAAACGTGGGCGGGGGGGAGCCATCCCTCCTTCATGCCATACAATGGGTTCAGATGTTACATCTGAAATGATGTCGTCTTGATATCGACGCCATCGGAGCTCTCTTTTGGAGTATTTGGTCCAAACAGAGCCTACAGAGGCCCAATTCATGATGCTTCCTTTGGAAGTATTAAGAAGGACTCTATTAATCTCTCCTCTACAGAGCTCCCAATTAACCCATTCCTCAGGATTTATAATCTTTCTTAATTTACATCGAGGCAATTTAGGAGGGTGATCCTATGTAATTCTTTGACTTCTCATGGAGACTCCCTGTAATAAGTACAATATAGAGACATTAGTCCCATTGGGTATTTTTGTTATCCATGCCTGTGAACGAACTGTAACACAGTGTTCACCTGTTCCAAAGCATATAGGTGGCCCATCTGCACCTACAGAATATTCAGGGATTATTTTCCTTCTTCTTCTGGTTTAAATGGGCCTCTATTATCATAAGGTCCAGGCAACCAGACTGAATGATTTACATAAACTGGGAAAGAGGGATCATCCCATGTAATTAATCTATTAAGAGGCGGATTTAGAATATAAGCCCAATATGTGTGATTCTCTTTAGTGCTCACGATAGGGTAAGAACTGACATCACGGCAATGAACAGAGTAGTAGAGGCTTAGGTGTTCCTGTTTTTTGGATGATCTGTTCTGCTTCTAGAATCATCTTCTTCATCTGTCCCCATGTCGGAGGTTTGGCTTTGTTTTGTTTTGTTTTGTTTTTGTAATCTCTTGCTTCAGGCTTAGTTCTTCCATATCTTTCTCCAGTGGTCGAAAATTGTCAACTCTTTTTCTGTTGGCCCATCTGTTCATATCGTGGTTTTAATTGCCGGGCTGGGAGCCAGATTAGCCCCGTCATCTGTGGATATAAGAGCAAATCCTCGACCTCACAATTTAACATACCCAGGGCACCATTGGTTATTATCATTTTTCCAAAATATTGGTTGTAAAAAGGGTCTGGTATTAGAGACTGTGTGATGTTTTTCAGCTGCAGTGAGCTTTTGTTCACCTCTTAAATCCAAAAAATTAAGTGTAAATAATGCTTTCATTAATTGATTCTTTGGATTCAAGGTCATATCCCCAAGTTTTTGTTTTTGTGACATGGTTTTTAATGTATGATTAGTATGTTCAATAATAGCTTGATCTTGTCGATTGTAAAGGAATGTCTGTAGTATGATGAATCCCCCATTTTTGGCAAAATATAAGAAAAGTGTGAGAAGTATAAGCAGGGCCATTGTCATTTTTAAGATTCTGGGAGAGTCCCGTTGTGGCAAATGCTTCTAAAAGGTGCTGAATAACATGGGCCGTTTTTCCTCCTGACAAAGGTGTAGTCCATACAAAACCAGAATATGTATCTATTGATACACGTACATATGCAAGGCGACCAAATTGCAGAACATAGGTAACATCCATTTGTCATAAATCATTAGGTTGTTGACCTCTGGGATTAACCCCCTGAGAGTATGGAGGAATGACAATAGGCCCACAAGTGGGGCAGTTTGTGATAATTTCTCTAGTTTAAGAGAAATAGAAAAGTGTTTACTTAAGCCTTTAGCATTAAGATGAGTCAGATTGTGAAAATCTTGTGTTGTAATAACAGGAGCTGCCAATAAGGAATCTGCTGTAGCATTTCCTTCTGTCGAGGGATCAGGGAGGCCAGAATGAGATCATTTGTGAGTAATGTATATAGGATGGGATTGGTGTTGGAGACAATGTTGTATTCAAAAAAATAAGACCATTCTGAGCCATCTGAATAAATATTAATGGTTTCCAAATTTTCAATCATTTGTTTAGAATAGGCTGAATCCGTTAAGATATTGATGGAGGAGGATACATCCTTAAGTAATAAAAATATGGCAAAGAGTAAAGAGTTCAGCCTTTTGTACTGAAGCATATGGGGATTTTACATATTTAGAAGTAGGACCATAATATGCAGAATAACTGGATTTGTTGGCATCTGTAAAATAATTAGGTCCATTTACAGGTACTAATTGTACAATTCGAGGCATGATAAAGGAGGTGGTTTTGATAAATTCAGTTAATTTGGATTTAGGATAATGGTTGTCTATGTGACCTATATAATCTGCAACTCCAAGTTGCCATGAAATGCATTGCCGATATGCCATGGATATTTGTGCATGAGACAGAGGTACTATAATTGTCTCAGGGTCTTGGGCTGTTATTTCCTTAAGTTTCTCCCAACCCTTAAAAACTAACATTCCGGGGCGCCTGGGTGGCTCAGTCGGTTGGGCGGCCGACTTCGGCTCAGGTCATGATCTCATGGTCCGTGAGTTCGAGCCCCGCGTCGGGCTCTGTGCTGACAGCTCAGAGCCTGAAGCCTGTTTCAGATTCTGTGTCTCCCTCTCTCTGACCCTCCCCTGTTCATGCTCTGTCTCTCTCTGTCTCAAAAATAAATAAACGTTAAAAAAAAAAAGTTTTTAAAAAAAATAAAAAAAAAACCTAACATTCCTATTTTGTCTAATTATGTAGATAATTTTTTAAAGGCTTTGGTAGAAAGAAATATCCATTCTGTGATTCCATTAGCCTGCCAAAGTACTCCCATAGGAGAATGAGGTGATGGTAAAATTAACAAGGAAACAGGTAGCGAGGGGTCAATTCGAGTAAACCGACAGGAAGCAATTTTTTGTTCGATCCATTGTAATTCTTGGGATGCTTCCGGAGTTAATTTTGTAGGGCTATTTAAATTGGAATCCCCTTTACGTACATCAAAAAGATGAGTCAGTTGATAAGTAGGTATACCTAGAGTAGGACGTAACCAGTTAATGTCTCCTAATAACTTCTGGAAATCATTCAAAGTATGCAAGGTATCTCTACGAACTTGAACATTTTGAGGCATTATTGAATTTTGTACTAATTTTTGACCTAAATAGAACAAGGGATCTTCAAATTGAATTTCGTCTTCTGAAATAATGAGGCCATATTTTGAGAGGGTTGCCTGAGCTGCTAGAAAGAGTGCATGTCAATCATGTCGTTAGGGTAAAGCTAATAGGATGTCATCCATGTAATGGATGATCTTAGCATGAGGAAACTGAGATCATAAATATTGGAGAGGTTCTGCAACAAAAAGCAGACAAAGAGTAGGACTATTTAACATTCCTTGAGTTAAAACTTTTCATTGAAATCTGTTTATGGGCTCCTCATGATTAATTACAGGAACGGAGAATGCAAATCTCTCCGAATCTTTAGGGTTTAAGGGAATGGAGAAAAAACAATCCTTAAGATCAATAATTATAATTTTCCAATCTTGAGGGATAGCAGCAGGTTGTACTCGGAAGGCCAGGCTGTAGAGCCCCCATAGGTTGTAGGATTTTATTTAGGGCTCAGAGATCAGTCAGCATTCTCCATTTTCCAGATTTCTTTTTTATGACAAAAACCAGAGATTTCCAGAGACTAATTTAAGGTTCAATATGTCCCGCTTCTTATTGTTCAGAAACTAAAGATTTTAAAGCTGCCGGTTTTTCTTGAGAAAGCGGCCACTGCTCTATCCATATGAGCTCATCATTAAGCCATTTAAAGGCAGCGCATATTTTTGTTCTTTGGCAGTGGTCACTAGGATAAATTTGGATATCCTAGCCTTGTGGCTTTGTATTTGGGGAAAATATCGAGGGGTGTTTTAATGCCTTGTTGATTTTTATCTAATCCCTTCAGTGGGTCATATCCCATGGCACATATTATATTTTTATTTTGAGTAGATATAGATGGGATATTAATATATGCACCCCATTGTTGAAGTAAATCTCTACCCCACAGATTAATGGCAATGTTAGCCACATAGGGTTTAAGAGTTACTATCTGATCCTCAGGTCCTTCACATCTCATAATCTGTTGACTTCTTTTAATTCCAAGAAGCCAAGTCCTGTAAAAATTACAGGTATGTTCTCAACAGGCCAAGATGAAGACCAAAACTTTTCAGATATGATGGTAACGTCAGCTCCAGTGTCTACTAATCCTATAAAAGATTTATTATTAATTTTAAGATGTATTTTGGGACGAGGATCTTTCAAAAAAGTTTGCCAATATAATTGTTTTCCAGTATTGCCAAAACCTCCAGTTCTGATAACAGGATTGCTGTGGCCCTCTGTGTAAGGAAGAGTAAGTAATTGAGCAATTTTATCTCCTGGTTGAATAGTATAAGGGTTATTGGCTGATATCATAACTTGAATGTCATTTTCATAATCATAGTCAATAACACAAGGATGCATATGAATACCTTTAAGTGTAAGACTATTCCATCCAAAAATAAGGCCTATTGTGCCTTTTTCTAAAGGCCCATATTTAGTGATTAGTGTTTTAGCTTTTTATCTCATTAGATATCCAATGAATTTATCTCAATTTATCATGCAAACAAAACTTAAATGTTTTAGGTTACCAAAGACTTTGAAAGCTATCTTAACAATTACCCATGAAAACTATGAGGCAAACAAAGTTAACCATTACTTTAAGTCATTCTTTTGTTAACAGATTGGAACAGAGATAACATGAGTTTATTTGACCTTTAATAAACCTTAGTAGAATAAAGTTTTATATTTAAAGTTGATAATTTGAAAGACAAATCCAACAAATATAAATTAGTTTAAATATTAAATATGTTTTATTAACCATTTAAATCCTGGGAAGTTTGTTATAACCTTAGGATGTTATTATAAAGCATATCCTAAATAGGATTGTAAATTATTATAAATCTTAAAATTTTATTTATTTAATTAACGTGTCAATAAAAGATCCTAAAGGCGAATGTATAGCATTATATAGTTGTTAGCAAAACTTAGTTCCTTTAATATTGAGAAGTTTTACCTAAGCAATCAAAGACTTGATAAAGATGAAACTTAAAGCTTTGGTGTTTTTGGCAAAGAGAAAAGAAAAAACCTTTGTTTACATTGTCTTATCAAGAGCAGAACAGTCAAAGAAAGCTCTGTTTTTTGAACAGAGAGAAAAGCGGAATTTTAACCTTATACCAGTATATTTTAAAAATTCCATTTATCTCAACCTTGGTAGAATAAAGTTAAAAGACATGTCTATCTTAATATTTTATCTGTGTTTTCTTAAAAGTTTATCATTGTTAATTTTTTCCCGTGGAACCAGTGAGGAAATTTAAAGTTTAAGGAAGTGTTTTCTTTGCCTTTTGACAGCGTACATCTTCCTGAAGGTAGACAGAGGCGCAGAGGGCAAAGAAAAGAGTTCACATGGTTCTAAAGTCTGCCAGCTCAGATAGACGAACAGATACCGATTTTTGTTTTGTTTTGTATTTTTTGTTTGGTTTGTTTTTGTTTTCCTTTAGTGGAATCAGGCAGTCTATGTTGGGCCAGAGAAGACAGGGAAGTTTCCCGAAACAAAAGGAGTTTTGGCAGCTGCTTGGGAATATTCCTTAAAATCTCTATCCTGATGTAGACTAGCCAGAGACAATTGGCTCTAATCACTTGTGGGTGGCGGCGGAGGCCATTCTGGTAAAGTATTTTCCTCAGGTGCTATATAGCTTTGATTCCTTTGGAAGAAGATTCATCCTCAAAACTATCAGATGTAAAATCCAATTCATCTTCTTCTTCTTGATGAGTTTTTAATTTAGATGAAATTATATTTTGTTCTGAGTCAGACTGTAAAGGCTGTAAAGCCATCTCAAAGAGCATAAAAGACCAAACATTTAAAGAAATGATATCTCCATTTTGATGAGCATGTGTAAGCGTTTTTGTAATTAATCTCCATTGTTTAAGGTTTAAAAGATTTTTTCCAGAAGGATTAAACCAATAGCAGTGTTTTTTAACCAAGTACCAGAGCTCATCAAAGGTTCCCCTTTTCACTTTTACTCCTGAACTTCGCAATAAAGTACGAAGTATGTTAGAGTAAGCTTCATGATCCTGAGACTGGGAGTTTCCCATACTTCACTATCCCAAAGCGGGGACTTACCTGTCCTACCGCTCCGCTTTGGTCCCCTGTGACTGTAAACCGAAGTAGTCCAAGACTGCTGCACTGAATCCTGCCGACTCCACCAATTGTCCCAGAGTCGCAAAAGATGAGTCTGCAAACAAAGTGCAGTTAGTGAAGGTCCTCATACTCTAGTTGGAATGAGGCCCCCACTCCAGAATGAAGCTTCTTTTTATTAGGATAATTGCTAAAGGCTATGTGCATAAAGTCAGCCAAGCAAGTGTGTTAATCAATGTAATGGTTTAGCTTTTCAAGGTTGAATTTTGAGTTAACTGGTTTCTATATCACTAGGAAGGGTCAGGTGTGAAGGAGGATCGGCCTTTGACAATGTTAATGGCTCTAGGCGTTCCTTATGAGCCTCAGCAGTGTTCAGCTGTGTAAACATGTCCTAAGGCCTTGCACCTTCTCCAGCCCTTCCCTTTTGAGGTCTTTTCCTTTGATGCTTCTCTCCTGCATCTCCCACAACCTTCCTTTAGTATCTGTTCACATGTGAACCATTTCAAATAAATTTAATTGTACAAATGTCATAAAAGATTAAAGAATCCTATCATATGTCCTTTTAGCAAAATGATATGGTTTGGGTTCTTATTGTAAAAGATACACAATGAAATCTTCATGTTGAATGACTAATTGGATGAGAATATTCATAGCTCCTTTTATATTGTTCACTCATCAGTGCTTGAGTTTTAGAATGTGCATTTAGAATATTGTCTTCTAAAAACTCAGTATCGTATACTTTCAGTTTCATAATCAAAATTAGAAGCTAGATGACACAAACAAATGGAAAGATATTCCATGCTCACGGATTGGAAGAATTAATATTGTTAAAGTATCCTTACTACCCAAGCAATCTACAGATTCAGTCCAATCCCTGCCAAAATGCCAATAGCATCTGTCACAGAACTAGATCAAATAATCCTAAGATTTGTATGGAACCATGAAAGACCCTGAATAGCCAAAGCAGTCTTGAGAAAGAAGAATGAGGTGTCACAATCCCAGATTTCAAAATATACTACAAAGCTATAGTAATCAAAACAGTATGGTAGTGGCACAAAAATAGATGCATAGATCAGTGGAACAGGGTAGTGAGCCCAGAAATAAACCCACACCTATATAGGCAATTAATTGGTGACAAAGGAGACAAGAATATGCAATGGAGAAAAAACATTTTTTTTCAATAAATGGTCCTGGGAAAACTGGACAACTACTTGGCAAAAGAATGAAAGTGGACTACTTTCTTACATCATACACAAAAACAAACTCAAAATGGATTAAAGACCTAAATATCAGACCTAAAACCATAAAACTCCTAGAAGGAAACATAGGAAGTAATCTCTTGGGCATCAGCCCTAGCAATATATTTATGGATATGTCTCCTCAGGAAAGGGAAGCAAAAGCAAAAAACAAAACAAAAACAAAAAACTCAGAATTACAAAATGAAAAAGTTTTACACAGCAAAGAAAATTATGAACAAAATATTTTTTTTAGAATGCAAAGAATTTTATTTTTCAACTTCTAAATTTGAAAACAAAACAGCCTAGGTTAAATAATGTAGTTTTCCAAAGCTGAATATGCTCATTTGGAGCTCAGTTTTTCTGGCTTGCAGTAAGAAAATAACTTCCTAAAATTCCTATGCAGGAACACTACTGTTTGATTATCTGTGATTGGATGAACTGACCAATCTCAGTTGGTAACATCCCTTTTTTTCCCCCTTGATAAAGGTTTAAAAAATTCTAGAACAGACATATTTTTCTAGTCTTATACAGACAATCTCATTCTAAATGTCTCCTAAGAGGCATATACCATATACAGGAATCCATTTTTGTCCTTCTCACTTTCATATACTTGAGAAATCGGTGTGGACACACTCACTGTGCTGTGTCCATCCACTAACAGGAAGAAGACTTGATTGGTGTTCAGCTGTAAGCACCTTCTAATTATCTTGATGGGCTCACCCACGTTGACATGATCAGACACAAGAAACTTGGTTTTGTCCAGGACAGGAAGTTCAGGAAGTTGCTTCTCACCCTTGTTACCGTTCTAGTGAATGGGAGAAGATATTTGTGATGATATATTTGATAAGGGGTTAATATCCAAAATATACAGAGAACTTAGCACAACTTAACACCTAAAAACCAGAAAATCCAATGGAAAAATGGGCAGTAGACCTGAATAGACATTTTTCCAAATAAAACACATAGATAGCCAACAGATAAACGGAAAGGTGCTCAACATCACTAATTATCAGGGAAATGCAAATCAAAACCATAATGAGGTATCACCTCACACTAGTCAGAATGGCTAGTATCAAAAAAGATAAGAAATAACAAGTGGTGAGGATGTGGAAAAAATGAAGCCCTCATGTGCTTGGGAACGTACATTGGTGCACCACTGTAAAAAACAGTATGGAGGTTCCTTGAAAAATTAAAAATAGAAATATCATATGATCTAGTAATTGCATTACTGGGTATTTACCCAAAGAAAACAAAAACACTAATTTAGAAAGATTGCAACATTATTTACAATAGCCAAGATAAGGAAGCAACCCAAGTGTCCATCAGTACATGCACGAATAAATAAGATGTGGTGTGTGTATACATATACACACGTACATGTACATGCTCACACACGCATGCACACACACAGGAATATTACTCAGACATAAAAAAGAGTGAGATCCTGCAATTTGTGATAACATGGATGGACCTAGAGGGTGTTACGCTGCAAAGTAAGTCAGAGAAAGACAAATACCATATGACTGCATTCATATGTGGAATTTAAGAAACAGAACAAACAAGCCAAGGAAAACAAAACAAAAAAGCAGAGAGAGAGAGAGACAAAGAAAGAAACAGATTCTTAACTATAGAGAACAAACTGATGGTTACCAGAAGGGAGGTCAGTGGGGGATAGAGGAAATAGATGATAGAGATTACACATACCATGATGAGCACTGAATTGTTGAATTACTATACTATACATCTGGAACTAATATAACACTATATGTTAACTATACTGGAATTAAAATTCATAACTTAATAAAAAGTATATTACCATTAAAAAAATTGATGGTGATTCTGTAGGCACTGTTCAAGTATAAAGGTACTCAAAATAATCACAAGAGTGCAGATTTAAATTTTTTTTTTTTTAAATCAGAAGCTACTATGCTGCTGTCAGTTTCTTTGCATTTCTCTCTTTTTCTTTTGGCATTTATCTTTTGATTCATTTGATAATACTAAGATATCTTTTTTGTCATTTTTCTTCCTCCTGCCATTGTGGCATAAAACAAAAAATGGTTTCTCAACTTTGGCACTATTGATATTTTAGGCCAGATAATTTCCTGTTATCATGGGCTGAACTGTGCCCTGTAGCATGTTTAGAAGCATCCCTGGCCTCTACCTACTAAATGCAAATAGCACACATTATGACAATGAAAAATATCTCTGGACATTGTCAAATGTTCTCTGGGGGACAAAATCATGTTTAGTTGAGAACTACCATTCTAGACAAGTCCTTCAATTCTTCTGTTGCCTTATCACGGGCAACTTAGGCTGTTGCCCTAAGTGTGACTATATCCTTCTTCAAAAGACTCCAGCCATGGAGTGTGGGTTTTGAAATCATACAGAGCTTGATTCTGTTAATTTATATTTTGTTGTTTTCTAACTGTCCTGTACCTTTCTGATTCTTGGATTTCTTCCTCTGTAAATGGGAAAAAATATAACACTTATTTCTGAGTTGTGAAGATTAAAATCATAGATCATATAAAGTAGTTAACGTTGTATTTGGTACAAAGAAAATGCCAAGTAGTGATAACTATTGTTATTAAAAATGATAAGTATTAATAATGATGAGCAATAACAATAATTATTATCATCTTCTTCATCATTTATGTTTAGTTACCCAGTTATGATGATCTTATATTCCCAAACGCTTCTTCAGTGAAGTTACTGGAACACGCAAATATCTCTTCTTATTCTCTAATGAGTACAGATGACTTATTTAACCTCTTTAATAGCAGTTGGCTCTCTTTCCTAGTTGTTGTAATTATTCCAAACAGTGCATTTCTGTTTTATTCCTGGTTTCTTTTTCTGCTTTATTATTATTTAAGAAGAAATGTATAAAATGTTGGAAATGTTTTTATGAGTCTCAATCAAATTTATTTTCTCCTCTATATTTTTGTATTTGTCTTTCAGAGTCAAAAATTGCATGTTCAAACAAAAGGAGGCAAAGTGATCTGTCTGGGAACAGTTTATGGAAATATAAATATTCATGCATCAGATAAAAGTGTAAGATTGAAACTTTTTTTTTTTTTTTTTTTTTAGCAATTACAGTTTTGTATCCAATTGGCTCACACAACTTGTAGGTAGGTTCTTCAAACTTTGTGGCATAATATTCCATCTTTTGAATGCATTTTAGTTCATTAGTAAATTAAAATTTGAAATTTAACTGATCAAGTATTATACAACTTAAATTTTAGCTTGTGACTTAATACTTTTGACAGTTCTTTAGTTCTTTATTTGGAATCAATAACATCTTTAAATAATAAATGTTTAATCCAAGTTCTAAAGGGATGTTTATGAACATGGATTAAAATCGATCATTAAGTTATACTGCCATGATCAGGATTAATTTTTTTTATGTGTTAGGTTTATTTGAGCATTTTTCTAAGACCTGTTTACTTTTCCTTTGGACTAGTAAAGGTTGAATTTCAAAACAACTTTCTTCAGCATTTTCCACAAGATGGCACCATTAGGTAGCATTACTGTTCTCCAAAAGCTTTTATTACCTATAGGGATTTTTTGGTTGTTCTAAAATAGCTTGTATTTTTAAGTTAACTTTTGTTGCTTTCTGTGATTTTGCCTACAATGAAGAATATAGATGTAATTTTGAAATATAAATTATCACAGTTTTCTTAACATTATGGATAATGTTTTAAATCTTTGAGAAAGATCTTGGTCACCTTTTATTTTACACTTACACAATTTGTGAGAATCTTTCTTTGTAAATTTAAATTCTCTACTCAGCTTTTCTCTGAGATAATTGGTGAGGACAAGTTATAAATATATCTTGTAGGTAAATTATTGTTGGCATAATTAAACAATGTAGATTTTAACAGTAACTGTTTCTACTGTCATCACTTTTATTTTCCATCACCGGTGTCTTAGAACCTTTAGGACATTGTTTAAACCCAAACATTTGAATTTATCCTTTAAATTAAACTAGGAAAGTATTGAAAGATACTGCCTGGCCTTACGTGGCAGCTTTTTTGAGATGGCATTTAGTTTCACCCCTTGGATTGCTGTGGGCTTGGAAGTGCAAAAGCGAAATTGTACCAACTTTGCAGCTCCTTTAAATCTGTCCTTTAAATCATGGCTTATGTGAATTGAAATGATTTAAGTTACCAAAATATTACATTTTGATATTCAAATAAAGGTATCAAAGAAAAATTATAATCATTTCTTAATTATTAGCTGCTGTTCCCACTCATTAGTTATTTATTCCAACTTTCATGGTTTATTAAATATTCATTTATTCCTACTTTCTATTATACTATTTTGTTTCTTGCCTGATTGAGTTTTGTGTTGTGTTAATGTAGATATTTTCTTTATATTGTGTATAGTGTTCATACTTAAAGTATATTTCTAAGTTTATGGGTTTTTATATAAAATAAATGCTTATATATTTACTCTTAATATATAACTTTCACAGAGATGTGCTATAGATATTTGAGAGGCAGCATATTGAATTGGTTAAGAGAACAGAATTGAGAACCAGACTACTTGGGTTTAATTCCAGGCTCAGCCACTTACTAAACTCTGTAACTTCAGACAAGTTACTTAACCTCTGTGTCTTGGTTTTCTGAAAAATGGAATAATAGTAATGGACTTAACTCAGAGGGTTATAATGAGGATTAAATCAGTTAATATAGATGAAGTACTTAAAACAATGTCTGGCACATAGTTATCTCTAATATGGTATTTACTATAATGATGATGGTGAAGGTAAGTGAAAGCACAGGAAAGATGACTAGTCCTAGATCTACCAGTTAACTTTACGGAGTCTCGTTCCATTATTCATAAAATAGGGATGGTATTATTTGTTTTTCCTATTCACAAGATTGTGAGAATAAAATGAGTACTGTAAACACTTAACAGCATTTTTAATATGTTGTTTTAAATGGAGTGTCTATTTCTAAATAGTATCATTAATTTTAGTATCCTAAGTTTGGTACTGAGAAACTAGAAATACATTCCCTCTGATGGTTGGATGAATTCATGACATGGTTGTCACTTGACCTCTCTTAGTCTGAGCTACAAAGCCACAGTACTTTCTTAAAGTTTGATTTTTATTATATATGTTGATTTATAATAACTAAACTTATGAAAAACTTTCCTTCTTGTATGGAAAAGAAAATTAATTTATAGCAATATCTCTGTCAAGAAGGTATTAATTTTTGGATCTACTTTTTGTTCTTTCTTTAAACAGCTGCTTCTGTTAATAAGCAAGCTATACAGTTTAATCCAAAGAGTCTGTTTGTTCCCTTAGCATTAAATAACTATAAATCAGAACCTCAACATTTTGCTATAAACTATGGTGTCCTATCTTTAATTGTTCTAGTTTGTATCTGATATAGTGCATCATATGTGGCCCTCAGTGAATTTTGAATTTCTTTGAAGTTAATTTTGTGGAATGATTGGTTAAAATAACTATATTATTGTAGTGGGGAAGGTGTGGTACTTTCACATGCTTTCATTTGCTTTGGTACAGCAGGGGAGGATATTTTTCTAGTTTTCTACAAAATAAAATATTTAGAGTTTAATGAACAAAGTAAATCCTTGACCATTTCCAGATACTCATAAGGAGTCTCATAAAGGCTTTATTTGGTTGTGGGGAGAGTCTAATCAAAAGTGCTCCTTTGCTAATTTAATTAAGTTTCAAATATTCTTTCAGTATTTATCTTTTGTTATTGCCTAAACCAGCCTCACCATCTATAAAAAGCTAGAGTGTTCCTCCTTGTCTGCTTTATGGAAATACTTGGAGAGTTTGAAGCCATGCATAAAGCAGCTTTTCATGAAGAACTTTGTAGGTAAAGGACAGATTTTTTCAGGAATTTTACACCTATGCTATAACACTGAGGAATGTGAAATATCTATATTCTCGCAAATTTGAATGAATTGTAGGTAAAATATCTTTTTTTGACTGATTTATTGAAACTAGATTTAAAGTGAAAATTCCTATGAGTCTATAATTAGCTTAAAAGAAACTGTAGATAAGAAGCAATCAGGTGCATATTATATACTTACTGAAAGCTAAAAAAGGAAGTTATATATCTCAAATCCAGAGGGTGAAGAAATTCTAATTTGCTTCCTGGTGGAACTTCTGAGTGCTTTTCTTTCTCTTTTTTGTGCTTACAAATTTTAGTATTCTTGAAACTCAATTCTTCTTATATAATATTTTCATTTTTTATCAGTTTTTGAAAAACGTATTAGGAGTGGATGACACTAGTGTGGTGATGATGTGTTGAAAATCGATCTTTCTTTAAACACCCCAGCGTAATACTTGAATTTGATGCCAGGCAAAATTGTAGCATGCCTTCCTGGTGATTCTGTTTCTATGTCAACATAAAAGTAATTAACACTCAGACATAATTAACACTCGACGCTTATAAAACGTTTGTTTGAACTTTGATAGAGATGATTAGAAATTATTACTGGATATCTTCATTTTATATTGTGTTCAATATTTGAAACATAAATTCATACTAAATTTTGTTAGGGAAGCTTAGGGATAGATACAAAATTCTTTTCATTTTGTTTAATAGAAAGCTACTTTGTTATTAGATGTAAACTGGAAAAACTGTATAATTGATAGTGTATTCACTAATTAACAGATGACAGGAGAAAATCATGATAGTACAATAAAATCAGATAAAATATGTGCTAAAATTAAAAGCCTATTTATAATTTAAACAAATTTGAAATAGTTGGAATCTGATACAAAGGATCCAAAGGATATCTAGAGCAAACATCTTACTCAATGATGACGCTATATTGTAAGTTTTCCCTCTGAGAAGAGACATAAGTTTAGGATGCTTGCTATCTCCTTGCTTTTGTTCACTGTTGAGTTGGAGACCTGAGCCAGATAATTAGGCAGGAAAGAGCAGGAAAAATGCATTAATATAAGGATTGGAAAGGAAGTAAAGAAACTATCACTTGCAGGTAATGTAAATATGCATGTAGAAAAATTTTCTTAAAAATCAGGAAAATTATTAGAATTAGTGAGTTTAGTGAAGTTGTTGGATTTAAGATCACATACAAAAGCCAATTAGAATAAAATGAAGTTTAAAAAAAGATTTATAATAACACTTAGAAAATACCAAATAGGAATAAATTTAACAAAAGCTGAAGAACTCTACAAAGAAAATATAAAACATCATTAAGAGAAATTAAAGATCTAAATAAGTGAAGGAATTTAATGGGTCTATTCCACATTCCACAGAAAATACATTGTTGCTCACAATATTATAATTAGAGCTAGAGAATCAACGTAAATAAAGTGATTGTGTACTGGGTAGTATCTTTTTATCTAGTTGCCCATTTAAATCTGAGGGTACCATTTTGACTTTTTACCAGTCTTTGTTTTATAATGAACTGATTTTGAGTTTTTCTTTTGATAGACTGTGACCATAGATAAACTGCAGGGAAGTACAGTTAATATATCTACTGAAGATGGTTTGCTGGAAGCCAAGTATCTTTATACAGAATCATCATTTCTGTCTTCTGCTGCTGGGGATATTACATTAGGAAGTGTTCATGGTAAGATGACAAAGGCCTAATACATCTCAGACTCCATATAACATAAATTTTTAAGAGGTGACTCTTATTTCTCTTTAGTTGAAGAAGGATCTGCCATTAGGAAGCTGGCCTTCTAAATAATTAATGGCAAACTCATCATCTTTTTAAACAAACATAAAATAAAATGACTCATAAACTATTATATTTTATTTTGGCAAGATATTGAATATTATGCTGTTATATTTGAAGGTAATAGTAATTCTGGTTTTTAATACGTTTCCTTTTGTTACTTATTTTTTCATTTATTTTTTGCTCAGCTGTGCCTTGAATAGTTCTAGTGATTTGTAACTCTTCATTTTTTAATAATGACTTTTATGTAGTATTGCATTTCTGGTAATGGCAGTGAAAAGTACTGTACTTAATATATTGAGTAGCTTTTAGTAGAAAAGCAGTTCTTTATCAAGTCAGATGTTGACTAACACCCGTGATTAGAACAGCACTGATCTTTGCAGTGCTTTTTACCATATTTACATTAAATCCATTAATGTTTAATTTCTTTTGCTTTCTTTTAACTTAGATAAAATTGAATTTGGTACAGTTTGCCATTAATAGCTTACATGAGAGTAAACAGAGGCGCTTTTTTTGAGGAAGTCCTCAAGAAAACTCTTAAGTCTCTTGATTATTGATAAAGTGCTGAAATGGAAACAAATTGCGAAGAATAAAATAATTTGTTCCTTAAGTTTTGTAAAGCCTTTTATATTTACTGACCTTTAATATGAAGTCAGATACCTTTCCTTGCGTGGTTTAAATCTGAGTCAGATCTGGATCCTCTCTTGGGCTGTTGTCCTCAGGTTGGGTTTCTTGAAAGCAGGCACTGAGATGGAAATTCGAGTGCAGCACATTTACTAGGGAGGCGTCTTGGAACCAATGCTGTGCAAAGGAAGGAAGCCCAATTTCTACTGGAGAAGTTGGACCTGATGCAGCCACAGCAGTCCCAAGGGGGAGCTCTAAAGCTGGGGTGGTCCTCAGAATTGTCTCAAGTTAAGGTGAGGGAAGCTAGACCTTTAGATCCCCAATCATTAGATGCAAGATGCCCCAGGAAGGAGTATGATTTTGGGCCAAGATGGCTCTTTTCAGCTGAGGTAATACCCTAAGAGGGCTGACAGCTGAGGGCTGTCTGTCAGCAGTACTCCCATCAGCTAGGAGAATAAGCCTTGGGTATAAAGGGGTTCTGGATGACAAATCATAGCATTCATTGAAGTTATATTTATTGATTCATTCAGTACACATATTGACCACCTATTTTGTGCCATACTTTCAGACACCAAGGGTACATAGTTGGGCAGGAGATGATCCCTATCCTTAAAGAACTAGTGGTGTAATCAAAGGATTGAATGTCATCTTCTTTATTTGTAATACTGGCACAGCAGTGAGAAGAAGTAAGGGAAGGGAAAATTTGATCCATTTGCCACTGTAGAAAAGCTTACATGTTATACAATCCTGCTTTCCTCCATCTGGTCCTTGGCCCACAATCTGCTTTGGTTTTTCAGTGATAGTAAGTATGTAAAAGAGAAAGAAATAAGAAAGAAACCCTCCTATTAGTCACACCAGTGTCTGCCTACTTTTTAATCACCTTTCAGACAAGCCTACGTTTCTTGCCTCTCTCATGCTACCCTTATTTCCATCCTTGTCCTAAAGGACATCCTTGTCAGTATGTGAATGTGCTACTGGAGTTTGGAGTTTGGAGGTGGGATGGGTATGGAAGAACAGGCAATGTTCTAGGCCTACATCCTAGTTGGTGAGAAGATCCGAGTTGTGGCTAGTGAAAGGAAGTCCCTATGTTCTAGCTACTAGGATTTGAGTAAGGAGGAATATCTTCTGAAGATCATCCCAAGCTGGAATTCTGAGTATATATTGCAGTGAATTTTTTGTTCTTCTCAGTGGGGATGGTCACATAACACAAATTATATTTTGGCTATATTTAAACAAGCTGGCTTGGGAATCTTAAAACTTGTTTTTATGGGAAAATGTGTTGCTACTTCTAAATGTCTGGCTTACAGAAAACAAATTTGGGATACATTCTAAGACCTGCCTATCTAGGATTTATTTAGTTTGGCTTCCTTTTCCTTTAACAAGGCTTAAACTGATTTTTTTTTTTTTTAGTAGATTTTTAGCAACCCAACATACAGATGTTATAAAAAAGCCATTTTTACCACAAATACAATGTCAGTAGCTGTATAGTTGTCTTTTTTGATAGATTTACCAAGAAATATTAGTTTGGAGGTCTTGGTGTCAGTGGGTGGGTGGATGGTTTGAAAGCAAATTGAAAAGAAACATGTATTGAGTGCCAAAGTGGACCAGCGCCTTTCACTTAATGGACATTTGGCTGTTTACAAATGAAAACAAAACTTAGAAATGTCTAATTGTTTTCTCTCCATTACAAGTTAATTAATGGAAGAGCAAGGATTTAATCCAGGTTTCTTGACCTTCTAGGAGATATTTGTAAACAGTGTTCAAACAAATCTGTGTAATAGCCATGGTGAACCCAAATGCCATCATTGCCCTGAGGGATTCCTGGCATGCTCTGGAGATGTTTCCTCTAGACAAACAGCACTACCACACAGATGGACTGTTTCAGCTATGTTCTATATCGTAAACTTCAGTTTCAGTGACATTTGTGATGCCTTAAGACATCTGGAAAAAATGTGGATGTTCTGTACAATGTTTTGGTTCAACTTAGTCTCATGGAGATATTTAGGAATTCAGTTTATTCCATAAAAGTGCTCTCTTCAGTGTATAGTTTCTAAGGCTTCCATAAAGGAAGAGAGAGCATGAAACTTATTTCTTGTATATATTTTCTGTTTGTTCATATAACCTGATGGCAAACCAATACCCAACACAGTGTTAAGTACTTAGAGGATGCCCAGTAATGAGAAAAGGGATATTGCAAGCAGTAATATGTCTTTTCTGGCCTTGCAAATTGACTCCTAGATGTAGAGAAGAAGAAAAATCTATCCTAATGGTTTTCCAAATGGAATTATTAAGTATAGTTAACTATATATTCTAGATAAGAAAATGAGTAAGCTAATTGACTAATGATATTCACTATTTGTAGGGTTGGTTGAATCATATATATTAGGTATGTATGTCTTCTAATATAAAAGAAACTAGTTTATTCGTTGATTCAACAAATATTCCCTACTCTCTTGGCACTAGCAATCTAGGAGAATAAGTAGTTGGATAGTTTGTACTTAGGTATAAAATTTTGGGACAGTTTACTCTCTTGATTTCCTTCTAAATTATCAAAAACATTAGATACTATGTGAATTATGTTTTATTATATTCTGCTATTTGAATGTTTATTATTTTAAAAAGTCCTCTACATGTATGTATAAGATATAAACATATTTTTATATTTAGTATTCTACTAAATATGTTTTTAAAATATAAATATATATAATCTCCTGACTCTAAAGAGAAACAGAAGCTTCCTTGAAATGGTTTGCTGGGGTTGGTTTTTATTTATAACATAATTTAAACAATTAATGAGAGTTTAATATGTAGGCATACTCAGGGCACCTGAGTGGTTCAGTTGGTTAGATGTCTGACTCTTAATTTCAGCTCAGGTCATGATCACACATTTGGTGAGATTAAGCCCTGTGTTGGGCTCTGTGCTCTGCACAGAGCCTGCTTGAGATTCTCTCTCTCCCTGTCTCTCTGTCCCTCCCCTGCTCTTGGTCTCTCTCTCTCTCTCTCTCTCTCTCTCTCAATAAATAAACGAACACTAAAAATAAAATAAATATGTAGACAAACTCATGACAATTGTTTTAGCATTTTATATTTAACTTATGTTATTACTTGGAATAAGTTATCAATGAGTAAAAGTATACTTTAAATATTTAGCTTCCCCATGTAATTTAAGGTCTTATTTTAGGTTCTTTGGGAATATACATAGATCAATAAATTACTGAGCATTAGTTCTCTAATTTTCTCTCTACTCAACTACTTTGGATTTTAGAAACTCCCAGAAGTAAAAGTTCCATTAGCTATACAAGCACAGTTGGTAACTTTGATATCACTCAGAATTTCATAAAGAAATGTCCGAATTTGCTTTAAGAAATGATTTTTAGTCACTGGTGAATTTATTAATCTGTCTTGTGAATTTAGAAAGACAAAAACAATACAGAATTTCAAAAGAAAAGCTTTTATTGGATAAAATAGAACTTTTCATGAAGTTCATGAACATGCTTTGTTTAAATTCTAGGATTTATTATTTAAAGTCTTTTGTAAAGTTTTGGTTTGATTTTCATTTTGACATATGACAATGTTATGTTAATGTTGACTCTGGACACTTAAAACTTTTTAATATAAATACTAGAAAGGAATTGCTTGCTTTGTGGTACAGACAGCATAAATTTTGGGGGGGGGATTTAGACAATGTGATACATGCTGTATTTGGACTCAGTTCCTTAGATGGACTTGACTCTCTCTGTAAAAGTGATGCTGCCATCTTCAGTGTGTGGTTTCCAAGCTTCCACGAAAGGAAGAGAGATTAGAGGTTCATGCAAAAAATTTCAGAAACCAAACCTAAAAGTATATATATTGCTTCTGCCATATGTTTTTAGCCAGAATATTTCATTTTATTTAATTAATTTATTTTTATTATTTACTTTTGTTGTTTAATTTATATCCAACTTAGCTAGCATATACTGCAATAATGATTTCAGGAGTAGAATCCAGTGATTCATCCCCTATGTATTAACACCCAGTGCTCATCCCAACAAGTGTCTTCCTTAATGCTCCTTGCCCATTTAGCCTTCTCCCCACCCACAACCCCTCCAGCAACCCTGTTTGTTCTCTATATTTAAGAGTTTCTTATGTTTTGTCCCCCTCCCTGTTTTTATATTTTTCCTGCTTCCCTTCACCTACGTTCATTTGTTTTCCATCCCAAATTCCACATACGAGTGAAGTCATATCATATTTGTCTTTCTCTAATTTTGCTTAGCATAACACCCTCTATTTCCATCCATGTTGTTGTAAATGGCAAGATTTCATTTTTTTTTTGATTGCCGAGTAATACTCCATTGTGTGTGTGTGTGTGTGTGTGTGTGTGTGTGTGTGTGTGTACACAGCATCTTCTTTATCCCTTCATCTGTCGATGGACATTTGGGCTCTTTCCATACCTTGGCTATTGATAGCACTGCTGTAAACATTGGGGTGCATGTGTCCCTTTGAAACAGCACACCTGTATTCTTTGGATAAATATCTAGTAGTGCAATTGCTGGGCCATAGGGTAGTTTTTTTTTTAAATTTTTGAGGAACTTCCATACTGTTTTCCAGAGTGGCTCCACCAGTTTGCATTCCCACCAGCAGTGCAAAAGAATTCCCCTTTCTTCACATCCTCGCCAACATCTGTTGTTGCCTGGGTTGTTAATTTTAGTCATTCTGAATGGTGTGAGGTGGTATCTCATTGTGGTTTTCGTTTGTATTTCCCTGATGATCAGTAATGTTGAACATTTTTTCATGTGCGTGTTAGCCATATGGATGACTTCTTTGGAGAAGTGTCTGTTCATGTCTTTTGCCCATTTCTTCACTGGATTTTTTTGTTTTTAAGATGTGGAGTTTGATAAGTTCTTTATAGATTTTAGATACTAACCCTTTATCTGACATGTCATTTGCAGTTATCTTCTCCCATTCTGTCGGTTACCTTTTAGTTTTGCTGATTGTTCCCTTCACTGTGCAGAAGCTTTTTCTCTTGATGAGGTTCCAATAGTTCATTTTTGCTTTTGTTTCCGTTTCCTCTGGAAATGTGTTGAGTAAGAAGTTGCTACAGGTGAGGTCAGAGGTTTTTGCCTGCTTTCTCCTCTAGGATTTGATGGCTTCCTGTCTTATGTTTTAAGTCTTTCATCCATTTTGAGTTTATTTTTCTGTATGGTGTAAGCAAGTGGTCCAGGTTCATTCTTCTGCATGTTGCTGTCCAGTTTTCCCAGCACCATTTGCTGAAGAGACTGTCTTTATTCCATTGGATATTCTTTCCTGCTTTGTCAAAGATTAGTTGGCCATATGTTTGTGGGTCCATTTCTAGGTTCTCTATTTTGTTCCATTGATCTAAGTGTCTATTTTTCTGCCAGTGCCATACTGTCCTGATGATCACATCTTTGTAATATATCTTGAAGTCCAGGATTGTGATGCCTCCAGCTTTGGTTTTCTTTTTCAGGATTGCTTTGGCAATTCGGTTTTTTTTCTGGTTCCATACAAATTTTAGGATTGTTTAACAATATTTGTTCTTCTAATCCATTAGTATGGAATGTTTTTCCTTTTTTGTGTGTGTTCTCTTCAATTTCTTTCATAAGCTTTCTGTAGTTTTCAGTGTATAGATTTTTCACCTCTTTCGTTAGGTTTATTCCTAGGTATTTTATGGTTTTTGGTACAACTGTAAATGGGATTGATTCCTTCATTCCTCTTTCTGTTGCTTTATTATTGGTTTATAGAAATGCAATGAATTTCTGTGCATTGATTTTAAATCCTGCCACTTTGCTGAATTCATGGATCACTTCTAGCAGTTTTTTGGTGGAATCTATTGGGTTTTCCATGTAGAGTATCTTGTCGTCTGTGAAGAGTGAAAGTTTGACTTCCTCCTTGCTGATTTGGATGCCTTTTATTCCTTTGTGTTGTCTGATTGCTGATGCTAGGACTTCCAGTATTATGTTGAATAACAGTGGCGAGAGTGGACATCCCTATCATGTTCCTAACCTTAGGGGGAAAGCTTTCAGTTTTCCCCCGTTGGGGATGATATTAGCAGTAGGTCTCTTCTTTATGGCTTTTATGCTTTTGAGGTGTGATCTTTCTATCCCTACTTTCTTGAGAGTTTTTATCAAGAAAGGATGCCATGTTTTGTCAAATGCTTTCTCTGCATCTATTGAGAGGATCATGTGGTTCTTATCTTTTCTTTTATTATTGATGTGTCACATTGATGGATTTGTGGATATTGAACCAGACTTGAATCCCAGGTATTAAGCCTACTTCTTTCAAAGAACCAGCTCCTGGTTTCATCAATTTGATTTATTGTTTTTTTTTTTTTTAATTTAAATAGCATTGATTTCTGCTCTAATCTTTATTATTTCCTATCTTCTGCTGGTTTGGGGTTTTATTTTGTGTTCTTTTTCCAGTTCTTTTAAGGTGTAAGGTTAGGTTGTGTATCTGAGACCTTTCTTCTTTAGAAAGGCCTGGATTACTATATACTTCCTTCCTATGACTGCCTTTGCTGCATCCTAGAGGTTTTGGGCTGTGGTGTTATTTAAACTGGCTTCCGTGAACTTTTTAATTTTCTCTTTAACTTCTTGGTTAACCCATTCATTCTTTAGTAGGATGTTATTTAGTCTTCAAATATTTGCTGTCTTTCCAAATTTTTTCTTGTAGTTGATTTCGAGTTTCATGGCGTTGTGGTTTGAAGATATGCACGGTATGATCTCAATCTTTTTGTACTTGTTGAGGGCTGATTTGTGTCCCAGCACACAAATCTATTCTGGAGAATGTTCTGTGTATACTCAAGAAGAATGTATATTCCACTGTTTTAGGATGAAATGTTCTGAATGTATCAATTAGGTCCATCTGATCCAGTGTGTCATTCAAAGCCATTGTTTCCTTGTTGATACTCTGTTTAGATGATTTGTCCATTGCTGTAAGTGAGGTGTTGAAATCCCCTACTATTATGGTATTATTACCAATAAGTTTCTTTATGTTTGTGTATAATTGATTTATATATTTGGGTAATTTCATGTTGGGGGCATAAGTGTGTACAATTGCTAGATCTTCTTGGTGGATAGACCCATTAATTATGTAATAATGCCCTTCGTCATCTCTTGTTACAGTCTTTATTTTAAAATCTAGATTGTCTGATATAAGTATGGCTACTCTGGCTTTCTTTTGGCAACCATTACCATCATAGATGGTTCTCCATCCCCTTACTTTCAATCTGAAGGTGTCTTTAGGTCTAAAATGGTTCTCTTGTAAACATCAATTAGGTGTATATTGTTTTCTTATCCTTTCTGTTACCCTATGTCTTTTTATTGGAGCATTTAGTCCATTGACATTTAGAGTGAGTACTGAAAGATAGGAACTTATTGCCATTGTGTTGCCAGAGTTTCTGGTGCTGTTCTCTGGTACTTTCTAGTCTTTTGGTCTTTTTTGTTTTGTTTCATCTTTTCTCCCTAGCCAGAATATTTTAAATGACTTTATCGAACTGCAAGAGGCTGAGATTGAGAGTTTAGCAGTGTTCTAAGGCAGGAGAAAAGCCACAAATATTAGTGGGCACTGGCAGTCTTTTTCATGTCTTATATTTATAATTGATCTTTCTCAAACTTCTATGAGCTCCTCCTTTTCCCATTCCCTTGGTATTCTCCAAGATTTCATCCTGTTTTATTGTTGTTTTGCTTCTTTCTTTTCCTTGGGCATCTTACATGCTTTTGAGTCTTAACTACTCTTGTATTCTGGTAATTCAAATCTGTATCTCTAGCCCTGACTTCTGACTTATACATCCATCTGCTTGGTAGATATAGCTAATTGGATCTTTACAGGCATCTCAAATTCAGCATTTCTAACTTTTTTTTTCTTATTTTCCCCTCCCCCTGACAAACCTTATCCATAATGTGTTTTTCCTCCTTTATTTCTATTTTCAGTTTCTGATATTACCATGTACCAAACTCCCCAAGCTAGAAAGATTGAAGTAATCCTAGATTCCTCTCTCACCTCCCAATCATCTAATTAATCACCAAATTTAGGTGGGTTTTATTAGCTAAATATTTCCTCATTCTGTCTCATCTCTTTCTAATTTCTACTGTTCTATTTCAGACTCTTGTCATCTCTTGCCTCCACTCAGCAATACCTTGGCTTCCAGTCTTTCTTTCATCAACTCCATCCTCCTTACTGTAGCCTATGGTTGTTTATTAGAAATACACATTCAACATGGCATTCTCTTATTCAAACCTTTCCGATTGCCTGGATGATTGGCCTAACTTTCTGTTTGGACCCTGTGCCTTCCGGAATTATATAATCTCTTACTTATCTGAATATATTCTTACCTGTTTTATATTTCTGAGTCCTTGATTAGAGTCTTAGACCTACTGATCATTCTGTTGATAGTCTTCAAATGCTTTTCCCACCTTTCTTTACCTCATTGACTTTTAGTAATTTTTCAGTACTCATTGAAAACATCTGCTCTTCATCTCTGGCCTTCCATTGATCTGTACATTCTTGCCTAATTATAAATTCCTCAATAGAAAGGATCATGTTTTATTCATCTCTATATTCTTAGCGTTTAGAACTGTGGCTTGCAAATAGGAAGTGCCTCCCTTACTTCTCACCCTCCCCCCACCTCCTGAAAATACAAAAAGAATTTAACCTTTAAGGATATTTGCTTGCTCCGTTTGGATTATTGATGTTATGTGCTTTTTATTTATTTTATTTTATTTTATTTTATTTTATTTTATTTTATTTTATTTTATTTTATTTTTTGTTTCAAGTTTTTATTTAAATTCTAGTTAGTTCACATATAATGGAATACTGGTTTCAGGGGTAGAATTTAGTGATTTATCACTTACATATAACACCCAGGGCTCATCACAAGTGCCCTCCTCAGTACCCATCACCCATTTAGCCCATACTTTGCCCACCTCTTCTCCACTAACCCTGTTTGTTCTCAATAGTTAAGAGTCTCTTAAGGTTTGTCTCCCTCTTTTTTTTCTTACTTCCCCTATGTTCATCTGTTTTGTGTCTTAAATTCCACATATCAGTGAAATTATATGTGATTTGTCTTTCTCTGACTGACTTATTTTGCTTAGCGTAATATACTCTACACGGGCGCCCCTCCTCTAGGATTCCCTTTCTCACATTTAAGGTCTTTCATCCATTTTGAATTTATTTTTGTGTATGGTGTAAGAAAGTAGTCCACTTTCATTCTTCTGCATATTGCTGTCCAGTTTTTCCAACACTATTTGTTGAAGAGACTGTCTTTTTTCCATTGGATGTTCTTTCTTGCTTTGTTGAAGATTAGTTAACCATATAGTTGTCGGTCCATTTCTGGACTTTCTATACTGTTCCACTGATATATGTGTCTGTTTTTGTGGCATTACCATACTGTCTTGATGACTACAGCTTTGTAATATAACTTGGACTCCGGAATTGTGATGCCTCCAGCTTTGTTTTCCTTTTTCAGGATGCCTTGAGCTATTCAGGGTCTTTTGTGGTTCCAAACAAATTTTAAGATTATTTGTTCTAACTCTATGAAAAGTGCTGATGGTTATTTTGATAGGGATTGCATTAAATGTGTAGATTGCTTTGGGTAGTATAGACATTTTAACAATATTTGTTCTTCCAATCCATGAGCATGGAATGATTTTTCATTTCTTTGTGTCCTCTTCAAGTTCTTTTGTAAGTGTTCTTTAATTTTCAGAGTACAGATCTTTTACCTCTTTGGTTAGGTTAATTCCTAGGTATCCTGTGGTTTTTGGTGCAGTTGTAAATGGGATCCATTCCTTGATTTCTCTTTCTGCTGCTTCATTATTGGTGTATCGAAATGTAACAGATTTCTGTATGTTGATTTTGTGTCTTGCAACTTTTAATGAATTCATGTATTAGTTCTAACAATTTTTTGGTGGAGTGTTTTAGGTTTTCTACACAGAGTATCATGTCACCTGTGAATAATGAAGGTTTGATGTCTTCCTTGCCAATTGGGATCACTTATTTCTTTTTTGTCTGATTGCTGAGGCTAGTACATTCCAGTACTACATTAAATAATGATGAGAATGTCTTGTTCCTGACTGTAGAGGAAAAGCTGTCAGTTTTTCCTCATTGAGTATGATATTAGCTGTGGGTCTTTCATATTATGGCCTTTATGATGTTAAGGCAAGTTCCTTCTATGCTCACTTTGTTGATGGTTTTTATCAAGAATGGATGCTGTACTTTGTCAAATACTTTTTGTGCATCTATTGAGAGGATCATACAGTTCTTATCCTTTCTTGTATTAATTTAGTGTATCACATTGCTTAATTTGCAAATATTAAACTGCCTTTGCAGCCCAGGAATAAACCCCACTTGATCGTGGTGAGTAATCTTCAAAAGTACTGTTGGATTTAATTTACTGGTATCTTGTTGAGAATTTTTGCATCCATATTCATCAGGGATACTGGCTTATAATTCTCCTTTTCGTGGGGTCTTTGGTTTTGGAATCAAGGTAATGCTGGCCTCATAGAATGAGTTTGGAAGTTTTCCTTCCATTTCTATTTCTTTGAACAGTTTAAGAAGAGTAAGTATTAACTATTCTTTGAATGTTTGGCCTGGCTGGCTTAGTTGTTTAAGCATCTGATTCTTGATTTTGGCTCAGGTCACAGTCTCACATTGTAGGATTGAGCCCGCATCAGGCTCCATGCTGGGTATGGAACCTGCTTAAGATTCTCTCTCTCCGTCTCCCTCTGTCCCTTTCCAACTTGCATGCATGTGCTCTCTCAAAAAAAAAAAAGTAAAATTCCCTTGGGAAACTGAGGATATGTGCTTTTTAAACCATAATCACATTTATTTTAGTGAAGAAAAATAAACTAATGTTTCTCTCTAATTGATAGTTTATTTTTCCTTCTGACCATACTAGAATGAAGAATTACTGGCTGAAAAAAGCAATATATTTTCTCAAACACTGGGGTTTGTGGAGAAGTTAACATAACTTGAAAGAAGAATACACACACATAGTACAAACCATATGGTGTCTCCTTTATTACAAAGAAGCCTTTTACATAGATCCACCCCTCTAAAGTAGTTGATTTGTTTATTGTTTTTAGTGGTTGGAGATGAAATAGGTGGAACCAAAATATAGAAAACTGTGCTAGTGATGCCCACTTAGTTATCACCTTTTAAATATTCTACCTAATTCCACAAAGTATTTGAGGTAAAAGGTCCATTTTGTATATTCTCATGACTTTGGAATATTTCTGTTTAAGGTAGAGTTTCCTAAATATTTTGATATGAGTTAAAAATACATTTTTTATTTATTGCTTTAAAAATCCTTTAGTATTGACATGGGGCACCTGGGTAGCTCAGTCAGTTAAGCATCCGACTCATGACTTCAACTTAGGTTATGGTCTCGCGGTTCGTGAGTTCAAGCCCCGCATTGGGCTCTGTGCTAACAGCACTGAGCCTGCTTGGGATTCTCTCTCTCCCTCTCTTTCTGCCCCTCCCCCACTTGCTCTCTTTTTCTCTCTCTCAAAATAAATAAAAATAAACTTAAAATCCTTAGCATTGACAAAGATATTTTGAAATATTCTTTATATTTACAAATATTCCTTATTTCCATAGTTTTTTCCTTCCACTATGCTTTTATTGCACAGAACTCTTTAACATTCAAGAAAGATGTAGTCTGAGACTCTAAGGTCCCACTATAATATGAACTAGTCCTTCATTCTTTAATTGATCTAAAACTTCTGTTTTATGGCTGTAAGAACCATAACTTTCTTTGAGGTCACTTTACTTTCATGATAAGCGCTAATGATAGGCTTTTTGAGAAAGAACATATTTTCATTAAAAAATAGCAAATTTTGGGGGGCACCGGGGTGGCTCAGTTGGTTGAATGTCTGACTTCAGCCCAGGTCATGATCTGACGGTTCGTGAGTTCGAGCCCCATGTTGGGCTCTGTGCTGACAGCTCGGAACCTGGAGCCTGCTTCGGTTTCTGTGTCTCCCTTTCTTTCTGCCCCAACCTGCTCACACAATCTCTCTCTCTCTCTCTCTCTCTCAAAAATAAATAAATGTTAAAAAAAATAGCAAATTTTTATAGCTTTAATTGAAGACTAGTGTAAGATAATAAAGCTCTTTTGCCTTCCTGAGTGGGCAACTGGACTCGCTTGCTAAAGGACTGACTATAAAACTATTACAGTTCTTTACTAACAGTTATAATCAGAAAAATCAGTGGTCTACTTTATCTTATGTTTGAAGTGTTCAGGAGGTGGAAGCAATAAAGAGAATTCTGAGTGAATGTCTTCACTGTCTCACACTAGGTTAGTCTCCCTAAAGCATGGTTTTCTTATTGTTATCCATCTTGAAATTCTTCACTGACTTCATCAATTTAGGATAAAGTCAGTAGAAGACTAGCACTCTATGGCTCTTCTACAGATTGCTCTTCACATGTTTTTCCAAACTTAATTTGAACATTTGTTTAAAAAATGATAATGTTTACTATGTAGTGGGCACTGTACTAACCTTTCAGGATATAATGCTAAATAAGAAAGACATGATCTCCGTCCTCATAGACTTGCCTAATTGCTTGTGCTTAACTGATTTGCATGATTTCAACATAGCATGTGTAGTTCTACTTTTTTTTACCTTTGCTTATGCTATTCTTCTTCCAAGAAAAATTTTCCTCCTCAGAATATTCAAGTTTATCCATGTTTAAAATCTCAGCTCTAGTTATATCTCCAATATGACCATTCTCGTTGTCTGTGCCTGGTCATTTTAGTCTCTTTCCTCTGAGTGGCCGTGGCACCTAATACATATTGTTAACTTAGGACTGTCACTTATAATTATTAATAAATACTGATTTTTAATTTTTCATGTGTATATCTTCCCAGATATCCTGTAAGGCTTTGGATGGCCAGTCTGTCTTCCAGCCCCTCCCCCAAATGTCCCTCTCACATGCAAAATACACCTCCTTTCTTCCAAGTTTCCTAAAAGTTTCATCCCATTATGCACCGCATCAGAGTCCAGAATCTCTACATCAAAATCAGTCTCATCACCTGATGAGACTCCTCAGGTGTAGTTGCTTAAGTACAACTCATCAAGAACAGTTTCTCTGAATCTGAAGACCTGTGAACTAAAGAGATGTTATCTAGCCACCCCCCCCCCACTTTACCACCCCTCCCCCACAACCTACCTGCACACCCAACATACAATCATGGGACAGGTATAAGATAATTGGTATAGACCTTACTGTTCAAGAGGAGGAAAATGAGAGGCATAAAGAGGTCACTGCTCCATAGTGATTTTAAAATTTGGGTGGGCAAATATTGGAGTTTCCTTGATTTATATCTCAAGGCCTGGGAGTAATTATTTAGCATTTCATGCTTTGCCCTCTGTGCTTTTGCTCCTTCCTCTGAGTCATCCTTCCTTTTTCATGAAGTATGTTTGCATGTGAGTGATTTTCTCAGTCGGCTGCCTGACAGAATTTTGGGGGTCCAGTGGTCTCTTTTTACCTTGTACTGTCATTGTTCCTTTCAGTTCAGTTTAGCGGTGTGCTTGCTGTTATTATTCTCTCAAAAATTTTGTCAGCCTCCTGTGAATCACATTGGGGTTTACTCATTAGATAAAAGCCACATCCAAGAATCTCTTCAAAATGTGGGCTTCCGCAGAGATACTGAGGTAAAATGCACTCAAGCTTTCTGAAGTATTGACTGTTGATTGAGAGGATCTGTGAAACATACTTTTAATCTTTTTAAAGGATTGTTTGTATAATTGATTATTATTATTATTATAAGGTACCACTGTTGATCTTTCTGTGGTCTTTGCAGTCACCTCTCAGCTTCATTTTGAGGCCATGTTCTGCCAATGCTCTTGGATTCAAACTTTGTTTGAAAGCTATTCCCACCTTTAACATCTTTTGTCATCTCGGGGGGCTGAGAATTTTCTTTTTCCTTTTTTTCTTTTTTGAATTTTTATTCTTCCAAGATTTTATTTAAATTCAAGTTAGTTAATGTATAGTGTAGTATTGGTTTCAGGAGTAGAATTTAGTGATTTGTCACTTACATATAACATCCAGTGCTCATCACAAGTGCCCTTCTTAATGCCCATCACCCATCTAGCCCATCCCCACCCACCTCCCCTCCAGCAACCCTTAGTTTTGTTCTCTATAGTTAAGAGTCTCTTATGGTTTGGAGTGGCTAAGAATTTTCAAAACTATTTGTGCCCTGGTTTTGTTTGTTTAACAGTCCTTCCTTTAGATTAATCTTTCTTCTCTTGCATTTTACAGTAAGTGAAAAAAAAAAAAGTAGCACTTACAATACTTTAACCTGCTTAGAAATCTTAGTTAAATCCCTCAGTTCATTAAGGCACATTTCTTACTTTGCATGCACATTACTGAAGGTGATGGTATTGCTAAGTTTCTACAACTACTTATCAAGGATGCTCCTTCTTCCAATTTCTTTTTTTTTATTTAAAAAAAATTTTTTTAATGTTTATTTATTTTTGAGAGAGATAGAGACAGAGATGAGTCAGGGAGGGGCAGAAAGAGAGGGAGATACAGAATCTGAAGCAGGCTCCAGGCTCTGAGCTGTCAGCACAGAGCCTGACGTGGGGCTCGAACCCACAGACTGTTGGGGTCATGACCTGAGCTGAAGCCGGACGCTTAACCGACTGAGCCACCCAGGCGCCCCTCCTTCTTCCAATTTCTAAATACATTTTCCTCACTTCATCTGAGTCCTTGTGGAAAGCATACTCAGCTTTCTACTAACAGTCTGTTCAAGGCAATTTAGGCTTTCTCTAACATGCTTTTGAAAATCCTTCCAGCCTCTGCTTCACTGCCAAGTTGCAAAGCTACTCCTACATTTTTAAGTATTTATTATGGCAGCACCCCTCTTTTAGCTTTCAACATCTGTACTAGTTACCTCTTCCTGTGTAACAAATTACCTCAAAACTTAGCAGCTGAAAGCAACAAACACTTATTATCTTACATTTGGATGAGTCAGGAATCTTGGTGTGGCTTAACTGGATCCTCTGCCTCAAGACCTCTTACGATGTTGTTACGAAGCTGTCAGTTGGGGCTGTGGGGTCATTTAAAGGTTCCACTAAGGGACAGTCTGCTTCCTAGCTCACTCGTGGTTGCTGGCAGGATTTGAGTTCAGATCCTGTTCATTAGAGGCCTCTATTGATTCCTTCCTAGTGTGCGTCTTGGGCAGTTGGCTGATGGCTTCCATCAGAGCAGAAAAGGGCTACCAAGACAGAAACCAGAATCTCTTTGTAACCTAATCTTGGAAACAACATCCCATCACTTTTGCCTTATTTTCTGTGTTAAATTATTAGGTCCAACCTATGCATGAAGGGAAGAGATTATATCAGGGCTTGAATACCAGGAGTCAGGGATCTTTGAAAGCCACCTTAGAAGCTATATGATCTTTGGCCACTGTTTGCATGTGATGGTGAATCTGCATTTACTGGGTTTGAAAATTGGAAGAGAGTGTCTAGAACACACCGATGAAATAATATTTACATAACACATTTAAAAGGATCTTTATAACTTTGTAACTTACTGAGACTTGAAAATAATTTTAGGAGCTTAATTTCTCCACACAAACCAAGTTTTATTTCTACACAAATGTACTCCTTGTTCATATCCTCACATGAAGGAATATAAGACTCTTTGATTTTTGCAATCAAAATACATCTGACTGTTGACAAATGAATCAAGTGATTTGTTTGCTTTTTCTCAGGTGCTGGTGATACATGTCGGTATTTACAGGATGTAAGAAATTAAATAAATGAGTTCATTTACCCTAGATTATTTGTGAGATAAAATTTATTCCTTTACTCTTTTAGTAGTTTTGGAATTATGACAGAAGAGGTAACCTTGATTACATTTTCAGTACAGTAAACATAGATCGTATGGGTCTAGGAATAAGTCTATAAACACACATATGAAGAAAAATCCTATGAATTTTGGTATTGGGGGAAAGGGGGCTGGGAAGAGCAGTTCCAGTATCCTATACTTTTCCTGGAAAATATGTTTTCATCAAAAGACTTCTGAAACCTTTTTCTTTGTTAGTCATACTTCAATGTGTTCATTATTCCTGCCCTAAACTCTTTGACTCTTGGCACAGAAACTACTTTAATCTAACAGACATGGCATCACGGCCTGAAAAATAACAGTAATAACTTTTTTCCACAGATTATTTCAGTGTTATTTTAGTTGCCTTAAAACTTGGCTTTGAATAAGAGACTGTTAAAAACTGAGAACAAACTGAGGGTTGATGGGGGGTGGGAGGGAGGGCAGGGTGGGAGGGAGGGCAGGGTGGGTGATGGGTATTGAGGAGGGCACCTTTTGGGATGAGCACTGGGTGTTGTATGGAAACCAATTTGACAGTAAATTTCATATATTAAAAAATAAAAAAAATAAAAATAAAAATAAAAAAAAAAAAACTTGGCTTTGAGTGGTCTGATAAATACAGCAATGTTTATGTTAAAAATACATAGTACGTTTAAGCAACTTTTTCATTTATGGATTATAGAAGTATCATTATTTTTCATCCACGTTTCCCAGAGAGTATGGTGGTTTGTTTTGTAGTTATGCTAGAGAACATTAAGGTGGAATATTGGAAGAGAGTTTGTATAGATGACTAAAGCTAGTTATTTCAGAGTTTCAGCTAATTCTCTTATTAGATTTGTACTACTGAGAAGAATTGCCAACAACAATAACAGTGTTATTAAATAATATTGTGAATATCCAACCATGTTATAGAAAACCATATATTATAATAGTTCATTTTTAGACTTTCCCTAATATATAAAATTGTCTTTTTTTCTCTCTCTTTTACAGGCAATATAACATTACACAGCAACATGGGCAACATCACAGTAGGTATGTGCTAAGCTGCTAGTTGGTAAATTTTGCATGCTTTTAAAAATAGTTATATTTGTGATATTTTATAAATAAAATCTGAAGTTTAGCTCATGAATCTGATATGTTCCTGATATGCAAGTCAAATATAGGCAGACCCAATGTATGAATATGTAAAATTGTTTCTGAAAATTCATTGACTCATCATCCTGTATATATTATATAATTATAGATTTGGTATCAATAAGAATAAAGTTAGAATTCTGATTTCACCACTTTCTTTTTTTAAAGTTTATTTATTTATTTGAGGGAGACAGAGACAGGGAGAGTGGGTGAAGGGCAGAGAGAGAGAGAGAGAGAGAGAGAGAGAGAGAGGGAGAGGGGGAGAGAGAATCCCAAGCAAGCTCTGCCTTGCCAGTGCAGAGCCCTATAGGGCTTGAATTCGTGAAACTATGAGATCATGACCTGAGGAAAATCAAAAGTCGGGACACTTAACTGACTGATTCACCCAGGTGCTCCTGATTTCACCACTTCCTATACATGGGCTAATTACCTAACTTCTCTGTGCTTCAATTTGCACATCTGAAAAAAATAGAAATTATAATAAGTACCTATTGTAGAGGGTTATTGTAAGAAGTGAGATCATATATATAAAGTACTTTAGCATGGTGTCTGACATATGGTAAAAATTCAATAAATAATTGTCATTTTAATTATTGTTCCAATCCCAGGCCAGAACTAATAGTGGCTAATGGTACTTAAGACCTCTTCACTACATGTGATGCTGTGCCTGTGGGAGAAAAGTTCAGCTTTCCAGATAGTTTAGATAGAGTTTTTCTCTCTCCCAAGGAGCACCTGCTTACCTATAGGCAAAGGCATAAGAGTGGTGGTTGTTTTTAGGCCTTAGAGAGTTGGGAGTATGGATGGAAAATGAGGACCTTTGAGGGGAGGCTGTGGCTTATTGCCAGGATGAATGCCCAGGGCCTCTTGGCTTTGTCCTTTTTGATGGTTTAAATTTTTCCTTTCTTTGTACTCATTTTAATAGTGAACATGTCCATTAGTCCTTTGCACTATCACTCCTAGATTTTCTGACTTAAAGTACATATCTTTTTAAATAATTTTCCAGAGATTATAACTTTTATGTTCAATGAGGGACTAAGTTGAAAATAAAGGCTTCTTTCATGATAGTTGTAAATCATTTTAACTAAGACAAGACAGAAAGATTTACCTGTGTTCCACTGGAAAATTGAGATTTACTGTTAACTATTCAGGCCATTTCATCAGAGGACACACCTAAGCATAGTAAAGGAAGTTTCCAGTGTGAACAAAAAGGTATGCTGGTAAGAAGCTGAGCCAGCTGGGGAGAGAAAATGCTAGACATGGGTGGCATTTGTAGCATTAAGGCAAGTGGGGAAAGAAGGAGAATGTTGCAAAATGAGGCACAGGGAATTTCATTACCAACTAGAAGGCCTTTTAGGCAGATATGAATTTGAGGACTATTTGTAATACAATATGATATGATCATGCTAGTATTATTCTTGGATGGAAATGTGAAACATAAATGAAAAACCCTTCTCTCTAAAAGTGGAAATAAATGGTTATTTATCCATACTGGAAAAGAATAGTAGTAGCAAGGATGAAATGAGCAGCAATTTACATCTCTGAAGATGGTTTCAAACTGTACAAATGATTAACATTATGAATTCTTGTTAATTTTTCATATGAACTTTTTCTCACTGTTAAGTACTAGAGGGATTTTAAGATGAAATGTTTTCTTTTTCTTTGATAAATCTCTGTCCACTCAAAGAAAATGACCTGAGTACAGTGTTAAGAACTATAATTTATAATTTTCTTTATCAAAATATAAATTGTGTCCATGGCTTTAGGTTGTTCTTAAAAATCTACAAATATATGAAGGTAAATAAAGCTTGAATTCTTATTTTGTAAATATCATTGATAAACTTTGAGTTTTATTTTGGAAGAATCTCTTACAATAAGAAAAAAAGTTTTACATTTGTTAAGTTATCATATTTTGATCTCTGGTAGTGTGGAAAAGTATAGACTTTAGAAGTAGATTTGGTGGTAAATTTTGGTCCTACCATATATTAGCTGTGTGACTTTCTCAAATTACCAAGTCTCTGAGTTTGCATTTTTTTTTTTACATAAAATGGATGCCATTTACATAGCACAAGGTTGTTGAGATAATAATTAAAGTAGTACTAATAGCCTACTGTAGACTGAAAGCCTTACCGATAACACAAACTGTCATTTAACACGTATTGTGTATGCTATATGCATTATATATTGTATTCTTACAATACAGTAAGCAAGGGAAAAGAAAATGTTAAGAAAATCATTAGGAAGAGAAAATACATTTACAGTACTGTACTGTATATTTATAGTGGCCCCACACAGTTCAAACCCATGTTGTTCAAGGGTCAACAGTATATAAAATACATCGCAATACGTGGTAGTTATTCAATAAACTATCCCTCTCTTTCTCCTCTTCCAGTTTATTATCTATAATATAGAACAAGTCACTATGTTTTAAACTTAATTATTAAGGAAGTGTTCATTTCATAAATTCCTTTATTTCTTTCAATATCTATATTAATACTTTGGAAGAAAGGTATAAATTATGTCTTTATTTACTGCTCTCAAGATTCTGTTAACATTTGAAGACAACCTTGAGTATGGCAGTAACTAGTCAACATGTATTTATTGAGTGCCTGTTCTATCTCAGGAACTTTTTTAGGTACTGACCATAATATTGGTCAACAAAAACATAGTCTCCATGCTTACCTTCAGCCTGAGAAGATAGACAATAAGCATGCAAATAACCAAAGATAACTTCAGATTGTGCAATGAATAAATAAGAGAGGGTAATAGGATAGAGAATGGGGAAAACAAAGTTACTTCAGTTAGTAATCAGGGAGGGTCTGAAGAAGGGACACTTGAACTCAAGCCAGAATAATGGGAAAGAGGCTCATAAAATTTTGGATGCAGAGCTCCCCAGATAGAGGAGTAGCTAGCGCAAGCCCTGAAAATGGAATGGATCTATCATTTTCAAGATACAGATCCAGAAGCAGAACTCATGGAGAGTTGTGGGAGATGAGGTACCTGAGGGCTAGATCATAGGGCCTTTATAGACATTGTGAGAGTTGGGACTTAATTTCAGCTACAACAGGTGTTAGCAGGCAAGTAATATCTAATTTTTTTTAAAGAGCAACCTAGCTGTTGTTTTGTAATGTACCAGAGGGTGCAAAAGTGGAAGCAGGTAACCAGAAAGCTTAATTTGTTTATCCATTCTCCTGTTGTTGGATACCTTGGCTATGTCTAATTTTTGGCATTTATAAATAAAACTGGTATGAATGTTCTTAGACAAGTCATTTTATGAAGACATATATGGATGATATATATATATTTTCCCCTTCTTGGGTAAATACCTAGGAATAGAATCACTGATTTGAGTAGGTATGATAAACTTCCAGACTTTTCCCCCAAAGTTCCCTTTTACACTCCTTTCTACAACATATGACAATTCTAGTTGTTCCACATCCTCACCAACATTTTTGTCAGTCTTTTATTTTTTTTAATGTTTATTTATTTGTTTGAGAGAGAAAAAGAATGCCTGTGTGTGCATACAGGAGAAAGGCAGAGAGAGAATCCCAAGTAGGCTCCATGCTGTCAGCATAGAACCAAACAGAGGCTTCAAACTCACCGTGAAATCATGACCTGAGCTGAAATCCAGAGTCAGCCACCCAACCACCTGGCACCCAGGTGCCCCTGTCAGTCTTCTAATTTTACCCGTGTGCAGTGGTATCCCTCTGGTATTATTTTACATTTCCCTGATGACTAATGATGTTCAGTACTTTTCATGTGCTTACTGCTTATTAGTATATCTTTGTGAAATTTTGTTCAGGTCTTTTGCTCATTTATTTTTCAGTTGGATTGTCTTTTTGTTACTGAGTTGGAGGAGTTCTTTATATATTCTGGGAACAATCCTTTGTAACACTGTTTTTCTGTATTTTCCCTCAGTCTGGCTTGCCTGGTCAGTCATTCTGTTTTCTTTTCTTTTCTTTTCTTTTCTTTTCTTTTCTTTTCTTTTCTTTTCCTCTTCTCTTCTCTTCTCTTCTCTTCTCTTCTCTTCTCTTCTCTTCTCTCTTTTCTTTTCTTTTCTTTTCTTTTCTTTTCTTTTCTTTTCTTTCTTTCGACTGAGAGAGTATGGGCAGAGGGAGTGGGAGAGAGAGAATCTTAAAGCAGGCTCCACAGTCAACCTGACACGGGGCTCAATCTCACAACTGAAAACATGACCTGAGCCGAAATCAAGAGTTGGACACTTAACCAACCAACTGACCCACCCAGGTGCCCCTGTCTGTTCATTTTCTTAATGGTGTATTTGGATGAGAAGATTTCCATTTTGATGAAGTCTAATTGACCAATTATTTTTATGGCTATTGATTTCTGTGTCCTGAGAAACCTTTGGCTGCCTTCAATCATGAAGCTGTCCTATGTTTTCCTCTAGCAGCTTTCAAATTTTTGCTTTTACCTTTGATCAATCTCTAATTTTTGTGTTTAATCTGAGTCAGGAAATCCGGATTTATTTTTTCCCATCTGGATGTTATTGTTACATCACCATTTGTTGACAAAACTTTCTTTCTCCAATGTATTACTTCAGCATGTTTGTCTAGAATGAAATTACTGTATAAGTTAATAGATATTTTATTATTCTATTTTCTGTTTTGTCTGACTTTACATTCAGTAAGTGGTACTTTTCAAGGAATTTGTCTATTTTATCACATTGTCAAATTTGTTCACATAATGCTGTGCAGAGTATTCCCTTATATTCCTGTTTATGCCTATAGGATCTGTAGTGGTATTTCTTTCCTCTTCATTCCTGATATGATATATGTATTCTCTTTTTCTTGATTAATGAGGGTAGACTTTATTTTCAAAGAACCAACTTTTCACTTTGTTAGTATCTTTATTGTTTGTTTTCTGATGAATTAATTGATTTCTGCTCTTTATTTATTATGTTCTTTCTTTTATTAACTTGGAGTTTCCTTGCTCCTCTTTTTCTAGCTTCCTCAGATAAAACATTAGGTCAGTGATTTTAGACAGTTTTTTTTTTTTAGAATTTTTGTTAATATTAGCATTTAAATTATAAGTCTGTTAAAGGCAGTGTATTCCCCACATTTTGCAATGTTGCATTTTTTTCTTCTATAATTTGGCTTTTGTAAATAATGCTGCAATAAGCATCAGGGTACATGTATACCCTTGAGTTAATGTTTTTAATTAAGTTTTTATTTTAATTCTGGTATAGTTAATATACAGTGTTATATTAGTTTCAGCTGTACAAAATACTGATACAACAATTTCATACATCACCTAGTGCTCATCACAAGTGCACTTCTTAATTCCCATCACCTATTTCTCTCATCCTTCTACACACCTCCTCTTTGGTAACCATCAATATGTTCTCTATAATTAAGAGTCTGTGTCTTGGTTTGTCTCTCTCGCTCTTTTTTTTTCTTTGCTCATTTGTTTTGCATCTTAAATTCCACATATGAGTGAAATTGTATGGTATTTGTCTTTTTCTGACTGACTTATTTTATTTTTTTATTTTTTTTAATTTTATTTTTAATTTTTTTAAATTTACATCCAAATTAGTTAGCATATAGTGCAACGATGATTTCAGGAGTAGATTCCTTAGTGCCCTTTACCCATTTAGCCCATCCCCCCTCCCACAACCCCTCCAGTAACCCTCTGTTTGTTCTCCATGTTTATGAGTCTCTTATGTTTTGTCCCCCTCCCTGTTTTTATATTATTGTTGTTTCCCTTCCCTTATGTTCATCTGTTTTGTCTCTTAAAGTCCTCATATGAATGAGGTCATATGATTTTTGTCTTTCGCTGACTGACTCATTTCACTTAGCATAATACCCTCCAGTTCCATCCACATAGTTGCAAATGGCAAGATTCCATTCTTTTTGGTTGCCGAGTAATACTCCATTGTATATATACACCACATCTTCTTTGTCCATTCATCCATCGATGGACATTTGGGCTCTTTCCATACTTTGGCTATTGTTAATAGTGCTGCTATAAACATGGGGGTGCATGTGTCCCTTCGAAACAGCACACCTGTATCCCGTGGATAATTGCCTAGTAGTGCAATTGCTGGGTCATAGGGTAGTTCTGTTTTTAGTTTTTTGAGGAACCTCCATACTTTTTTCCAGAGTGGCTGCACCAGCTTGCACTCCCACCAACAATGCAAAAGAGCTCTTTCTCTGCATCCTTGACAACATCTGTTGTTGCTTGAGTTGTTAATGTTAGCCATTCTGACAGGTGTAAGATGGTATCTCATTGTGGTTTTGATTTGTATTTCCCTGATGATGAGTGATGTTGAGCATTTTTTCATGTGTCAGTTGACCATCTGGATGTCTTCTTTGGAGAAGTGCCTATTCATGTCTTTTGCCCATTTCTTCACTGGATTATTTGTTTTTTGGGTGTTGAGTTTGAAAGTTCTTTATAGATTTTGGATACTAACCCTTTATCTGAGATGTCATTTGCAAATATCTTCTCCCATTCTGTCAGTTGCCTTTTAGTTTTGTTGATTGTTTCCTTCGCTGTGCAGAAACTTTGTTTTGATGAGGTCCCAGTAATTCATTTTTGCTTTTGTTTCCCCTGCTTCCGGAGACGTGTTGAATAAGAAGTTGCTACAGGTGAGGTCAAAGTGTTTTTTGCCTGCTTTTTCCTCGAGGATTTTAATGGCTTCCTGTCTTACATTGAGGTCTTTCATCCATTGTGAGTTTATTTTTGTGTATGGTAGAAGAAGGTGGTCCAGGTTCATTCTTCTGCATGTCGTTGTCCAGTTTTCCCAGCACCACTTGCTGAAGAGACTGTCTTTATTCCATTGGATATTCTTTCCTGCTTTGTCAAAGATTAGTTGGCCATACATTGTGGGTCCATTTCTGGGTTCTCTATTCTGTTCCATTGATCTGAGTGTCTGTTCTTGTGCCAGTACCATACCATCTTGATGGTTACAGCTTTGTAGTATAGCTTGAAGTCTGGGATTGTGATGCCTCCTGCTTTGGTTTTCTTTTTCAAGATTGCTTTGGCTATTCAGGGTCTTTTCTGGTTCCGTAGACATTTTAGGATTATTTGTTCTAGCTCTGTGAAGAATGCTGGTGTTATTTTGATAGGGATTGCTTTGAATATGTAGATTGCTTTGGGTAGTATCGACATTTTAACAATATTTGTTCTTCCTATCCAGGAGCATGGAATCTTTTTCCATTTTTTTGTGTCTTCTTTGATTTCTTTCATAAGCTTTCTATAGTTTTCAGTGTATAGATTTTTCACCTCTTTGGTTAGATTTATTCCTAGGTATTTTATGGTTTTTGGTGCAATTGTAAATGGGATCGATTCCTTGATTTCTTTTTCTGTTGCTTCATTGTTGGTGTATAGGAATGCAACTGATTTCTGTGTGTTGATTTTATATCCTGCAACTTTGCTGAATTCAGGAATCAATTCTAGCAGTATTTTGGTGGAATCTTTTGGGTTTTCCATATAGAGTATCATTTGACTGACTTATTTAGCTTAGCATTGTACTCTAGCTCCATCCCTATTGTTGCAAATGGCAAGAATTCATTCTTTTTCATGGCTGAGTAATGTTCCTTTATTTATATATGTACACCACATCTTCTTTATCCATTCATCTATCAGTGGACACTGGTCTGCTTCCATAATTTGGCTATTGTAAATAATGCTGCTATAAACATAAAGGTACATATATCCCTTTAAATTAGTATTTTTTGTATTTTGGGGGTAGATACCCAGTAGTGTGATTACTGGATCATAGGGTAGTTCCATTTTTAACTTTTTGAGGCACGTCCATACTGGTTTCCACAGTGGCTACACCAGTTTGCATTCCCAACGACAGTGCAAGAAGGTTCCTTTTTCTCCGCATCTTCACCAACACCTGTTGTTTCTTGTGTTTTTGATGTTAGCCATCTGACAGGTGTGAGGTAGTTTTGGTTTACATCTCATTGTAGTTCTGGTTTACATTTCCCCAATGATGAATGATGATGAGCACCTTTCAAGTGTCTGTTGGCCATCTGGATGTCTTCTTTGTATAAATTTCTTTTCATGTCTCCTGCCCATTTTTTAATTGGATTATTTGGCTTTTTGGTGTTGACATGTGTAAGTTCTTCATATATTTTGGATACTAACCCTTTATCAGATAAGTCATTTGCAAATATCTTCTCCCGTTTAGGTTGCCTTTTAGTTTTGTTGATTATTTCCTTTACTGTACAGAATGCTTTTATTTTGATGTAGTCCCAATAGCTTATTTTTGCTTTTATTTCCCTTGCCTCAGGAGACATATCTAGGAAAATGTTGCTATGGCTTATGTGAGAGAAATAAATGCCTGTGCTCTTTTCTAGGATTTTCATGGTTTCAAGTCTTACATTTAGGTTTATAATTCATTTTGAATTTATTTTTGTGTATAGTGTAAGAAAGTGGTCTAGTTTCATTCTTTTGCATGCAGTTGTCCAGTTTTCCCAACTGAAATTTATTGAAGAGACTGTCTTTCCTCCTTTTTCAAAGATTAATTGACCATATAATTATGGGTTTATTTCTGGTTTTTCTAATCTGTTCCATTGATCTATGTGTCTGTTTTTGCATTAGTACCATACTATTTTGATACTGTAGCTATGTAATATAACTTGAAGGCTGGAATTGTGATATCTGAAGCTTTGCTTTTCTTTTTCAAGATTGCTTTGGCTATTCAAGGTCTTTTGTGGTTCCATACAAATTTTAGGATCATTTGTTCTAGTTCTGTGAAATGTTGCATTTTAAAAATCATTCTTTAGAAGATTTTTAATTGTGCTTTTGATTTCTTCTTTGATCTTTAGAAGTCTATTTTTAAATTTTTGTATATTTAAGATTTTTATAGATCTCTTATTTTATTGGTTTCTAACTAAATTCCATTCTGGTCAGAGAAAATTCTTTATGTGATTTCAGTGTTGTTGTTGTTGTTTTACATTTATTGCAGTTTATTTTATCATTCAGCAGCATATGGTTCTATCTTGTGAATTTCTGTGTCACATGCCATTGAAATGAGCATACGGTATAATACATTTTTGGGGGGTCTTAGCTGTTCTATAAGTTGCTGAGAGAGGGTTGTTAAATTTTTCAATGAATTCTGTCAGCTTTACATTTGGTTTTTGAATCTCTGTTATTTATGATATTCATATTCATGATTGTTATGGCTGTATGTTGAATTAACCCTTTTATCATTACAAAATGCCCTGCTTTATCTTAGGTAATATTCTGTGTCTTGAATTTTCTTCATCTAATGATGAAAACACTCTTCACTTCTTATGCTTAATATTAGTAATAATAAAGGCACTCTTGCCTTCTTATGCTTAATGTTAGCATGGTATATATTTTTCTATTCATTTACTTTCAGTCTATCTGTTTAAAAATCCTTTTTCATAGACAGCGTAGTTGGCACTTACTTTTTAAAGTTCATTTTGCAAACTGTCTTTTAATTGGAGGATACAGTCCATTAACATTTAATATAATTATTGATATGGTTGGATATGTGTCTACCATTTTATTTTATTTTGTATTTTCTATTTTTTGCTTTTTGCCTTTATCAATTAATTTGATATATTTCAGAATTGCATTTTAATTTTCCTTTTGACTTTTTATTTATGCCTCTTTACATGACGTTTTAGCAGAGTTTCTAGTAATTTCAATATAGAAACTTAACTTTTCACAGTCTATTTAGAATTAATATTATGCCATTTTGTATTATGTCAAATAGATTCATTTATCCACTCCTGTCCTTTGTAGTATAGGTTGTCTTACACCTACATATATTATAAAGTTATATAGTATTATCAAGTTGGAATATTAGGAGACTTCAGATTATTTAAGTATTATCCTGATTTCAGGATAATAGATGAAGTAGTTTTCCCATGATTCCTTTATTTAGAAGAATATTTGTAATTCAGGTCAAAGGAGTTTAGACAATATAATTGATCAGATTCTTAAGTGATCTCATCAGTCATTTGGATTTTGTATACACATTACCACTCACCTCCCAAAACCCTGTACTTTCTAGTTTCCGTAACACCGATCTCTCTCAGAAGCTGAAGTGATATAAAAATTTTGATTATGTATATCAGAACCAGGGTTTTCCTTGGATTCATATTTTTTTTTAAAAATGCCTTTTTTCTGGAACACCAGATCATCTTCTATTTAAAATGAGTCAACAGGACAAGGCAAAGCTTGATAATAGATAACAGTAAGATAGAAGTATAATAGAGTTGTTCACCTCACTTTACTTTCTTTGCCTTATGTTGCCCTTTTTTTTTTTTTTAATTTTAGGGAGAGAGAGAGAAAGAGTGTGAGTGGGGGAGAGGGGCAGAGGTAGAGAGAGAGAGAGAATCCCAAGCAGGCCCCATGCTCAGTTTGGAGCCTGATGTGGGGCTCAGTGCAATGACCCTGGGATCCTGACCTGAGCCAAAATCAAGAATTGGACACTCATTGGACTGAGCCACCCAGACACCTCCTTTTCTTTTTAATTTATATGTGTTCCCTTTTTTGGAAGGCACTGCCAGAAGCCATGTACTAGTAATTTTATCTTTAAAAAGAGAAATATGTTCATGGTTGAGTGGGGTGGTTTTGCCTTGTCTGTTCCTTTAAGCCCAGCCTCTGTATGTTCCCTCCCTACAGAATAACAAGCAGGGCACTAATTTAGGAAGCTTTACATGAAGTGACCTTAAAATTCTGCCTTTGCAAATCCTTTATGTCCAATGTATGAAATTTGTTCCTTGTTCATGCAATTAGTGTAGCTTTGGAAGTGTAGGAATTAAGTTGCAGAAATGAAAAAATACCTTTTGTGTTGCTGTTCCTTAGTATCTACATGTTGAAACTTAAGGTAAAGTGATAAAAAAAAAAATTCAGAAAATCTTTCTGAACATGTTTGACCCATTTTGAGAGAATTCTCCCATTATCTGAAAGAAAATGGCAAAATTTGGAATTTTAGCCTTTCAAGTAGTTATTATTCTTTGCTGTTAGCTAAATGTATATTACAAATAGCTTCTTTTTTTTTTTTTTTTTTTTTTTTTGGTTGTATATAGTGATTAACTGGTAGTTGACATCATTTTTTCCTAATTGTATCTGTAATTTTCTGGGAAAACTCAAATCAAACAAGATCTTTGTCCAAAATTGGAATTGGGATGATAGAAGACTCTCTGTGAGAGTCTACTTATTGCAAACATTACCTGGATTAATGATTTCTGTTCACTTCTTTTTTTTTTTTTTTTTTTTTATTTTTTTTATTTTTGGGACAGAGAGAGACAGAGCATGAACGGGGGAGGGGCAGAGAGAGAGGGAGACACAGAATCGGAAACAGCCTCCAGGCTCCGAGCCATCAGCCCAGAGCCTGACGCGGGGCTCGAACTCACGACCGTGAGATCGTGACCTGGCTGAAGTCAGACGCTCAACCGACTGCGCCACCCAGGCGCCCCGTCTGTTCACTTCTTAATCACCCACCCTCTAATGTATATTTCCCTTAAGTCTTCTTCCAAGACCTATGGAATTTACCCATTATGTGAATTTCCAAAACAAAAATGAAATTTTTTAGAGAAAGCCTTAATTTGATTCTTGAGAATTAATTTTTAGTTCCAGTCATGTGTATTATAGAAAACAAAAGAAAATTAGTGTTTGTTTTGCTCCATAGCTTTTTAAATATCACTTTTGCTTTCTCTTTTGAAAACGTATCTTGAGTTTTAATTTTTTTTAAACAGTCTTCAAGGAATTGGCCATTATCAGAGCTCAAGACTGATAACATGAGGATGTAATTTCTCAGTGGCTTACGAGAAAATTATTTAGCTCTTGTTTATTTCCCATTGGGATGGGGGGAGAAGTGAAAAGTACTGTTTATTAGCCTCATGAAAATCTTGTGTTTTTAGCCCCCTAGAGAAAGCAAGAAATCAAACTAATGTTTCAAATATTTTACTTCATTCAACCTGGGATAATACACACATTGTGTAGTCCACATTTTTTTAACCACAGTATATTTTTACTTGGCTTCTTTTAGGATGCAGTAAGAGGTTATAAAAAAGGAATTTCTGTTGGTAACTGAGGAGAGAGATATTCCTCTTTGCCCAACTATTCTATGTCATTTATCACTAGTGACTTAATTTCCCAGCATCAGTGTTTACTTTTTATACTTAAAAATTAAATAAATTGGGTCTGATAAAGGGCAATTTTCAGTATAGATTACAGATAATTATTATAAATTATCTTGGGGTCAGATTTTAACCAGCTTATTCCCAAGTTGTTTTCTTTATTTGGGGTCCTTTAAAACTTGAAAGAAAGATGTCTAGTATATGAATGTTTTTTCTCCACATTTTATTAAAAATATAATATAATTTTTGGCATTATTTTCACCACACTCCCTATTTTGTTTTCACTTTGAAGTAGTAAAGTTCCTAATAAAAGTTCCTGATAAAATAAGCTTTTTAAGAGGCCTTTCTAAAACAAATATGCTTTGGCCTTTCTCAGGGCAGGTAAATTAAAAGGTTCAGTTGCTATAGTTGAGGAGGAAAGAGAAGCTACTTAGTGCTGACTCTTCAACGTCTTTCACTTACTTCTTTAACTTTATCAGCTTTTTCTTCAACTTGAAATGTTGGTTTTTTGAAAAGTAGGGTCAATGACAACTGAGAAATTTGAGTGTCAAATCAGAACCACTTAATTCTGATTTTCTTCTCCTGACTTAATAATATCTGTTTAATTCCAAATACTTGAACAGAAATATTTAGATATAAACAAGCTTCACCCATTCTTTAAGTGACTGCCTTTTCCTCCATTTCTGCCCCCTAAGAAATGCAACAAATTCTTATCTAAAGTAATCTTTCACTGTTACAGTACTTTTTTAGCACTAGCAAATTTGTTAAAAGGAGAAAACATCAGAAGTTTTTATTTTTGTTAACTTAGCTACCACTCCTATGTGTCTGTACATGAGATAAAATTCTTTAGGAAATATTGAAAGTTGAGAATAAACTAAATATATCAATGGTGCTTAATAGTCTTGGCTGTCAAGGATCTACTGCTTGCATACTGTCCTTACTATATATTAGGTTGCAGAATAAACATGTTTATCAATAAGTTATGCAGGTTACTATAGATAGGGATTTTTTGTTAGTTATCTAGGTATAGATTTGTAGATTTCTGATACTGTTTTCATTTTTAAGTGAAAGATGGCATAATTATGAGGAAAATACAGAACGTTGCAAGACTCTTAGTGCCTTATCCTAATGCTGAAGCAGAGCCTTTTATTTCAAATTTTTCATTTCAGTTACTACAATAAGAATGATTATGTTTTTTTTTTTTTCTTTTTTCCTAGATTCATCCTCTGGATGTCTAAAGGCCTCAACTCATCTGGGTGCAATAGATGTTTACGTCAGCCAACTAGGGAAAGTGGAGTTAAAATCTCATGAAGGTTAGCCAAGTGGAATGTTTTATTTTGACATATGGTGTACAGAAGGTTTTATGTAACATCTAGGAAACAGATGGTCAGATTATCTGTATTGACATCGTGAGCTCAAGAAGATTTCTTCTGATAGAACTTGATTTAAAGATTGACTGGAGGGGGTACTGGCTGGCTCAGTCAGTGGAGCATGTGACTCTTGATCTCAGGGTTGTGAGTTCTAGCCCTACGTTGGATATAGAAATTGCTTAAAAATAAAATCTCTAAAAAGAAAAAAAAATCAAGACTGATTTGAAACAGATGGCCATAAATACTATCATTCCCTTTGTAGTGCAAACAAAAATGTTACAATAGGGGCACCTGGTTGGATCAGTTGGTTGAGCGTCTGACTTCAGCTCAGGTCATGATCTTGCAGTTGACAAGTTTGAGCCCCACGTCAGGCTCTGTGCTGACAGCTCAGAGCCTGGAGCCCGCTTCGGATTCTGTGTCTCCCTCTCTCTCTGCCTCTCCCCTGCTCATGCTCTCTCTCTCTGTCTCAAAAATAAAGATAAACATTAAAAAAAAATTTTTTTTTAATGTTACAATATATTGACTGTTACTGTGGAATTGTTAGTGTTTGGGTTTTTCAATTTGGTTTTATGTCTGAAATAGAATATCCTTTTGAGTGAAAATGCTCCCATACATTCTTTTGGAAGCTTTTCTACCCTCATGTAAGAGGACCTTCTTGAAGAGAAGAATTTCTCTAGAGAAATCTTTGCAAAGTATGATCCCAAAATAAAGGTATCACCAGGAAGTTCCTCTAACGTGATTGTTGACTTAGTATTAAGACTAGTATGACATGTCTCTTTATATATATATCTGTTACAAATAACTTTTCTAAGAATCCAAGTATTTCATTAAAAATACATTTTTTAGTCACGTGAAGACTGAATACAAGTCTTTGTGTACATGGTGCCAAGTGGCTCAGATACTTGGAATAGCTTGCCCATAGGGGCTGAAGTGGCCTGGGTACAGAAAGTTCAGAAACATAGCTCTGTTTATTATTTGTTTGTTTGCTTTTGTTTGTTTTTGTTTTTTGTTTTAAAGTTTCATTTATTTATTTTGAGAGAGAGAGAACAAGCAGCAGAGGGGCAGAGAGAGGGAGAGAGAATCCCAAGCAGGCTCTACACCATCAGTGTGGAGCCTGATGCAGGGCTGGATCTCATGAACCTTGAGATAATGACCTGATCCAAAATCAAGAGTCAGATGCTTAGCTGACTGAGCCCAGCTGCCCTGAAAAACATAGCTCTGTTTAAAAATTGTTTTAAGTAGGGGCGCCTGGGTGATTCAGTCAGTTAAACATCCAGCTTGGGCTCAGGTCATGATCTTGTGGTTCATGAGTTCAAGCCCTGCATTGGCTGCCCAGGCAGCTCAGAGCCTGGAGCCTACTTCAGATTTTGTGTCTCCCTCTCTCTCTGCCCCTCCCCTGATCATGCACTGTCTGTCTGTCTGTCTCTCACTCTCTCTCTCTGTCTCTCTAAAAAGTAATTAAACATTTAAAAAAAATTTTTTTTAATAAAGTCTAGAAGATATTGCATATTGGCCAGAACAGAGCTATATGTATAACAAGGAAAATACTTCCTTACAGAAACCGGTTATTCCTGATGTTAGCAATATTTTTGGTCATGTTGGTTTAATACTTTTTTGTGCAACAAGGCTCTCTTTTCAGAGTGTCAAAATAAAACTACAAACACAGAGGCCTGAAACAGAAGGTTTTTTGCTGACACACAGGTGTGATTTGATTTTGCAAGATCACATTTTTTTTTCCTTTAAAATAGGATAATATTGTGTTTTCTCTAAATTTCTGAGATCTTCAGTAATGCCATTCAGGGTATTTTGTAAGTGCTATAAAAGTCATATAGGGGCGCCTGGGTGACTCAGTCAGTTAAGCGTCCGACTTCAGCTCAGGTCATGATATCATGGTCCGGGAGTTCGAGTCCCGCGTCAGGCTCTGTGCTGTCAGCACAGAGCCTGGAGCCTGCTTCAGATTCTGTGTCCCCCTCTCTCTCTGCCCCTCCCCTGCTTATGCTCTGTCTCTCTCTGTCTCAAAAATAAATAAAAACATTAAAAAAAAATTTTTTAAGTCATATAATGCATTCTCTTATTATGAAGGCCCAAAGAGAAAAATGTAAACCATTGCTAATTTAATGTAACTAGTAACAGAGTAAAAACAGAGTTTTGAATAAGTAGCTCTTATATGAAAGTTATTTCCTGTTTTGTATATGGATGGGCAAAAAGATAAAATAAACAAAAACATTGTTAATCTTCACTTAAAATACTCTTGAGCATTATTTGGAATGTTATTCCAGTAACCTATTGAAATAGCGTATGATATAACAAAATTTGATTAGGATTATAACTTCGTGTTTTTTCCTATTGGAAATGGCATGAAGCTTAAAGATAACTGGAAACAAAAATTTCTGTCAGGTCTTTTAATTACACTTGGGAACAGTAACTTTAGAGTAATGGAAAATTATTCAGGATTCTGTTGCTTAATGGTTAGTAAAGACACCTAGAATCCTTTCCAACTCTGCTGCTATCTTGCTGTAGGGTTGGGGAGCCAACCCCTTGAGTCTCTTAGATGTTCTTCATTTTGCCACGCGAAAAAGAATGTTGCATGCTTGTTTTTTCTTCCTATGAGTTAACATGATGACCTTATTAATTCTTTCAAAGAGGCCATGTTTAATAGGCTTAAGAGTCAGACCTGCATCTCAGTACTTACTTTTCCATTTAAAATTTGTCCTTGATAAAACCACTGTTCTTAATATAGTATGTCTTCAGTAAATGGTACAATTAGTATTAGTTCACCTTTTAATTTTAAAAAATGGTATTGAGGGGTACATGGGTGGCTTAGTTGGTTAAGCATCCGAGTCTTGATCACAGCTCAGGTCTCAATCTCAGGGTCATGAGTTCAAGCCCCGAGCTGGCTTAAACTTTATTTAAGTAGGCTCCACGACCAGTGTGGGTTGATGTCAGTAACCATCAAAATAGTTTATGAAGTGAAGGAGGTTGAAGATATAGCAAGAGTTCTCTTTTCTAAACAATATAGTGTTAAAGATGGGAGATTTGGAAAATTTTTCAAGTCATGAGAATTCTTTCACAGACAGTAATGGAGTTTTGGTAGTGATGATTTTTGTTTTTAAGAATGTGGAGAAAGATAAGGATAGAGCTAGTTGCATTGCTTAACAATTGTTTTAATTTTTTAAGAAATTATGTTCATATATTTATTTTTTGAGGGAGAGAGAGAGAGCATGAGCAAGCAGGGGAGGGATAGAGAGAGAGGAAAAGAAAAATCCCAAGCAGGCTCTGTTCTGTCAGTTCAGAGCCCATTGTGGTCCTCTAACTCATGAACTGTGAGATCATGACCTGAGCTGAAACTAAGAGTCAGATGCTTAACCAACTGAGCCACCCAGGCGCCCCTATTTTGCTTAACATTTTTAAAGCTCTCACATATTTAACATCGCTTTTTCATTTAAAAACAGAAAAAAGTGTTCATAAAATTACCACATTTGATTTGTTTAGAGCTAAAAAGTCCTAGAAAAAGGTTTTAAAAATCTACTTTTTGTTAACTTAAATCCCTCATATCTGTTGTTATGGGGAATCTCCTGTCAGTAGTTTACATTTAAATCTTGAAAAGCAATTTGTTTTTTAAATAATATAACCCAGTTGTAGTGATATACCTTATTTCCCCCCTTTTTGAGGGATGATTATGAGAGTTTATCAGTTTTAGCTCAGACTTTCCAGCTTCAGTTAGGAATGCTGAGAAGATATGAAATTAGGGAAACTTAATCTGATGCTAACCAAACTAAAAGACAAACAGTGACCCATAAATGAGTGCATTTTAAAAGGAATCTTTGCAACATTCACAATGAAAGTCGTCCTGACCACTTTTGTCCACAGAGGAAATGGACCTAATGCTTTATGGCAGGGGTCTCTTACTTATTTTATTTGACTTATGAGAAACAGAGAAAGAAAAACTTCTGAAGCAGGAGTGTGTTGATGAATTTGCACTGCAACCCCAACAGATGTAATTGTTTTGGAAAATTATTACTTAGCTAACAGAGTACTTTTTCTTATTGCCTCCTTTAAAAGCTTAAATTACTATAAGATTGTAGTGGAAATAAAGTTGAATGTCTTGTCTCATACACAAAAAGACTGATATCCATTGATATCATTGAAAAGAATTGAAAAGAAACATGAGTCAGTTGAAATTCAAATGTTCCCTTTTTTATTATTGTTATTTCCCCCATTCCACCCCACCCCCCACCCCAACATACACACACAGGTTACAACTGAAAACACAAGAGTTTAGGATTCTAGTTGTGTCAGTGATCAGTGAAAACCGAAGTCCTAAAATATGATGAGGTAGCACTATGTGCAATACCACAGTGGTTATGAGCATGGGCCCTGTTGTCATTGAAGTGAATCTAGTTTGCAACACTAGTGCTATTGGGAACTTGAGCAAGTAAAATTGGGATTACAATAATAACTTATAAAGTTGATATGTAGATTAGAAGAGATAACCTAATTAAGCTGTTTTGCTCTCAGCAAATGCTCAATTAATGGTAAATACTATTTACAAACTACATGTGTAGTACACTACACTTTTCTGATATTGGGTAAGCTGACGAGATAGAGCTCTTGGCAGAAGGAGTTCATAATGTTCTAATGACCCATACCCTTGACAAGAATTACTGTGAATGGAGTAAGGAAAAGGCACTGCTGTTTAAATAAAATATGCCAAGGAGTAAAGACAGGGTTCTAGGAGCAATGCTGCCCTTTCAATCATTTTCCAAATAGCCCTTGGTACTTTTGATTTCTTTGCATTAATAAACTCGTTTAAATTTATTACAGGCTCTATTCTTGTCAAGGTCGCATCTTCTCTTCAAGCTCGTTTAGAGTTATCAGGGAAAGAGGTTGACGTGAACTCAGAAGTCCATGTTCAAGAAATGGCTGAAGCTCATAAAGATGACGGTGTAATAATTACTGGTAAGGGTGCTGCGTTTTGCTATGTAAGGTGAATAGTCATCTGTACATGAGTAGAAATATGGTATACATAACTGCAGTTTTAGTCTTTTATTCCTTTACACGGTCACATTTTGGTGTTTTGACACTCTTTTCTTCCAACTGCTTATCGGTAGCACAATGCAGACATTTAATTTGAACTACTCACTAACCTGTCATTGGATAAAAGCCATTTAAAATATTTTTCTATCTTCAAGAGATATTTGCACACTCATATTCACAGCAGCGCTATCACAGTAGCCAAAAGGTGAAAGCAACCTAAATGTCTATTGGTAGATGAATGGTTAAGTGAAGTGTGGCTTATATAGACAATGGAATATTATTTAGCCTTGAAAAGGAAGGAAATCCTGTCACATGCTACATGCATAAGCCTTGAAGACATTATGCTAAGTAAAATAAACTGGTCACAAAAAGACACATACTGTATGATTCCTCTTATATGTGATATCTATAGTACTCAAGTTCATAGAAACAGAAGGTAGGGGAAGGGGAAAATGGGGACTTCTTCCATGAGTATAGAGTTTGAATTTTGCAAGAAAAAGTTCTGAGGATCTGTTTCACAACAGTGTGAATATACTTAACACTACTGAACTGTAAACTTAAAAATGATTGAGATGGTAACTTTTATGTTATGCATTTTTTTACCACAATTAAAAAAAATTTTTTAAACCATTAATTTTTTTTTTTTTTTTTTTGCTGGTAAAGCTGCTTTCTAACTGTTGGCCTTAAAAATCATCTAAATACATAGAATGCAAGATTTAAGGTTACCTTTATATGTTTGCAATAAACACACATTTGGTTTGGTATTAGGCACATTGTAAACTTGCTCTTTTAATATAACAATTTCTTAGTCCCAGAAATGTGAATGGCTTTTGCACGTTTTTTTAAATTACCTTCGGCTGCATTGATGGCTGATACTACTTTTTAAAATATTTATTGTATACATGTACATAATAAATACATGTAAACGATAAAAAAAAAAAAAAGAATTAATGCTGGTAAAGTTTTCCTTAAAATCTTACCAGAACGGCATTGGAAAAATGTGTGTGGCAGTGGTGGTGGTGGCAGTCGTGGCAGTGGAGTGTCTTCATGAGATCAGGTTTCAGTTTTAAATACAAGCATACCTCAGAGATACTGTGTTCCAGACCACTGCAATAAAGCAATTCAAATGAATATTTTTGGTTTCCCAGTGCATATAAAAGCTATGTTTATACTATACTGCAGTCTGTTAAGTGTGCAATAGCGTTATGTCTAAAAAACAATGCAGGTACCTTAATTAAAAATGTTTTATTGCTGAAAAATGGTAATCATCATCTGAGCTTTCAATGAGTCATATAATCTTCTTGCCTTGATGTCAATGGCTGCTGCTGACTGTAAGGGTAGTGGTTGCTGAAGGTTGAAGGTCGAGGTGGCTGTGGCAATTTCTTTAAAAGATGACAGGGAAGTTTGCAACATTGATTCTTCCTTTTACAAATGATATCTCTGTACCATGCAATGCTGTTTGGTAGCATTTTACGCACAGTGGACCTTCTTTCAAAATTAGAATCTATCCTCTCCACCTCTGCTGCTACTTTATCAACTGAGTTTATGGAATATTCTAAATATTCTAAATTCTTTGTTGTCATTCCAACAGTCTTCACAGTGTCTTCACCAGGAATAGATCCATCTCAAAAAACCACTTTATTTGTTCATCCATAAAAAGTACCTTTTGATACATTCAAATTTTATCTTGAGATTGCAGCAATTCAGTCACATCCTCGGGCTGTACTTCTAGTTCTTTTCCTCTTTCCACCACATTTGCAGTTACTTCCTACACTGAAGACTTGACCCTCTCAAAGCCGTCCATGAGGGATGGAATCAACTTTTTCCAAATTCCTACTAATGTTGAAATTTTAACCTCTTCCCATGAATCATGAATGTTCTTAATGGCATCTAGAATGAGTCCTTTTCAGAAGGTTTTCAATTGACTTTGCCCAGATCCATCGGAGGAATCGCTGTCTATGACAGCTATAGCTTTATGAAATGTATTTCTTCAATAATAAGAATAGAAAGTTGAAATTGCTCTTTGATCCGTAAGCTGCAGAATGGATGTTGTGTTAGCAGGCATGAGAACATTAATCCCATTATACCTTTCCATCAGAGCTCTTGAGTGACTGACCACTGCATTGTTAATGAACAGTCATATTTTGGAAAGAATCTTTTTTTCTGAAAATAGGCCTCAACAGTGGACTTAAAGTACTTAGTAAGTCATGTTGTAAACAGATGTACTATCATCCAGGCTTTGTTGTTCCATTGATTGAGCACAGGCAGAATAGATTTAGCCTAGTATTTTTAAGGTTTTTTTAAAACTTTTATTTATTTATTTGAGAGAGACAGAGACAGAGAAGGGCAGAGAGAGCGGGAGAGAGAGAATCCCAAGCAGGCTTCATGCTGCCACCACAGAGCCTGATGCGGGGCTCGAACCCTGAAACCGCGAGATCATGACCTGAGCCAAAACCAAAAGTCAGACAGACATTCAACCGACTGAGCCACCCAGACGCCCCTTGCATAATTTTTAAGGTCCCTAGGATTTTCAGAATGGTAAATGAGCATTGGCTTCAACTTAAAGTCAGCAGCAGCCTTAGCCTGTACCGAGAGGGTCAGTCTGTCCTTTGAAGTTTTGAAGCCAGGCGTTGACTTCTCTTCTCTAGCTATGAAACTCCTAAGTAGCATTTTCCTCCTATATAGCGCTGTTTGTATACATTGAAAATCTGTTGTTTTTAGTGTAGCTACCTTCATTAATGATCTTAGCTAGATCTTCTGGATAATTTGCTGCAGCTTCTACGTTAGCACTTTTATGTTATCGAGCACTGTTATGTTATGTTACGTTACGTTACGTTACGTTACGTTACTGCTTCTTTCCTTAAACCTTATGAACTAACCTCTGCTAGCTTCAAACCTTTTTCTTGCAGCTTTCTCACCTAAACCTTCATAGATTTAAAGAGTGTTAGGCCCCTGCTCTGGATTAGGCTTTGGCTTAAGGGAATATTGTGGCTGGTTTGATCCTCTATCCAGACTGCAAAAACTATCTTCACGTCAGCAGTAAGGCTGTTTCACTTTCTTATCATTCGTGTCTTCACTAGAGTCACACTTTTAATTTTCCTCCAAGAACCTTACTTTGCATTCACAATCTGGCTAACCATTTGGCACAAGAGGCCAAGCTTTCAGCCTATCTTGGCTTTGGACAAGGCTCCCTCACTAAGCTTTATCATTTCTAGCTTTTGATTTCAAGTGAGAGATGTGTGACTCTTCATTCACTTGAATACTTGCAGGCTAGTGTAGGGTTGTTAACTGGGCTGATGTTGTTGGCACAATATTGTTGTGTCTCAGCAACTATGGAGGTGTGAGGAGAGCGAGAGACGGGGGACTGACCAGTCCGTGGGGTAGTCAGAACATACACATTTATCAATTAAGTTTGCAGTCTTACACGGGTGCCATCTGTGGTGCTTCAAAGCAGTCACAGTAGTTACATCAAAGATCACTGATCGTAGATCACCCACCGTAACAAATGTAAAAATAATGAAAAAGTTTAAAATATTGTGACAATTGCCAAAATGTGACAGACAAAGTAGCAAATGGTAAAGGGGCCAGTAGACTTGCTCAGTGCAGGGTTACCACAGACCTTCAATTTGTAAAAAAATACAATGTCTACAAAGCACAATAAAGCAAAGTACAATAAAGCAAGGTATGCCTTTATTGGTTTTCTATGTCATAAAATTAAACAATCTGTTAAAAATCATAGAATCTTAACAAAAAGCATAACAAGAATAAAAATAAGACCTGTACACCCACCCTCAGATCTAACTCAGTGCCTAATGGCCAGACTCTTAGTGACATAGTAAAAGTTTGATGAAAATTTAACTGTATTTAATGTAGTAAGAATCAACTTCTTATGATCCAATCTCTTGAGTTTAATAAGGAGACAATAGAGTTAACTTTTTTGGCCCCAGTAGTCTAAAGCAATAATATAAATTTGTTTAATAATGTTCTGCATGATAGCATAATCACATTATTTTACGTATATTAATGTTTAAATTACAAATTAAAGTTACTTTGTCATTTTCTATTGTTACTCATAGAATCATGAAATTTAGATTTCATTTTAATTCAGTTTTACAACCCTATTCTCAACACTTTAGCCATTAAAAAAGACCTCATTAAATTATTTAGGAACACTTACTAGTCCTGTCACTGGATAAAATCACTATCTGCAGACCTGATCTCTTTTTTCTTGCCCATTTCTATTCCACTAAACCAGTACCACCTCAAGCATAATATATTTTAAAACAAATGTTCCCTTCCCTTGCCTATCTCCTCCTCCTCCTATCTTCTGTGTTTTCCTTTATTTGGTAAGTCATTCACTCAACAAACTTTTGAGTCAGGCACTGCTAGAAACTAGGAATGAACGATAATAGAGTATGGTCTCTCTGTCATGTGGGAAGCTTACATCCTAGTAAGGCAAGACAAATCAGTGAACACAATGAAGTGGAATAAATGTTGTAGTAAAGATATGTATATGGTACAGTGAAAGCATGTATGTGACCTATCTAAATTAGACTACCATTGTGAGTTTGAAGAGGTGAGAGAAGCACAATATAGCTAGAATATAGAGAGTAGGGGGAATGTGGCATAAAAGAAGGCTAGAGACTTTGGAAGGGGTCAGATCATATAGGGCTGATTTGGATTTTAAACTAAGTGCATGCAAAGGCCCAAAAGGTTTCATCTGGGTTTACACAATCAAATCTATGCATTAAAAAGTTCGCTGAGTGGGGAGCACCTGGATGGCTCGGTCAGTTAAGCGTCTGACTTCAGCTCGGGTCATGATCTCGTGGTCCGTGGGTTCAAGCCCTGTGTCAGGCTCTGTGCTGACAGCTTGGAGCCTGGAGCTGCTTCAGATTCTGTGTCTCCCTCTCTCTCTGCCCCTCCCCTGCTTGCTCTCTGTCTCGCTGTCTGTCTCTCAAAAAAATAAACATTAGGGGCGCCTGGGTGGCTCAGTCGGTTAAGCGGCCGACTTCAGCTCAGGTCATGATCTCGCGGTCCGTGAGTTCGAGCCCCGCGTCAGGCTCTGTGCTGACCGCTCAGAGCCTGGAGCCTGTTTCGGATTCTGTGTCTCCCTCTCTCTGACCCTCCCCCGTTCATGCTTTGTCTCTCTCTGTCTCAAAAATAAAAACGTTAAAAAAAAAAAATTAAAAAAAAAAATTAAATAAACATTAAAAAAACTTTTTTTAAAAAGTTCACTGAGTGGTGCCTGAGTGGCTCAAGTTGGTTAAGTGTCCAACTCTTGGTTTTGGCTCAGGTCATGATCTCACATAGTTCATGAGTTTAGGCCCCACACTGGAACTCTCTCTCTCTCTCAAGATAAATAAATAAACTTAAAAAAAAAGTTCACTGAATGTTGGGGCGCCTAGGTAGCTCTGTCAGTTAAGTGTCTGACTTCGACTCAGTTCATGATCTCACAGTTTATGGATTCAAGACCCACATCAGGCTCTGTGCCGACAGCTCGGAGCCTGGCATCTGCTTCGGATTCTGTGTCTCTGTCTCTCTCTGCCCCTCCCCAGCGCTCTCTCTCTCTCTCTCTCTCTCTCAAAAATAAATAAACATTAAAAAAAAATTTTTTTTTAAAGTTCACTGAATGTTGAGTGGAGAAAGATTGGAAAGGACAATGGTGAATGAAGAAAAAGCTAACTAGCAGGCTACTGCAGTAATTCGGAAGAGCTCTTTCTGTGGCCTGGACTCCATAGTAATCTCTCTTAAACTCAACAGAAAAATAAATAAGGCTTCAACAAATTTTGCTTGAAGAAATAGATAAATGGATGCTATGAAGAAGATACATGCTTACCCCATTGGTATTTATGAAGCTCCTCAGCCTATTCTTTTTGTGTGTAATTTTTTATTATGTCTTGTACTCTAGCCCCTCCTTCCTAAACCAGAAAGGCCTACATTGCAGAACAAAGTTTATTTCCTGCTCACAACACAAGAATCTAGGTACTGATCAGCAGAATTTCTTTGTAGAGTCCCACATGACCTACTACAAGCCCCAGATGTATCTCTAGATTGTCTCTGATAGTAGGTTAAATCCATTAGAGTAATTGTGCAGAGAGACCTCACATAGAGACAGGGCAGTCCCTTTTGGAGAGAGCCGTATGAACAAGTGACTGAGTTTACAGAAACTTTCATGTTTCATTTTGATTCTAAAACTGTTTGGTGCCCAGAAGGCCACAGACCTTATTTATCAGATGGATGGAATAATTTAAGAGGCCTAGAAAATCAGGGCAGATTGCTTTTTTTGTGGAGATTTCCAATCTGAAACCCAGTTTTGGAAATAATGAGCAGTTTTATATGTGAGTTGTTATTATAGGCAGCTGAGCTCAGCTCATCTGGGCCTTCCTTACAGAGCCTATGAGGCATAGAAACAGAAATACCCTCACTGCTAAGAGGTCTGGATTGTATCTGTAGCATGACTTCTGCATGATTTCTGCAAGAAGCATGCCAGTAAAAATTAGTCCCTAGGGCTCAGGCTTCCCACAGGGTCTGATGTGTCAGCCTTGTAATTTTGATTTCCTGCTTCATGATTTCCCTTGCTGTTGCTGTCACTAATAACTGTACATTGCACAATTCTTAAAATGACTTACAAGTATTATATGCTATTCTGAGGTCAAAAGAAAGCTCAGGCTGAAACATTTACCTACTTTAAAAGCTGTGTGCAGCATGTATTCTTTGGAGTGCATTTTTTAATCCTTTTAAGATCCTTGGTTCCAAGTTTTGTGCTCTACCCATATATAGCAAATTCAACAGGTGGTGAATGGCTTAGGTAAGATATTTCTTGTAAGAAATTGACTTCTCCATTAGCTTTTGGCCTTGGTTCATCAACTTAGATATAAAACCTCACTGTGGTATATAATAACATTCTCTGAGCCCAAAACTGCATGTGGTACAAAGTCTTTCTATCTTAAAAGCCCCAGTTTAGATGTTTAGAGAGTATTAGAGATAAAGCGTGTTGCCAGCCAAATGATGCGTGTCCTCATCTGCTTAGTATAGAAGGTGATACTACTGGGTTAATTTTATTTTAGTAAAACTAGAAATGTAAAGCATATAAAAAATAAGTTCATTTGGGATCCGGCCACCAAGCCAAAATAGAATTCTCAGCTTGTTTTCAGGCCAGAGAGTTATACATTGAATGGTATTGTGATTTATAATGGAAAACTGATTCATGAGTTGGAAAAGAAGTTGAAATGGGACTAAGCCCACAGAATGCCACTTTTAGATCTAGAGACAGTGCTTTACCTCCAAATGGGGGGAAAAAATCTAGTGTTTTATTATGACTCATAGAAATAATTCTTTTTTTTAGAATACTCTGAAGTTTGAGTTTTCTCCAAGCTTATAACACATGGATTTATCAGTCATGTAGATGTGTTTTAGGATGACATGGAAGAAATTCAGAAAGAGAATGAAGAATGCTATAGACTTATGGCTGTCTGCTTAAAAATACTTTAACAGGGGGGCACCTGGGTGGCTCAGTCAGTTAAGCGAATGTCCAACTTTGGTTCAGGTCACGATGGCATGGTTCATGGGTTTGAGCCCCACATTGGGCTCTGTGCTGACAGCTCAGAGCCTGGAACCTGCTTCGAGTTCTGGGTCTCCCTCTCTCTGCCCCTCCCCCACTCACGCTCTGTCTCTCTGTCTCTTTCTGACTCTCTCAAAAATGAATAAACATTTTTAAAAAATACTTTTAACAGGGAGTTAATGTAGAAAAACTGCCTTCAGATTTTTTGTGCTTTTAAAGTTTATTTATTTATTTTGAGAGTGAAATAGAGCAGAAGCAGGTGAGGGGCACAGAGACAGAATCCCAGGTAGGCTCCATGTCATCAGTGCAGAGCCCAGCTTTGGGCTCGAACTCACAAGCCATGAGATCATGACCTGAGCCAAGATCAAGAGTAGGACACCTAACCGACTGAGCCACCCAGGTGCCCCAGATTGTGCTTTTAATGTGTTTTTGTTTCCCCATCATTTTGTTAAAGTTCTGGGAATGTCATAGATAATTAGACATGAACTTTATTTGTTAATGTTTACCAAAAAAGACCAAGTTTTGTTTCTTTTCATATGCAAACTTTATGTGTAAGACTAGATAGTAAATATGTTAGACTTTGCAGGCTACATACGGTTTCTGTTGCATAGTCTTTTTATTTTTAATATAACCCCTTAAAAATGTAAAAGTCATTCTTAGCTATTAGGCCATAAAAACAGGCCTCAGGCCAGATTTGGCCCATGGGCTATAATTTGCTTACCCCTAACCTAGAGATCAAAGTGCAGGTCCCAGTCTTAGAGCATGTGAATTCTGTTTGTAATGCCTGGGGATTTTTGTTTGTTTTTGTATTTGTATTTATTTTGGTCATTTAAGAAATACTGAATCACAGTCAAATCTTACCCCGAATGTACTCTTCCCAGTAATGAAGAAAAATGATTTGTGTCCATAAAAGTGTGATTGCATAAGATTTAAGAAACAGTGCAACCATAGAAGATATACAATGGCAAATAAAAACACAAAAACATTCAGTATCACTAGCCATTAGTGAAGTGCAAATTAAAACCAGAATGAGATATTACCTCTTAGAATACATAAAATAAAAAATACTGCTAATATTAAATGCTGGCAAGGATGTGGAGAGATTGGATCTCTCTTACATTGCTGTTAAGAGTGTAAAATGATATATCCACTCTAAAATTCAGTCTTGCAGTTTGTTAAAAAACTAAACATGAAACTACTGTATGATCCAGCAATTATACTCCTGGGCATTTGTCTTGAAGAAATGAAACTTAGAGTTCACATAAAAACCTGTACACAAAAAGTATAGCTTTATTTGTGATACCCCAAAATTGGAAATCATGAAAATATCTATCAGTAAATTGTTATACAAACTGTAGTATGTCTGTGCAATGAATACAATTCAACAGTAAAAAGGAATTTTTATTGATACACACAACTTGGATAGACCTTGAGGGCAGCATGCTGAGTGAAAAAAGCCAGTCTCAAAATGTTACACACTGTATGATTCCATTATTATAATATTTTTGGAATGACAAAATTATAGAAATGGAGAATAGACAAGTGGTTGCTAAAGGTTAGGGAAGAGACAGGATAGACTATAAAGATGTCACAAGAGACTTATTTTGTGGTGATACAACAGTTTTATATCTTGATTATATTGACGGTTATAAATCTGTACATGTGATAAAATGTCATATCAGTGTACACAAAAATGTAAAAAAGTGAGTGCATGCAAAAAATGGTGAAACCTGAGTAAGGTCTGTAGTCTAATTAATTGTACTTCGCCAACCAATTACTTGGTTTTGATAATGCACTATAGTTACATCACCATTGGGAGAACTGGGTTAATGGGTGCATAGGACCTCTGTGTACTATTTTTGCAACTTGATTCTTGCAAGTCTTTATTATTTCAAAATAAGATGTTAGAGAGCATAGTAAAGGGAATGGGGGGGGGGGGGGTAGATGGGGAGAGGGAGAAAGAGAAGAAAGAAACAAGGAAGGCTTCCAGGCAAGAGGTGGAGTAAAACGGACTCATTTTATCCTTTTATCTAAAACAACAATAATAAAATTTTGTAAATAAGAAAAATCAATGAATAAACACTTTCTAAGACATGATACATCAAGCAATGAAAGAAAGTGATCACTGAGAGAGGCAAAACAAACAAAATGAGCCCTGCTTACTGTCTTGAAAAAGTCTCCAGTCTGTAGTACAGAGAGAGAGAGGAACCCATTGTGGAGCCCAGCAGAATCTCTGATTTGAGGAGACCATGATGAGGGTCCACACAGACCAAGACAGTGAGAGTTCATAGGACGAAGTACCAGAGGAAAGACGGCCTTGTGTTCACACTGGTCCAAGAATAATGCCTGTGCCACCTGCCAGACTGGAAAAAATTGTAATTCATGGGACACTGGGTAGAGCACGTAGTTGTTAGAAACAATTATCCCTAGAATGAACATCTCCCCAGAACTGCCTAACAAATCATAAAAGCAAGAGATGAAATGCTTAAACTGTTTCCAAGTAACTGCATCTCTGAACCAAGCTCAAGATTTATAGGAATACAAAATCAACTAGCACCCAAAAAAATAAAATTTACAATGTCTAGCATCCAAGCAAAGATTAACAGACATGCAAAAAGGCAAGAAAACATGATCCATAATAAAGGGAATGTCAGTTGAAACCCACCCAGAACAGATACGGATGTCAGAATTAACAGAGAAGGAAAATAAGTTATCAAAACTGCATTCCACATATTAGAATATAGAATAAAGTTAAGACATGGAAGATGTAAAAAAGACCAAAATTGGATTTCTAGAAATGGAAACTACAATGTCTGAGATGAAGAATACAGTGGATGGGATTAAACATAAAAAATTTGAAGAACAATGAGCCTTTTTGAGAATACTTTTTGGGCAAAACTGTCTACTTGCTCGAAGTCTAGAGGTCTGTTGACTTTGTTATTATTCCAGGTAATTGAGAGAAAATGTAATGATGGAAACCATTAAAACTAGTTTAAAAATGGGGCCAGATCATGACCTGAGCCAAAGTCGGCTCAGTCAGTTAAGCAGCTGACTTTGGCTCAGGTCATGATCTCCTGGTTCGTGGGTTCGAGCCTGCATCGGGCTCTGTGTTGACAGGTCAGAGCCTAGAGCCTGCTTTGGATTCTGTGTCTCACTCCTTCTCTGCTCCTTCCCTGGTCATGCTCTGTCTCTCTCCCTCTCTTAAAAACAAATATGCATTTAAAAACAATTTTTTTAAACACTAGTTCAAAAATATTTTCTTGTCGGTAATAATTTGTTAAGATGCCTGGGGCTGCATTGTTGTTAAGGGCAGGCTGTAAATACTTGTAGAATGTTGACAACATTGAAATATTTGGTTATAGAATTGTATATGGCTAGAGGTTTTATTTGTGAAATATATGCAGTAAAAATAATAAAATTTCAGAGTATTTTCATGTTGTTTCATAAGTTTATGATTTACTTTCCTAGCCAGTTGGTAAACTTTTTGAGCATATTAGTATGTCTTTGTACATCTTCTGAATATAAAGATGTAAACTACTTTAGCATGGTGCTTCCCATAATGGGTGGTCAGTAGTGTTTATAATGTAAAAGAGGGAATCTTCCAGCTATGAATCATTGAAGTTAAATATGCTAATAAGGCAGCACCAGAATTATCCTTCTGAATCGAATGTAAATAAAGTCTGTCATAGGGTTGGGAAAGGGAGGTGGAGGTCAGGAACAGGGGAGGGGAAGGGAGAAGCTCACCTTAGTGAAGAAGCTTTTTAAGCCTAATTTTAAACAAGAGAATTAAATTCTGCAAATTACTACTTAGAGCCCTATCTTTATCCACAGAGAGTGCTGATTAGATCAGGTGTATTTTGGGTTAAATAATGACTAATGCTTCTCAACTAAGTATTTGGGGGGAAATAAAAGAACTTGGAGATTCATATATTTGGGTAGATTTGGACAGGGAGGATTTAGAGAGCAAACGCTGTAGTTTAAAAACGTCCTTAGAAGAAACTCTTCCCCCCGTTTAGTTAATGGAAGCCAAACTACATAGGGATAGGGTAGTCATTTCCCTTTTTTTGGCCAATAAAACACTGATTATCATTGGCAAGGGGAATTAAATAAGGAACAAGTTTTCTGCAACCACAAATTCCAGTGTGTGTTGCAAGATTTTTGTAGGAAGGAATTTATAAACTTTACAAATTAGAATGGAGTCTCCACAGATTCAGGCCAGAGTATGAAAAGCTTTCAATAAATTACTTATAGGCAAGATAGAGAAAGCTATTTTCAAGCAACCCAAGTGGAATTGTATAAATATAAACTGTCTTGTTTTTTGAGTATTGTCTCTAGCCTAAAATTGCTGTGTGTTCATTTTGTTAGTAGCAGTAGCACTGTGTGCAGTATGAGGGCTAAGGGCAGGCTGCCCCAGGAAAGGCCACTTTGGCATAAAGATGATCTCAAGTTATAAGTAATCAAAACCCAGTAGATGCAGTAAAAGCTGTCTGCCTCTCCCTCAACTGCATAAATTTACTTTGGAAAGGAAAGCCTGTGCCAGCAAGAGAGCTATTAACAGAGACTCCCCTTTACCTAAGAAACTTACCTGCATAACGGGGCAACTTTTGTTTTTCAAAGCATCTCCTTTCACTTTCCTGCTAATGAGCTGCTCCCCTTTGTATCTTCAGGCCCCACCCCTTTCCTTAGCTCATATAAGCTTCAAGTTGCCTCACTGTCTTCGGAATTTCATGTGTGTGGGGATTCTCCATATGCACACATACTAAATTTGATTTTCTCCTGTAGATGTCTCATGTCAATTTGATTCTAAGTCCAGTTAAAAGGACCATAAGGCAGAGGAAGGCCTTTCTCCCCGACAGTAGCCTCTTCTACTGTTGCAAAAGAAAATGAGTAGATTGGCTTCTCTTTCCATAAGCAAGAAAAGCGTAACTGGGGAGGTGACACATAAAATATTAAGGAAAAGATCTTAGGTATTTGGGAAAACCTTACTATCATTTACTATTGATGCCAAAGAGTGTAAGAAAATAATAAACTTAGAGCAACCAATGTTCAAGATTTCCAATTCTTTCCTCTATATTTATTTGAATTACTAGGAAAAAAATTATGTATTATAGAAAACCTATTGCGTGCAGGTACCTCAAAATCCTGACCTACCAAATGCAGCACAGGCACAAAAAGAAGAACATTAAAATTGACATAGCTGAACTCCTTAATGACAAGTTGGAGGAAAAACAGAAGCTTCTGTGAAAAAACAAAATTCAGCCAGGTAAATTTGAAGACCTAATTGGCTTTATTAAACAATTAATGATTTGGGCAGCACCTCACCTAGCAAGTAGAGGGGCACACCGAGGTGTTGTACAAAATGGAAGGTTTTTCCAGAAGGAGGATGGGACCAAGAAAGTTGTTAGCAAAAGAAAAGGATTATTCCAGGCTAGGCCCTTTCTAGGGGGGAAAAAGGGGGTCTTCCCATGCAAAGGACCTCATCATTCTCTGGGGAATGAAGAGGTCCCATGTGGCAGAGTCTTGTTGCCACTGACTAAAAATTCCTGACTGACCAGCGAAGACTACGTTTCTGTGGGAGTTTGAAACTGCAATTAGATTATGTATTAAGCATCTGTTTGGGAACTTGTCTAAGAGACACCATTTGGGCCTGTGATGTTTTGTTTTGTTTTGTTTTGTTTTGTTTTGTTTTGTTTTTAACACATCTAACACAGGGATTTACCAATTGGAATGAGATTTTAATCAGTTTAATGAGAAGTAGAGTCATGATGATACTGAAATCTAGCAAGAGAGGGTACCTGGGTGGCTCAGTCAGTTAAGTGTCCGACTCTTTGATTTCAGCTCAGGTCATGATCTCATGGGTTCCCAGGACCAAGCCCTGCGTCAGACTGTGTGCTGAGTGTGGAGCCTGCTTGGGATTCCCTGCCCTGCACCGCCGCCCCCCCCCCCCCCCCCCCCCCCCCCCCCCGCCCACACACACACACACATTAAGGGGCGCCTGGTGGCTCAGTCAGTTAAGCGTTCCATCTTCAGCTCAGGTCATGATCTTGCAGTTCATGGATTCAAGTCCCACCTTGGGCTCTGTGCTAACAGCTCAGAGCCTGAAGCCTGCTTCAGATTCTGTGTCTCCCTCTCTCTCTGCCCCTCCCCTGCTCATGCTCTGTCTCTCTCCCTCTCTTAAAACTAAACAAACAAACATTTAAAAAAATAAAAAAGAAATATAGCAAGAGAAGTAGAAGGAAAAACTCCAGAGGAACTTGAAAGATGCAATGAACTCTAAAACACTGATAGATAAGATTATGGCTCAGATTAAAGGGGAGGCAAGAATTCAGAGAAGAATTTGTTTCAGAAAAGCACTCGACACAAAGATTGGATGGTGTAAAGCACCTTTTCATCAGCTAGGAATATCATATGGTACTAACAAGGGAAAAACTATGCTAAAGAAAAATTGTTTCCTGATTGGTGTGTTTGGGTTCAGCAAAGAAAATGTATATAAGGAATTGAGACAGTGTATTCACAACTCTCCTCAGTACAGTTTTTGTTTTTTTTTTTTTTTTTGCCAGTGCAATATTATTATTTATTGGGTTCTGTTAGATTTGACTCAAACAGCTGATACACATTTCCCTAAACTAAGCCTAAAAAGCTTCACACAAAAAAACATTGTCAGCACCAAGGATATGTTATCACAGAGGTAGGTGGCAAGAGATTTTTGCCCCCTAAGGCTGGTATTTGGCTTGGTTGAGCACTACCTAGAAGCCAGAGTATAGAAGTGAGTTGAAAAGAGCTATTTATGTATATGTTCAGAATGGGTAGATATTATACCTGTCTGAAGGCAAAGAAGAGAGAATAGGAAATCGCCCTTACACTTAGGCAACTTGCAAGAGAAGTACGAGAGGAGAACCAAACTCACTGGTACAATCTTTGATAGCACAGTGACACCTAGAACACAGTCTAGTGTGTTCTCACACATCCATAGCAGTTCCTCCTCCCTAGGAGGCAGGTGGCCTAGAGTGAGGGCTTGAGCAAGTCTTCTCCCTTAGATGCCTACCATTTTAAGGTAATTTGGGATGAACGTTAACACCTCCTTAGGCCTATCAATCCTAACTGAATTGACTGAGGTTTTATAACATAAACAGTAGTTTGAAACACTAAAAAGCTTACTTTCATATTAAATGGCTTCAGAACTCTGTATGAGGTCGATATTAAGATGTTTTTTATCTTGCTACCAGGGCTTGGAGATAGAAATGTCACAATCGGATTTCTGTTGCGATGGGGATAATAAGACCTCAACTCATAATACTAGCTCAGTGATACTTATTTACTAATACATTTCATCATTGAAGTTGGAAAAGAGCATTATAAAATTACAACTCAGAGATAAGAAATGGTGCCAACTTTTTTAAAGTATTTCATGTTTTGTCATGCTAAAACAGGGCCCTAAGATCAGAGAATTGGGTGAGGATTTGGAGGAGCTTAATATCTTAATCACTTAATTTCTTCTAGTTTCCCCGTGGGTCTAAGTTGGTAGTGTTTCTTCATGTGGGGAGGAGACTAAAATTCTGAAGGTTGTGCTACTGGCTAGTACAAAGAGCCTGTGACCTTGGGCAAGTAACTTAATGAGTCTTCCTGGGCCTCAGCAACCTTCAACCATAAGACTTTACCCAGGCTTTGCTTCAAATAATTTCCACTTCTTGGTTAGAGCTGCTCTTAGGAAAATCAGCATATACATAACTCGCACAGAGAGTAAACTGAACCATGTGCAGAGAGAAGAATCCGAAAGTCATTAATTTTAAAATGACCAACGCTCGCACTCTCAACAATAGCCAAATTATGGAAAGAGCCTAAATGTCCATCAACTGATGAATGGATAAAGAAATTGTGGTTTATATACACAATGGAATACTACGTGGCAATGAGAAAAAATGAAATATGGCCTTTTGTAGCAACATGGATGGAACTGGAGAGTGTGATGCTAAGTGAAATAAGCCATACAGAGAAAGACAGATACCATATGGTTTCACTCTTATGTGGATCCTGAGAAACATAACAGAAACCCATGGGGGAGGGGAAGGAAAAAAAAAAAGAGGTTAGAGTGGGAGAGAGCCAAAGCATTAGAGACTGTTAAAAACTGAGAACAAACTGAGGGTTGATGGGGGGTGGGAGGGAGGGCAGGGTGGGTGATGGGTATTGAGGAGGGCACCTTTTGGGATGAGCACTGGGTGTTGTATGGAAACCAATTTGACAGTAAATTTCATATATTAAAAAATAAAAAAAAATAAAAAAAATAAAAATAAAAAAATAAATAAATAAATAAAATAAAATGACCAACGCTCTCGAAACTAATTTATTTAGTCCTTCTCTCAGTTGCCAGTTGAGCCCTGTCCCCACTCCGGCCTAAGCTGTGGTGGCCCAGGCAGCCCACCCGGGTGTCAATCACTTGACCCAGTGGCGTAGCCAACTGGCTCCCTTCCTTCTCGAAACCCTCACAGAAAGATGTGCCCCAAAACACTCCTGGGAATTGTGAGGAGAAACTGTCAACGTTGGAAGACATTCAGAAACCCTTTGCCACACTGGTAGTCCCTACCCAAGAGCATACGTCACGGCCTCCAGACCCTAGGATCTGGAAAACAGAATAAAATGCCCCAGCGGCTGCACTCACGCACTTTCTGGCATTCCTTTCATCCATAAAGGCTTCCAACCACTTTGACTCCTGGGTGGGTCAACCGTGAACAGGGCATGTTGATGTGGGGCAGCCAGTCCTCCTCAGTACAGTTTTGATTGGTCTCTTAAATTCAGAGTTGCACTGGAGCTTTAGACGAGGTATACCACCTTCATTACCTTGATTGAAAGAGAAAAAAACCTAGAACTAAAAGAACAGAGATGGGAAATAAACCAGGTGAGCTGTATCATTGCTACAGCGTATGACTTTGAGGGCAGGGAGCAGTAACACAGAGCCCAGCAGACTCCTGAAGTGGAGACTGAGCTGAGCATCTCAGGAGACCAGGGCTGCTAGATTTCAGAAGAAAGAATTCCAGAGAGGAGGGATCTGCAAAGGGTGCCCATGAGCATTCATACGTAGTGTTTCTTCATGTGGGGAGGAGACTGAAATTCTGAAGGTTGTGCTACTTCATATTCCTTCATATTCCTTCAATGAAGGAAATGACCTCATCCCTAGTACAGTGTGAATGAACTTCAAAATGATTATGCTGAGTGAAAGAGCCTAGATTTTTAAAAAAGAATAAAATGCATACTGTATGATTCCATTTATTAAAATTTTAGAAAATGCAACTAATCCATAGTGACACAAAGTAGACCAGTGATGGGGGGTAGATCAGTGATGGGGATTTCATGGGGGAGTGTCTGGAGGTGACAGAGAAGGGAAAAGAAGATGACAGAGGAGCAAAAGTCAACTTTTACGAGTGATAGATATATTCATTATTTTGATTTAAGAGATGGCTCCACAGATTTTTACATATTCCAAAATTTACTGTATTGCATATGTCTTTTATCAATTGTACTTAAATAAACCTCTTTTTAAAACCTGCACACACAAACAAATACAGATAAAAAAAGAGTAGCTTCCCTTTCAGTTGTTCTGAGAAAATGAAAGGAGGGAATAAGCCCAGGTAACTGCAACTCTTTCCCGACTCACACTGTCTTTACTAAGATTTTTGCTGTTCCAAAGTGTTTTTCAGTTTCAGAGATGTGTTGTTAGGATCTATGTCATAGTCAGATATTGTTCTTGTCAATGAAGATATAACTTTATGCAATTTTGTGTTTCAGGGCTCATGAATCAAGCAAGCAAACATGAAAAATGGATTAAGGCCGATGCCCCAAAAGGCACTATAAATTTTAGAAGTCAAAGCTGGTTTCAGTCCCTGAAACTGCAGGACTAAGAATGGTTTGAATTTTACTTATAATTTTTAACAATGATCAGCAGATCTAAGACTACAAAAATGCAAATACCACAGTTCATATAAATGTTGAAAACAATTTAGAATGAATACTAGTGAATTATCTTGTGGAGACCTTTTCAAAATTTGTACTTAGCTATTGTATTCATTTTTTGTTGCCCTGCAATAAATTACCATAAACGTAACCAACTTAAAATAGCATTTACTTATTAGCTCACAGTTCTGTAGGTCAACAGCTCTGCATAGCTAGGCTCTCTGCTCAAGGTGCACAAAGCTGGACTCAAGTTCTCATCTAGATCCTCTGGGGGAAAAAAAATCTACTTTCAAGCTTATTCATATTGTTGCCAAAATCCATTTCCTTGTGACTATGACTGAGGTCTCTCTTTTCTTGCTGTCCATCGGTAATCACTCTAAGCTTCTAGAGGCCACTTGCATTCCTTCTCATGTGGCCCTCTCCATCTTAAAGCCAGCACTTGCTTCTCGTGCACTGAATATCTGACCTCTTCTGCAACCAGCTGGAGAAACTGCTTTTAAAGGATTTGCTTGATTAGATCAGGCCTTCCCAGAATAATCTTTGTTTTGCTCTGTGATGTAACATAATCATGGGAGTGCTCGCTCATCATATTTACAATTTCCATTTATACTCAAGAAGAGAAGATTATACAAAAGCATAGGTCATGGGCGGCAGTTATCTTGTAAAGAAGCATTTCTTTCACTTTAGCTCTCTTGTAACATGTTAGTATTTCTTATGACATCAATGTAAATGTAAGCTGTCAATAAAATACATCATAAAAATGATGCATTTGCTACTGATTCTTAATTCTTTTTGCATAATCTAAGATACAATGCATTGGGAAGAGGAGAAACATTCAACTGTTTTACAGCCTGCTGTATGAAGATTGATTTTTATTTTTACAATGGTGTAGTGTATAAAGTTATTTTATAAATTCTCTTTCTTTCAAGCCTACCTGTCTACTCCTGGGACATTTAATTTACGTAAGACTGAATAGACCTATCTTTCAGATTATGTCTTTTATGGTTAGGATAAATCAGCTCTTAAACAATGGTTTATAATAAACCTTTTCTTTCTTTCTTTTTTAAGTTTATGTATTTATTTTGAGAGAGACAGCACAAGCAGAGAGGGGCAGAAAGAGAGAGGGATAAAGGGTCCGAAGCAGGTTCCATGCTGACAGTAGTGAGCCCGATGCAGGGCTCAAACTCGCAAACTGCGAGATCATGACCTGAGCCGAAGTCAGACACTTAAACGACTGAGCCACCTAGGTGCGCCTATAATAAACCTTTTAAAATATTATGACTTATAATAGTCTCTTAATATTTGTTTAGAGTCCTGTCTATTTTTAACTTCATATTTATGAAACAAAAAGTGAACTTTGTGGAATATCTCAAAGTCTCCTTTTAGTTCAATCTTCATGAAATCAAAATTTATTAAAGAAATTGGGACAGTACTCATGTTAGTATGTTTGATGTGATGTGTGTGTGTGTGTGTGTGTGTGTTAGATTATTAAGTAGAGGAAACTGTGAGGCAATGAGGCAATTTTTATAATCTTTTTTCACCCTCATGCAATTATATAAATATTTTCATGATTAAAAATAAAGTTTGTGAAATTAGTCAACAACAGCCAGAAAGGTCATGAGCATAACAAGCAGTAAACTGTACTTAAAATTCTTAAAGGAATTGTGCATATTTGAACCACATAGTTAAGTCCAAACAGAAAGGAAAAGCTGCCATATTTTGCTCTCTTGACCACTCACCTATCTATGGCAAATGCCTAAGAGTTGAAGACCTAAGTAATATTTTGGATATTTTGAGTACTTTGCACTGAGTACTTGAAGATTTCACCACCTGTTCCTTCTGCTTCTTGGTCCTCCTTTATAGCCTACTTTTTCTAACACCTGCCCCCTTTTTTTTTCATTTGTGTGGTTATAAAATGTGTCTTTCCAAATGTGTCTCCTGTTTTGTTTAAAAGAAGATCTTACTCAAAAGAGTTTTAGAGCGAGCTTTGACAGTTAAATACCAAACACCCTACTTGGTTTCTAGAGAATATAACAGGGTGTCTTTCTCCTTATTCTGATCTTCCCCATGCAGGTTTTATTCCTTTAAAAAGCAGTTGCCTCTTTTATAGGTCTCTCCAGTTGTGTGCTTGAAATTCTTAGGGAGCAGACACTTAGGGATCAGAAGCAAATTTTTCTGCAGCTGCCAAAAATCTCTAGATTTAAAAATTACCCTCTTAAGTCATCTTAAATCTTTTGGCTCATTTCGGAAAGCTTCCTACTCAGCTGATTCCCTTGCAGTCCACTTCTAGGTGGACTATCCTATTTCAGAAACTCTTTCAAAATCAACCTTAAAAAGGGGGAGAATTATTAAAAACATTTAGGTAATACAAGGTATTATAATCATACTTTGTGCAGCCCATTTTAAACTTTTCAAAATAATTTTCATATTCTTTACCTTAAGTTTTATCCTTGCTTCCGATTTTGGGGGTACAAAGAGACTGTGATTAACTTCATTTAAGAGATAACCAACAGCATTTTCCACAGAACTAGAACAAACAATCCTATAATTTGTATGGAACCACCAAAGACCCTGAATAGCTAAAGCAATCTTGAAAAAGAAAAACAAAACTGGAAGTATCACAATTCCAGATTTCAAATTATATTATGAAGCTGTAATATAATCAAAACAGTATGGTACTGGGACAAAAACAGACACAGATCAGTGGAACAGAATAGAAAGACCTGAAATAAACCCACGATTATATGGTCAATCTTTGACAAAGGAGGCAATGGGAAATGGGAAAAAGAGTGTCTTCAACAAATGGTACTGGGAAAACTGGACAGCTGCATGCAAAAGAATGAAACTGGACCACTTTCTTATACCATACACAAAAATAAATTCATAATAGATTAAGGACCTAAATGTGAGACCTGAAACCATAAAAATCCTAGAAGAGAGCACAGGCAGTAATTTCCTTGACGTTGGCAATAACAGCACCTTTCTAGATATATCTCCTGAGGCAATGGAAACAAAAACAAAAACTATTGGGACCTCATCAAAACAAAAAGCTCTGCACAACAAAGGAAATAACCAACAAAACTAAAAGTCAACCTACTAAATGGGAGAAGGTATTTGTAAATGACATATCCAATAAAGGGTTAGTATCCAAAGTACATAAAGAACTTACACAACTCAACACTGAAAAAACACAAATAATTCAATTAAAAAATGGACAGAAGATATGACCAGACACTTCTCCAAACAAGACATCTAGGTGGCCAACAGGCACATGAAAAGTGCTCCACATCACTCATTATTGGGGAAAAGCAAATCAAAACCACAATGAGATATATTACCTTGTACCTGTCAGAATGGCTAACATCAAAAACACAAGAAACTACAAGCAGTGGTGAGGAAATAGAAAAAAAGGAACTCTCTTGCACTATTAGTGGGAACTCTCTTACAAACTGGTGCAGGCACTGGAAAACAGTGCAGAGGTTCCTCAAAAAATTAGAAATAGAACTACCCTACAATCCAGTAATCGTACTACTGGGTATCTACCCAAAGAATATGAAAACACTAATTCTAAAGGATATATACATCCCTTTGTTTGTTGTAGCATTATTTATAATAGCCAAATTATGGAAGCAACCCAAAGGTCCATTGATAGATGGATGGATAAAGAAGATGTGGTAGGGGAGCCTGGGTGGCACAGTTAAGCGACCGACTTCGGCTCAGATCATGATCTTGCAGTTTGTGAGTTTGAACCCTGTGTCAGGCTCTGTGCTGACAGCTTGAAGCCTGGACCCTGCTTTGGATTCTATCCCTCCCTCTCTCTCTGTCTCTCCCCAGATCGCACCATCTCTCTTTCCCAAAAATAAATGAGCTTTAAAAAGAATTAAAAAAAAAAAAAAAGATGTGGTAGATATATACAATGGAATATTATTCAGCCATAAAAAGAATGAAATCTTGCCATTTGTAACAACATAGATAGATCTAGAGAACATAATGCTAAACAAAATAAGTCAGAGAAAACATGATTTCACTCATATGTAGAATTTAAGAAACAAAATAAATGAACAGAGGAAAAAAGAGATGAACATGAAAACAGACTTTTAACTAGAGAGAACAAACTGATGGTTACCAGAGGGTGAGTGGCTTGGGGGGATGGGTGAAATAGGGGAAGGGAATTAAGAGTATGCTTGTCATGATGAGCACTGACTAATGTAAGGAATTGTTGAATCACTATATTGTACACCCAAAACCAATATAACACTACATTTTCTACACTGGGGGAAAAAAAAAAGGTATGTAATAGAGGAAATAGATTAAAAGACTGATCCAGTATTACCAACACAGCTTGTTCATGGCAGTCAGAACAGAGTTGTGCTTGCTCCTGGACTCTATCGAGTGTCACATAATATCAAATAATGATATACCACCGTGTGATCACTTGAATTCTGTAGTTATTATCTTTTACCAGAGTGGTAAAAATCCATAGATGAAAGCTTATTAACACTAATAAGGAGTGGGCATGTGGTGGCTCGGTTGGTTGGGCAACCGACTCTTGATTTCGGCTCAGGTGAGGATCTCACAGTTGTGAGATGGAGCCCTGCATTGGGCTTTGCACTGAGCATGGAGCCTGCTTAAGAGTCTCTCCTTCCCTCTCCTTCTGTCCCTTCCCCACTTGTGGGCATGCACTCTCTCCCTCTCAAAAAAATTAAAAATTAGTAATAAGGAGGAGGTACACAATTAATAACCCATATCTCCTAGCATAAAATAGGGAGAGCATCTTTTTTGGCATAGCATATTTTAAAATTCCTCTATAGTGCAGATGTGATTAAAAAGAGATCTTTCTGAAACATTGCAGAGACATCCTTTCTATTCACAAATAGTTCATGTTTCTATTTAATTTGTCCCTGACTGTTAAGTCAAATGTTGAGATGGGTCCAGGGTCAAGTGGCATTTAGTTCTTATTGTTAAATGTCTAGAAATAACAAGAAAGCCTGGTTTCCTTTAAAAATGTATGCCCATATTTTTTATAATATATCATCACAGATCCTTAAAGCCATTGCCCTGGCTCAAACTCCTACTCTGACTCCTATGGCTATCTCTGCTTTCTTTTGTAAAGAAAAGCTTTTAAATGGTTGTCAAAAACATCACATCTCTCAGGGTTGTTTTATATGACTGTAACCTTAGATTTGATAATCTCATCAAAACTATCAGTTTGATTAAGGTAAATTTAAGTGGAAAATTTACAGTGTAGCAATACTTCATTTGGCTTTAAAAAAAAACCACAATTAAACCAATTAGAAGAACTAATAATGTATTTAGAAATATTTGTATTTGGAACAAAAATCAGGAGATGATTTGCTGGTTGTTCACACTGTTGAGATCCAGCTAGTGAAAATACTTGCATCAAATGAAGTTACCAAGTTCTAGATTTTTTTGTTCTTCTTGCTTGAGGCTGAAGGTCATACTACTTCCTCTTGACTACTGTGTGTTGACTCTGTCACTGTCCATTCTACATTTTTAGGTGGTGGTATCTCATGTTGTCTTGTAAGGGGCTTGCCTTCATAATCATAGCCAAACCAAAGTGGAGGGTCACCAGGGTTATATTCCTGCTGCTGAACTATAGATGACATTCTCTTTGCTGCCTCCCTGCAATAACAATGATTAGCATTAGCCAGTTGCAGAAGTCATTACTGGTGTAGAATTTTCAAACTAGAGCAAATTTGGAGTTAAAAGAACTGTCACAAGTTGAATGAATTTCACAACTATCTTGCCTTACCGAGAGGGAGGGTATGGGTAATTATGTGAATATTCAGGATCCCAAAGCTTGAGTAGCTCATAGCTCTCTGGTTCAGCCATTTCAGAGATTAACAGATACAGTGAATGGGTAAGGAAACTGCATGGTCATGGAGTAGGAACACTGAGGGCACTCTCTAGTGTTCTTGAGTCCTCTGGCTCTTATTTCCAGTTTCTTTGATGAGGGAGTATCCTAACCAGCCAACCTGCAAAGGTCCACCATGCAGGAGCTCATAACCCAGAGTCCCCAGATCCCTGTTGGATATGTGGGTGAACTTCAGGGAGGTCCATGAATTCCCTGAAAATTCATGCAGTTTTGTGTCTAATATACATTTTTCTGAGGAGAGGGTTTGTGACTCATCAAACTCTCAAAAGGTGTCAGCGACCAAAATGATTAAAAATACCATTTCTGCCTTTCTTAGGAAGAAATAAGGAAGAAAGCAAAGAAGGCATCTAAAGGTTGTTCTGGACCCCAATTTTAAATTGGGTGAGTGTGGGTTTCCACCACCAAGCAATTCTTTTCTTTTCTTTTTTTTTTTTTTTTTTTACATTTATTTGTTTTTGAGAGAGAGAGAGAGAGAGTGAGCATGGGAGGGGCCGAGAGTTGGGGAGACACAGAATCCAAAGCAGGCTCCAGGCTCTGAGCTGTCAGCACAGGGCCCAACCTGGGGCTTGAACTCACAAACCAAGAGATCATGACCTGAGCCAAAGTTGGACGCTTAACCGACTGAGCCACCCAGGCACCCCCACCACCAAGCAATTCTTAGACAGCAGCTGGGTGCCCTACAATGCAACCCAGTTCTGACACTGTCTACCCAGAGATAGCATCAGATTCCACAGGTTCAAGGCTCAGTCTCACTAGACTGCCCTCCACTTTAGATCCCAGTTGCAAGTCCAGGTTGTCATCTGGGCTTCTGACTGACCAGCTATAGATCAGGAGTTCCAACATAACCCTTTCTTGGATTGGATTAATTTGCTAAAGTTGCTCACAGAACTCAGAGAACCATGTTGGTTACTGGATCACTGGTTTATTATAAAAGGGTATAACTCAGGAGTAGCCATATGGAAGAGATATATAGGACATGGTGTGGAGAAAGGGTGAGGAGCTTCCATGTCCTCTCCAGGTGCACACTCCCCAAATCTACACACATTCACTGACCCAGAAACTCTCCAAACCCTTTTAGGATTTTATGGAGACTTCATTATGTAGTCATGCTTGATGAAATCATTGGCCATTGATGACTGATTTAATCTCCATCCTCTCTCCCTCCCCAAGAAATCAGGGGATGGGTCTGAAATTTGCACCCCCATGCTCGTTGTTGGTTCGTTCCCCTAGCAACAAGCTTCCATCCTAAGCTGCTTTCCAAAAGTCACCTCATTAACACAAACCCAGTTGTGGTGGAAAAGAGTTTGTTATCAATAACATGACACCTATTTTCATCTTTATGTCTCTGAACTAATTTCAGGAACTGAGGGTGAGACCAAATATTATGACAAAAGATGTTCCCATTGCCCTTATTACCCAGGAAATTCCAAGGGTTTTGGGAGCTGTGAGCCAGGAACCATGAAGGAAGACCAAATATATATTGGTATCTAAATGACCAAAATATGTTTCTCATAAATCATAATATTACAGCATCAGAAAAATAAATAAATCTAACTTGAAAACATGTCTTTTTGAGGGTAGAACAATGAGACCAGTGCTTTAAAAAAATTGAGTAATTGGCAACTTTTGTAGGATCAGAAATGAGTAATGATAGTTGCCCATGAAGGGGATACTTTTCCCACTATTGCCAAATATTACATTGAGTTATTACTTGCAAGTCTTGAAACATAAAGAAGCTGGTATTACCCATATGCTTTGAGTTAAATTTGTGCTCAGTGGCTATAGGAGTTCAGGCAGGACAATGACATTGGTAAAAGGCTGAGATACCTCAGTTGTTTAAAATGCTGTTTCATTTGAACCAAATTTTAGATGTCTTAAAATAATTATAACGAAACTCAACAGGGAGACAACCAAAGCATTGCTAATTCCATCTCTTACTACATTACTTTTGGTTTCTATATTTGCACTCACATCTCTTACCACATTCCTTTTTGGTTTCTATATTTGCACTCACATAAAACAAAACTAAACAAAAAACAAAATACTAAAAGCAAAAAAAAAAAAAAACAACTAAAAACAAACCACACAAGTTTAAAAGAACAAGTGTGAGTAAAAGCAAGTTATACTAATTTCTGCTTCTGAGCCAACAATCCTATGGACTAAAACTTGGCAAACAAGTGTCTTCTCTTTAGAGAAATACTTATTCTCAAATTTGAAAATGATAACTTTATGATCAAAGATGAAGTTTTGCATTCTGTTGATGTTTTAATTTTTTTTAAGTGTGGTCCTACATTTGAAACTTCTTATATAATCTTTATATAAGTAGGACTTCATTATGCAGTAATAATAGTGTTCTATCTTTAGCTGTCCCCACTTTCTTCTAAAGATTATTCTCCCTTTCCAATTCTGTGGAGTTGAGATTGACATGTCTATGAAGGTGTTTTCCATGAGATTGTTTTCCCTTAAGTACTTACTGTAGCATAATCCCAAATGTTAAGGGAATCTGAAGCATAAATTATTGGCACCATCAGTTTCAAATGTAAAGCAGTACCCTAGGCAACAGAGCTTCACTGTTACTTACCCTTCACCCCATCTCTGCCCATTTAAACTTGATGCATCTTTCAAATCTTCAAACCAATCCAACCTCTTGTAAAGACCCAAACCCAATCTCTTCCTCCTCTGAACTTCTATAAAAAGTTGATCATAGAGGGGAAAATGGGTGATGGGCTTTGAGGAGGGCACTTGTTGGGATGAGCACTGGGTGCTATATGTAAGCCAATTTGACAATAAATTATATTAAAAATAAATAAATAAATAGTTGATCATAGAATTAATTTCTTTCCAATACATAAATTCATGGCATTAATTGTTTATAATTATAAACTTTATTGTTTTCCTTTTGTTAAATAAGGTATTAAGTTATTTAAGGGTGTATTCCATTTCTTTGTATCTTAAAGGACAGCCAAAACAAGACACTTTCAGCAGTTTATCCCAGCAAGGAAGCCCTTTAGGTCTCTTATCTTCTGCAGGTTTGAAGCATTCTTAGGTTGCTATTTCCAACACCCACTTGCCCTCTGCCTGCCAAACTGCATTGTTCTGGACATACATACTGTAGTTAACAGTTGTTGATAATGATTCAATGCTACTGATGATAAGGCAACTACAACTATAGGCAACAATGGTCTTGACCTTTAGGAAAAGGATGAGTTTGGGGAGTAAAAGATTTGTAAGTAATTGACCAAAGTATATGTAACCTTTGGCCTCAGAAGAGCAATAATTTCTGAGAGTTCTAGATAACTGGTAAGAGGATAAATACTCTTAACGCTAAACTTGGTAACATATAAATATTGGGTCATACAGTTCCTTAATCAGCTACAAGCCACAGTGAATTAGATGATAATTAGGGCAAAAATGGGAGTTTGAGAAAATAACAAGAAAGCTGGGGATACTGAATCCTCAGTATAGACAAAAAAAAGTAGGGAATGCATAGGGAAGAGTACTCATTAAATGCAATGTGATGGGACAAGATCAAAATGAGCTGCATATTGAGCACTAGCTATGAGGGAAGTGCCCAATTTTACCTTAAGCTGTTAACTTTAAGGATTTTAAAGAGCAATTTTATTTAAGATAAAAAAAAAAAAAAACCAGCTTATTTGGGTATAGCAGAGGAATTGCAATTCGGGACAAGCACGCTATGGTAAACCATAGCCAAGTCCAAAAAGACAAAGGGAAGGTCAGCTTTTATTAGGTTTCAGGCGGAAATTGGGGAGGGCTGTTTTCAACAAAAGTTTATTGGAAAAGAACAAGAGTTTGAGGTTGTGGCAGTTTCTCATTGGTTACAAGTAGTGGTCAGAGCTTTGTTGCTGGGGCAGGGAGGGATCTTCCTTCCTTTTCTGAAACACGGGAGATAAAGTTCTTATGAAAAATGTCCTCCCTTGTTGAAATACAGTTGACCCTTGAACAACATAAGGGTTAGAAGTGCCGACCCCTTATTTCTTGGCTCCCTGCCACCCTTACCTTAGCTCTTAGTGGTAAGCAACGCTCTTTGTTCTACCTGTAGTCAGCTGCACTGAGACTTAAACATCCAAGGGTCCCCTGATCTTTGGAGGTGATGCTCACAGACCAGAGAGGAACAAAGGATCAGGTCTCAAACCCTCCTTCCCTTCCCTTCTTCCCCTAGTCTCAAATGTCAGGAGGTTAAGGCTTTCTGTGGTCTAGAGTGTTTCTAGGGCCTATCTTAAAGCATGTATGCTTTCACAGCAAGAGTAGTCCTAGGGAAAAACTGAAAATCTGAATTTGACCTGGAACAAATCTGGGATTATTATTAGGATTTGAATGCCAGTATAGACTATTCTGAAAGCCACGTCCTCTCCACTCTTTAGAAAATCCTTAGCGCATTGGATTTTCTGGGTGGTTCAGTCAGTTGAGCATCTGACTTCAGCTCAGGGCATGATCTCACAGCTTGTGAGTTCAAGCCCCTTGTTGGGCTCTGTGCTGACAGCTCGGAGCCTGGAGCCTGCTTCAGATTCTGTGTCTCCCTCTCTCTCCCCACTCCTCCCCTGCTCACACTCTGTCTCTCTCTCTCTCTCAAAAAATAAATAAACATTAAAAAAATTTTTTTACAAAATCTTTAGCCCATGAACTAGCTATCCTCACCACCTTACTTAGACCTTTGGCATCCTCCTATGGACTGACTCCTAAGGCTGAGGACCTGGCCAAGAGAACAGACCAGCATGCTGACTGGCAGCAAATATCTCTGAACTCTTTTTACACATCCTGTGTTACTGTGTGTTTGCACACACGCACTTTTGAAAAGTATCAGGGAACTTGAAAATCTAGAAACTGAATATTCCTGCCAAAAAGAACTCACTCTGTCTCTGTCTCTCTCTTTCTCTCTCTCTCTCTCTCTCTCTTAAAATAGTTTGGTATCTGGTATGGTCAATATATGGGAGCTAGGAAATATTGAAAAGAAAATGTATAGTTAGGAATTACTGTGTACTCTAAATTTCTTAGAGTACATATGGAATCCTTTGACTACCTTCCACTCTGGCTGGACCTAAGTGAGTCCCAGGTCCTTGGACATTGTAGGAGATGATTTGGGAACTGAATCCAGTATGCCGCAGTGGTAGTCATCATTACTCATTTAACCTGGTGAAACAGGTTTCTCTGGATCAATATAGAACATGATTTTCAGGGGCACCTGGATGGCTTAGTCAGTTAAATGTCCAACTTTGGCTCAGGTCATGATCTTGTGGTTTGTGGGCTCGAGTCCCATGTCCAGCTCTGTGCTAACAGCTCAAAGCCTAGAGCCTGCTTTGGATTCTGTGTCTCCTTCTCTCTCTGCCCCTCCCCTGCTTGCACTCTGTCACTTGCTCAAAAATAAACATTAAAGAAATTTTTTTTTAATTTAGGATATGATTTTCAAAATGATATGCCACAAACAGTTGTGAAACATTAGATGTTTAATAATAATAAGTTACTGAAGTTTGTAGGTGATTTTTGGTTTTTATATATTATAGGGGATTCAAGGTTATTCTTATAAAAATATTGCTTGCCCTCACGCACATTTCCTTCTAGTTTCTTGAGTAGGCAAAAAAAGGGGGGAATGTTGGAGACAACACAAAGAATGCTGGTAATCAGCAGCCTCTCTAATTTATGCATCAGTGAGTAGATTGGGTACAATAGGACACATGTCTCCCCTTAGTGATCAAGTCCCTTGAATGTCTGAACTTTAAAAAAAGCTTGAGAATCGCTAAAGGCAAAAGAGCAACATAGTAATGCTTAGGTACAAAGTATAGCTCTGCCTTTTATTTGTTTGACCTTGGGTCTTATTTACACTGTTTAAACCAATTTCCTTATTCATTTTTATAGTAATGGGGTATTTATGAGGATTAGATGAGAGAGTCAACATAAAATAGGATTAACACAATACATGGCAAAAAATAATTATTAAGCAATATATTTTTTCATACTAATACAGCTCCCGATCACAAAGGTCTTTCCCCAAAGATTTTTCCATGAGCTGGGGAAGAGAACTCTGATAAAGGTTTTATTTCCTAGCAACAGAGATCTCTCAGGGTGCCTGTGTAATAATCCATGCTGCCAGCAACTGCTACAGAGGCCTTCGAGAAATCTCTGTTATTGCTGTTTGGGCTCTCCAGGCCACTAAGACTCTACTCATCTCTTTAGAGTTGAAAGTTTTAGACTCCAGACACAAAAATGTCAGAAAGGTCCTTTTATTCTTTGCTAAGTATAGACTTAATGTTTCTTTTACCTCTTTGTGGTTCAAACCCTATCGGGTTGTGGAGACCATTGTTTGGGTCTTGTTCCCTCTCTCCCACTATGCTTTTCTTCCTTTGTATTGCCTTTCTTGTTTTTCCCACAAAGGGCCATACGTTGAAATGTTGGTTGTACACAATTGTTTCAAATATAAACAACTAGATATTCTTTTCATGTTTATGATCATAGTTGCTACTTATTTCTCCTTGAGTTAAAGGAGCCTAGATTGTATCTCAGCATGATGCTCTGGAACCACTTCTTGGGATCCCTTCAGGCTCTGGGGTTAGTAGAATGATAGCATATCTTATGCTGGAAGCTCTCTTGCAAAAGAGCTGTAGCTAATTTTCTCATTGACCAAGAGTTTGCTACTCCCCCAGTTCAGTGGGACAGACGTCTTTGATTTGCAAAGCTTGTGCAATAGTTTTAGATTCCATTGAGTATGGGGTGATTTGTTTCTTCTGATGGCAGTAATTGGATTTTAAGAGCCATATCATACAATATTTTCATGTTCAAATGGAATCAAATGTGTGGAAGTTCAACACTTTGTGATTCAAAGTCATTGAACGTCTTCCCAAGTATGAACAATTTCTTCTATTTCAACTACCAAATGTTCCATTTCACCCAGACAAAATAGCCACTGCAGTTGAGGGAGCCACATTAGCCCTGGTAAGAGCAAACAACTATGCTTTTTCAGAGTGAACATAGATAAGCAAAGGATTAAACAACATCATGAACTTGAGTCTTGAAGGGGCCACATATTTTGTGTAGCATTTCCAATTCCACCAAGGATTTGAGCGGAGAAGGAGGCTGCTTTAAAGTCCTCAGAGCTGACTCCAAACAGCTGCAAGTGTCCAGGCCTTACCACTTCTCTAATCAAAGTTTTCAGGACCAGGTATCTTGGGAGCTCCTTGGCTAAAAAACAGTACCCTGTCCTAGAAGTTGGGAGTCAAGACAAGCACTCTTGGAGCCTTACTAGTCCAAATGCTGGGACTCTCCAAACCATTCTGCTGTGGGGACTGCCCTTCTTTATTGCTAGACAAAGATAGAATCAGAGCATTCTAGGCCTCTTTCCTGCTGGAGCTTAGCAGGGGTGGGGCTATGAGGGAGACTGAAGTAGTTTGGCCTTTTTAGACGATGAGATGGACAGACAAGCCAGTTCCCTTCTAAGCATTAGGACCATCTCTCTGCTTCTTGCTGGTAGGGACAGCCAGTCTTGGTGGTAGAAAATAAAAGATGCCTTCACTGTCCTAGCTTAGGTAAAGGAATTTTTCATAGATCCAACTAATTAATTAGAGTTTCGCATTGAGTTTTAGTGGTTACGCCTAGCTACTAGTAAAATCTTACTTTGCCTTGTTTGGTTTTCTTCACATATTTTTTTTACCTAGTCACCTTGCAAGAGGAGAGTGGGCCCGTCACAGGCAACATTAGGATATTACTAGATATCTTGGGTCTCCTTAACCAAACACCATTATTTATCACACTTTAACATCCATACCATAATTAGGTTCAGAGAGACCTGTGCCAGAAAGTCTCCATTCATTCTTACTTAAAATCCCACTTATTAGAAGTTCAGTGATATTATTTCCCCAAACTAGTGATTATCAAAATGTAATCAAAAGATTAGAAGCCAGACTCCTTTGTGTAATATGTTATTCATTCATTGCCATCTACCCAAAGTTCACTGTTTAATGATATGACAAGGCTGACAGGGACTCCTAGGACCGTATTTCATGATAGCCTCTTTCAATGAAGTTAATCATACCCATATCAGTCATCTCCAGACTTATTAGGGAGGGTTGGGTCTCCACTCCTCTTCAAAAATTTTCAAAGATCTGCTTCTTTATTTCTGACCCCACTTCAGTTGGCTGCCTTCCTCCCTGTGGGCCCACTGGTCCCAGTGGCAGTGCCTATTTTACAAGTAATAATTTTTGTGTCCTTTTTTTTTTTTTTTTCATTTTAATTTAACATACACAGCCTTGGATCAGGAACTATTGTCTTCCTCAGGCTTCCAGTGACCAGATCTCATGGTTCTGCTCATGCCAGGGCTACTTAATTAAGCAAGTTCCTCTGCGAAATATATGTGTTTAGATAATTGATAATATTAATTCTTAGTATTCACTTTTCCAGCCTGCAGAAAAGAACCAGACCTTCAAGATTTGGTCAAGAATTTTCATTTTGAAGACTTTACAGGTAACTTCATCAGGTCAGTTAAAACTACTTGCACATTTTTACTCTCAGTCAATAGGAAAACAACTACACAATGTAGCAAATAACTGCTTTATATTTAAAAACTCATGGGATAGGGCACCTGGGTGGCTCAGTCGGTTAAGCGTCCGACTTCAGCTCAGGTCATGATCTCACCATCGTGAGTTTGGGCCCCGCGTTGGGCTCTGTGCTGACAGCTCGAAGCCTAGAGCCTGTTTCGGATTCTGTGTCTCCCTCTCTCTCTCTGCCCCTCTCCCACTCATGCTCTGTCTCTCTGTCTCTGAAAAAATGAATAAACCTTAAAAACAAAAATTAAAAAAAAAACTCACGGGATAGACACCTGAGAACTTCTACCTGTGTATATTGCTCATTTCCCCAACTTTTATTTCAGTGGAAACATTTTGCAGATTGAGGGAACCAGCACTTGGGCTGTAGCAGTCAAGCCAGAATGCTTTACTCTGACCTCGCTCCTAAGGGAAATCCCTAAATGAGTAACAACCATCAGGCAAATAGCTTTGAGAGATATGTGGCTTAGGGTTAACTGTTAGTAATTTATACTTAATTGTGAACTGGTTTAATCTAATTATTTTTAACCCCTAGGGGAGACTGACTGACTGGAAGTATTTTGAGAGATGAGTAAAGAAAGAATAGTGACAGTTCTATAAGAGCAGAGTTAAGGCTTTGAATACCTGCATGGTCAAGGAAGGAGAAGTCCTTGAAGTAGAAGGGCCAGTGGGAAAGGGATACGAAACTACAAAGACATTTTTAGAAGAGAGCTTCCCCTGGTTCAACTCAAAATGTTGGCTTCAATTAGGCAAAAACTAAAATGAAACTTTGTAACTCTGAGAGCCACTATGTATTACGAATGCCATAGTCATGTATTCTGTTTTCTCAGAAAGTAGTTCTCAAAGCTTTTCATGTTTCAGGTTCATACTTACATGGAAATAAGTCTGCAGTATTGCATCTTAAGAATCCGGAGTTGTTTGCAGCCTATCTGAAGGTCCTCGAGCATTTGGTCAGTAAGCAGGACACAACCAGAAATATCCAAAATGTGCAGGTAATGGCATTTTGCCGATAACATCTCCATCGCTGAGTCAGTAATCTGAACACACAGCCAAAGTGAAGTACTGATTATTCCCATGAACTCCATCCCAGGGAGGAACAGTGAACTAGTCAGTTTGGGCTGCTGTAACAAAATACCACAGACTGGGTAATTTAAACAACAGACATTTGTTTCTCACAGTTATGGAGTCTGAGAAGTCTAAGATGAGATTGCCCACAGATTGAGGGTCTGGTGAGGACCCTCTTCCTGGTTTGCAGATGGTTACTTTCATGCTGTATCTTCACAAGGCAGAGAGACAGCTCTAATTTCTTCCCATTCTTATAAAGACAGTAGTTGCATCATGGTGGCTCCACACTCATGACCTCAGTCTAAGCCTAATTAGTTCCCCAAAGCCTTACTTCCTAATGCTGTCACACTGAGAATGAGGGTTTCAACATATGAATGTAGGGGGCAGGAGGGAGGGAGACAAAAATTGAGTCCATAACAAACAGAATCACAACCCTTCCCAGCTTGTCACATGATGGGCCTATAACACACGTTAGTGATTTAACTATTTCCAGAACACTAAAATTATGTTTCAGGTAGCAGCAATAGACTTTGTGATCTTGCTGTTATAACTTTCATATTAGAGTTCTCTATTTTGGATGGGTAATTTCATCAAAATTTCCTTAGTAATACCCATCACACAATATGAACAATTTATGAAATGCCGCAGTAATGGAATTTGGCTTTAAACTTGAAATCCACTCTAAGGCATCATCAATTTAGAAAACTAAGTTTAATAATATAATATGTTGCAAAGCTATAAAATATATATATTCCCTGAAGTTAAACCACAGACAAGGTCAAATTGCCATGAGAAGGGATCTGGACATCTCTGATGGTTTGTGTGTAGAGTAAAATGGTTCTGGAAGGGGACAAGTAGATGAAACAGATGTTTGTAGGCAGGGGAAGAAAGAGCAGAAGCCACAGACACTGCATGAATCTGACTCTGAGAAATTCTGCTGAGGGTTCCAATATCTTGAGAGTTTGTCCAGATGTTATACAGAGATAATTCAACTCTCATTCTTAGATTATTTTATTTACTCAAGGTCTAGCTTTTGAATTCATAGCTGTACTAAGACTTGCTGTAAAATCAGTGAGATTACTTTCCTCAAAGGAATTTTTTTTCCAACTGGATTTAATTTCTTATTTTAAATGTTTGAACATTCTAAAAAACATGCCATGAGGCTTGGCTCTTGTTCTTAATATAAAGTTGAGGAAATTATGTAGAAAACTCTTCAGTTTGAAATGTACACTTTCCAAGTTTGGAAAATAGATGTTGTCATTGTCTAAGCATGACCTGTTTTCAGAACACGTTCAGGACCAAGGTTTAACATTGTGCCTGATTCTCACAAAAATACCTCCATACATTCCTGCCATACTATCTTGGTCTCTGAGGATCTGATGTCATTGGGGGGGAAAAAAGCCCTCAGAATTATAGGCAAGACAATGAGGTGATAGAAAAGTCCAGGACAGGTAGAGCTCAGAGCACTACGTTTTATTGATTCTGAAGGAGTGAAAAAGGAGCCTGACATTTCCTATAGATCAGAAACTCAAGATGTTTAATGACTGAACAGATGTTGTTGGGACTTATAGGGCTGGGAACTAGAGGTGGAGGTGACTGGGTAAATTCTTAGCTCCCAGTCCTGATCTCAGTCCTACTGAGCAGAGATTCTATTATTCCCATTTTAGCACTGGGAAGGGTGGGGTCACAGTACTGCTTACCAACCTTGGAGGTTGGCTGGTTGCAAGAAAAAGCTGGCCTTCCAGGAGATGGATAAGTGACCATGCAAGATTGACCCATGGGCTTTTGAGAAACTTAGTCTAGGATGATGAGCCAGACACTAATGTGTTTTATAGCTCATCAAAAGCAATGTAGGTGGAAATATAACACTGTATGTCAACTATACTGGAATTTAAAAATTAATTGAATTTAGTTTAAAAAACCAATGTAGGTAGAATATATTAGACTGGACCATAGCTTTATGATTTCTCAATGAGGAGTATTCCTATTGGCCCAAATTATGGTCACCACATCTTCTGAATGAAGATACTTATTTGACTCACAGTGGTAGTAAAGCTAAACCCTTCTCTCTTACATTGAGGTTCTAGAATAATTTACTCCCTTTCCTTTTTTTCACGCTAGATCTTTGATATAGGGTGATTTGTTTTATAATATCTTATTTGTGTAACATCCTCCTTAGTTTCTAGGCTGCAAGACAGTATCCACTGCACAGTGTATAGAAGAAATTCCCTCAGCTTCTCCTTACCAAAAAGCAAAAACAAAACAAACAAACAAAAAATCCTCTGCCCAATTCCTATTCTCACCAGAGTCTTTACTTCTCTTATTCTCCTACTTTCCCCTCTAATTAATAGAGCCACTAAGAGGCCCAGCCCCCATCTGCATCTGCTTTGTGGCCAGGGCAGTTCACAGTGAGCCATGTGTTGCCCATGTGTCCACGTGTCTGTGTGCAATGAAAACAAGAACACTGCAGAGGGTCCATGGTCAGTGTGGCTAAGTATGCTTAGTTCCTTGACCCACTTCTAGAGCCAGATGATGCTGACCAATAAGGCATTTGGTTTCTCTAGGTCTAAACAAGTACATTATTAAACAAGAATTTTGTTGTGAACTTTCTAAATTAATTTTGTCATGATTTACCACATCTTTCCCCCCACTGCCTTCTCCTCCTTACTACAGCACAGTTAACTATGGAGGAATTAGGAGTTTCTAGCATCCTTCAGTTAATCCACTAACCACATAGAAGCTGACTTTTTAGACGAGCTAGAATGCAGGATATCTTGAGATTTCGGGTGGTACTTTACTAAAAAGAAGCCCATCAGTGTGCACAACAGAAGACAACAGGTTGTTAATGGTCATATAGTTTCTGAGGATTTTTTAAAAAGACTTTTTAGTTTTCTTCCCTCTGCATATTTTGTTTCCCCCAAGTTTTTCCTATTAATTTGTTTTGGTCTTTATCTTCCACTTTAGAGGCTTTTCTATTATGTCTGGTAATCCTTGGCCGTCTGCTATTAATTAATAGCAGAAGGGCTACACACTGATTGGAAGGGTTGAGTGCATGATCTGGGCCTTCTCTACCTAAAGCTTCAATGGTTCTATGGATTATTAGTTGGTAAACCTCCAAATGTCAATATTTTTCTGTCTTTCATCTTGTGCTAGTCAGAGTCTCCAGAAAACAGGCTTTCAGTCTCCTGCCTGGAGGGAAAGGTCTGGCAGCCACATTCTGGATGCTATGTTGGAATAGCTGTTGAGTGTCTCTGCATTTGGCATTCAGTCACTGAATTCCTGTTTTCACTGTTGTACTCAAACTCTGAATTTGCATGGTATCTCCCAGCCCAGCAAGCCGCTATTTTACTATCGGTAGAACAAATAATAGAGCAATTTTGCCCCCCAGAGGACATTTGGCATTATCTGGAGACATTTTTTATTGTCACAATAAGGGGGTGGGGGGGACCTGGTGCTACTGGCATATAGTGGGTAGAGAATAAGAATGCTGTTGAGAGAGCCAAAGCATAAGAGACTCTTAAAAACTGAGAACAAACTGAGGGTTGATGGGGGGTGGGAGGGAGGGGAGGGTGGGTGATGGGTATTGAGGAGGGCACCTTTTGGGACGAGCACTGGGTGTTGGATGGAAACCAATTTCACAATAAATTTCATATTAAAAAAAAAGAATGCTGTTAAACATTCTACAGGGTCGTGTACAGAATAACCACCCCCCCTACAAAAGAATTATCTCATCCAAAATATGAATAATGTCAGGGTTGAGAAATCTGGGAAATTTAGGAAATAAGTATCCAGTCTTTTGGTGAAGGTAGAGAAGGGCAGTTGCCCAGAGGCGTGAGGTAGAGGAGGAGATCTAGGATCTGTCTACTTCTCAAGAGCTCTTAACCCAGTCTTCCTTATTTTAGCTACCCTCTCCACCCAGTTCCAAAGGTAAACAGTGCCACCAAGTTTGAAGATCATGGTATAAATCAATCTTTTCCCCCACAGTTTTCTCTGTTGCTGGCTTAGGATTCAAAACTGCCTCTGTCTGCTAAATTCTATTGGTCGATCTGGTTTCAAGCTTCCAAAACTTTCTTGATCTTATCTCTTCTGTTTTCCCTACCAACAGTTCTTCTGTAGGTCTATAAGATTTTAAGAGGGAACAAAATTATATGTGTATATTCAATCTACCGTATTAATCCAGAATCAGAGATCTCTATTTCTTGACATGGAAATATGTCCATAGTGTATTAAGAAAAAGAAAGTAGGCTACAATGTCTTTTGGAAAGTATGATTCTATTCTTAAAAAAAAAAAAAAAAGACAAAAACAAATCTTCTATAACTATTTCTAATCTCTGTGTACATAGAAACAGTTCTAGAAGATAAGTATAAAATGCCAATACTGGTTATGTCTGGATGGTGGTATGACAACAGATTTTTACTTTCTCCTTTTTGTTTTTATATGTAGTCCAGAGGTTTTACAGTAAGTGCATATTTCTTTTATAAACAGATGTCAAAAAAATTATCAAACACTAGAAATAAGAATGAAGATGATTACATGTATTTTCAGTGTCATACTGGAACATCTTTAACAGGCTCACCAGAGGAATTCTATAAGGAATTATGTCTTTGTTTGGCATATTAATTAGTACCGATTAGGGCCTAAAGTCGATGAAGTTACATGTTATAACTTGTTATATTTTTGTCCAGGGGAGATGAAAATTATTTCTTTCTGGTAGAAACTATAAATCCAAGGTTATGGATTTATTACCTTATAGGACATTAACCAACTTTGGATCTAACCTAAAAATCATATTCCAACATTCTTTTTCTTCAGTTCCTATAAATATCCAGTTTGATCAAATGCTGTATGGACTGGTTTTACCATTTTGCTGGTCCTCTCATTAATGAATTCATAAATCTTGACACGTTTTTATATTTGAATGGGAATTGTTTTTAACTTTTTGAAAATTCTACTTTAACACAAATGAAATCATAAAGCCATTTCCCAGTTGAGGAAAGAGAAAAAAAATGTAATGAATACCTCAGGCATAGCAAAGAAAACAAATTCTATGATGACACTGACCCCTGACTGCTACCCTGCCTGGGTTCCTTGTCTGTGTTTCAACTGGACACATCTGAGCTCTGACTCCTGCACTTACCTTTGGACAGCCAGCAATGCTGAGAGATGTGAGGGAAACACAATAAATGGCCAGTGCTTTAATAATCTCATTTGACAGCTGGGAGCAATAAGAGACATCCAAGTGTTCTAAGATCAGTGAGCCTTTGCAGAACGCCTGCAAGAAATTTCAAAGTCAAAGATTTTTTTTTCTTTTTTTTCTCTTAGTCTTTATTCATCTAGAGCCATCTTACCCACAGCAGCTTGCTTAGTATGCATTTCAGTCCCTGAAGTATAGATGTGTTACATCTTGTTGAAAAAAAAAAAAGAAGAAAAAGCTATTACATCCATTTTTTTTTTAAACAAAAGATATTCACACACCAGCCTAACCGCTTAGTAGTATACAAATTCCTGTTAGCGGAATTTGGTATTCCTGACATTAGTGCTGAGATTTTACCCATATGGTTAGTAATTATTAAAGTTATATTCAGCCAAATGAGTGGAGGAAAAGAATCTAGGGGGGAGAATTAGATGGCAGACACTGTGGGGTAATGTAGTGGGAAGACCACGGTCTTTGGAATCAGGCAGACCTTAGCAACTCCATCTTTCTGAGCCTTAGTTTCTTCTTTTTTAAATCAGGGAAAATAACATCCACCCTCTAGCATTGTTCTGAGATACCAAAATGTTCATCTGAAATTTCTAGGGCTAGAAAAATCCTGGAAATCATTGGAAATTCTTCCCTTTACCTTAGTAGTTATTAATTTTCATTCCCACTTTTCAGTTAAATAAAGACAAGAACTGAGTGATAAGAAGAATCCATGAGGAAAAAGTTTACAACCAAGCAGTTATACAAAAACAAAATGATCCACAAAAGTAAAATTGCAGTTGTAAAAATATACTAAGATGGATAGGAATTAGAAACCATGACCAATTCCAGATATACCAATTCCAGATATTGTACTTAACAAAAGTCCCTCCCCCAAATTATAAAAATTAGAAATTATCAACATGTGCTCAGTCACTTTAGAGGTTTTTCCTTATTGGAAAACAGCTCAAATTCTTAAAGTACTAAATCAAAGACTTCAGTAAATGATAGTTTACATTAATATTAGATTTTAGTAACTAGTGGCTTACTAATAAGGCATTGCTTATTTGTATGTAAAGATGGATGTCCATTGGACTACATGTCATTTTCCTTTCAGAACTGAGGGAAGGACCTGGGCTGTTGGATCACTTGATGCCATCAGGATGACTCCAGAGGTAAGACAACCAGTGGGCCTCCCTCCCACTTGACTATGCCAGTTTCCCATCATTTTAGCCCTAAGGAAGACTGGAAAGAACTAGTCAGCCCACTATTTTCTTTAGCAAGTTATAAAAGAGGCAAAATTTCCATGAGAGGCAGTTTAGCATAGGAAGTAAAAAATAGTACTAAAAGATATTGGTGATTTAACCCTCAATCATGATCTTTTCCTGACCAGAATAGCCAACAGTGATTCCTTTTTCCTCTGACCTCATGCAAAATTTGTCTTCTTCAATTGATTCAGCAGTTAACAGTATTTGATTTACTCCTGTATTGTGGCTAGCTTCGTATGGAGATCAGTCTTCTTTAGCAACTAAGTGATGACAAAAATTGGAAGGGGCAGCTTGTCATGAGATAGTGAGGTCCCTGTCATTGGAGATAATCAAGCATAGAGAGAATGCCCAGTGGTGGTGCAAGGGGAATCTGACTTTGAAGGACTGGAATGATTGGTCTTAAATCTCAGCTTGGAGATTCAACAGCTTTTTCAATGAGAATGCAGTAAGACTCTCAGAGGTATTGTGTGGAATTCTGCTAGCTTTTTATACCCTCTTTCACAAGTATCATATTTAGGATGCAGTAGGTTCTCAATAAATACTAGTTGGTTGATCCATCCTTTATAAGCATCTTCGAGAATATAAAGAATTCTGTTTTAATGATACAGGAATTCTTATGTCACAAGGAGTAGGGTAACATTGTTTTCTTCTTAGAAAATGGACAGAGTTCAGGGAACCATAGAAAATTTAAGGCGGGAAGGAATATTTAAACTAAGAATAATTTATTAAAAGATGAAACAAAATTTGAAGGGAGATTCAAGGCACTTAGTGTCTGAAAACCCTTTCAGTAACATCTGTCAATGCCTTGCACTGCTTGAATCAGTTCTGCTTTAGGTCTTAAAAAAAAAACAACTCGAATAGTCTTTGAAGTTGAACTTTCTCAGAGGTTTTAAAATTAAAGAATAACATAAAAACATATTAGAAGGTCTATGATACACTCATGGTAGCATTTTCATCCATGGAAAATCTGAGGCATAAAGACTGGTCTCAGGCTTTATGCTTGGCATAAGTCAGTGCAGATCTGAGAAGTCAGTCAGACCCTCTCCTCTCTTTGTAATTCACATTTTCCTTAAGACACATATAAGTCATAAGTAAGTTAAGTCTGCAGGCATGTTTCAACATAACCACTCATGAAATTCCATTTCTCCCCTACCGATAAGATTATTTTATGCTTTTCTGGCTCCAGTGATACAGATTCATATATATTTATCAATGCTGTTGATTTTCTTTTCTTAGAAAATGTCAGACTAAGCTTCTTCTAAGATGAAATATTTTACAGTGAAAATGGGGAGAAAATACAAAAGTTATCAAGTTTGGCTCCCATCCCACATATCAACCAGTTTTGCTGTGGGTTAACAATCTTGAAGAAAACTTCCAAATGTCTTTAAATCATTTCTTCTGTCTATCTTCGCAGCTGAGTCATAGTGTGGGAAGGCTTATTGACTACATTCCTAAACTGGGTATGTAGAGGAGACTGAGTTCCACTAACACTTACTGATTGTCACAATAATGTGCTTCTGCCAAAATCCTGACTTAAGCCACCTCAACAGGTGGCAGCCCTCAGTCTCAAAAAAGCTCCCCCTCGTGGTGCATACCCATTTTTGGACTATTTGCTTCATTTTTTCTTTTTCCCAATTAAAAATCTTGGGAAAATCTTGTAATGTCAAAAACCATTTTCTGTAATGAAGACTATTTTTGGCTGCTTCAAAGGCTAAAGTACAACGTCTACAATTTTAAGTTATAAACTGAATTCAAAACTTCAGTTTGTTGGGCCTCCTATATCCTACCAAACGTAGACTTGCTTTCACTAGGCATTAGAGCAGATGGATGTAGCTGTGGCCAGGGCACACTGAGCTGGGAAATCTGGGCATTGCCACCAGAACTAAATTCTACAGAGCCCAACGCCTCACTACTAGCAAAATGCCTCTCCTGTATTCCCACTCTCCCTGCCAGGGAAACCAGGCTGAGCAAGGCTCAGCATACTTCTTAGTATGCTTAGTAAATATGGAGGGGATTCTTAAAGGGCAAAGGCCAAAACCCAAAACAGGCGTTTCCGAAGATGCTTTCATGATGCAATTTGTTACCTAATTATATGGTGATTTGGGAGATAAGCTGTAGTTCAAGCCAGCTCAAATGTGGCTAACTCCACAAACTTTTCCCCAGTTCGTTCCTCTAGAAGAAATGCCTCTTCCAAATCCCTATAGCTTTTAACTTTTTTGTCTTTCTCACTTTCTACTTGTATTATAGCTATTTACATAATTTATCTCCTGCACTGACTGCAGCTTCTTGAGAGCAGAATCCATGTCTAATTTAACTCTTGCAGCCCCAACATCTAGCATGCAAAAGAGGTTCAAGATGAGAGAGTGTCCGAAGGGAATGGAAAATGCTGCTTAGCACAGGAGTAAGGAAAATGAGCTCCCATAGATTGCTCTTAGGACACTAAGTCCAGTCCTTCCCCACACCCTATTTAATAATTGAAGTTCTGAAGGTGGCTAAGAGCACAGAGTCTGGGGTCCACCAGCCTAAGTTCATATCCTGCCACTTAGAAGTTTGTGTCTCTTCATAAATTACCCTACCTCTCAATTCCTCAGTGATCTCATCTGCAACAGGAGAATAACATGGTACCTTAATATGACACCTACTTCATGGATTTGTAGGGAGGATTAAGTGAGTTAATATGAATACAGCAACTGAACAGTAGCTGGCACGTAGTAAGCAGTCGGTAAATAGTAGTCATAAAAAGAGATCAAATGTGGGGAAATTAAACAACAGAAAGGGTAAGCACTCAAAGAGAACGTATATCGGAAAGAAGACCTGGAAAAGCATAACAAAAAAAATACCCTTGAATTAGAATTTGTGGGGAGAAATTTCCAGAACAGTTTCAGGTTTTAGACTCTATCTCCAAAATAAAAATAAGCCCGGATTGGGCTACTCAAAGGTCAATCAGGCATTTCTCTTGTGGCCTGTAAGATAACCTACACTTTTTCCATTTTTCTAAGATAAGTAAAATTAAATGGGTGCCCAGTGGCCCAGTTACCTGGCACTTCCCCAGGGGTTTCTTTGGGATAAGAAGGGCATGGAAATTATCTAAGCTATACTAATCAGCCTGAAAGAATTGATAGGTTTCTGTTTACACAGCCAGCCACTCCACTTATTCTCTTTCTCATTCTTTCCAAGAAAATGGCAACTCAGAACTTTCACTCCGAGGGCTAAGTCATACTGTCCTCCTGTGACCTCTTCCATTTAAAGATCTCTAGGAAATAATGAGTTCATGAGCCATCGATGCTGCTTTGATCTCCCATTTGGGGGGGTAATGAACTAAGAGATGATGTAATCAAGGGAGGTTACTGGTTAAGCAGAAAACTTAAGGGGCCTGAAGTTGGGTTTGTGATCTTCAGAAAGTTACTTAACCTCAAGTTGTCTCATCTATAAGCAAATGGAAACAACCATTAACCTATCTCACAGGCTTATTGGAAGATAATGTACTCCAAAAGTACTTGACAGACATAGCACCCTTTACAAATCTTGGTTTTTGCCTCTCAGCAGTGGAACCAGAGAGGTCTTAGAACAATATTGTCTGCCATTTAAGACCCCTGAGAGAACATCCTCACTATCTTCCATATGTTGAAGGCTTTCAGATGAGGAAATATCATGTGCTAAATTTAACTGGAAGCTAAGAGAGAGGACAATTAGAAGTCATAATGTGGAAAAATCATAGCTTCTGTGAAATATGCCACAGGTACTCAGTTCATGTCAGGTGAGGCTTAGTAAGCAAGACCTAGGCATGCTACATGACAGAAAGATCAAACACAGATTGGCCACTTATATTTAAGAAGCAAAAGAAGCATAAACTCATACTCTTGTAGGAAAGTGGAATTTTGATGTTTATTTTTTGTGCCCCCCCTTTTTTTTTTACCTTCATACAATCTGACAGTTCTTATTTAACTTTTGGCAAGTTTCATCTTACACAGGATAAACTCATGTTCCAGGGACAGCTTACATGTTGGGAGAGTCCTCCAAAGGATTATCTTCCTTTTGACATATTCTCTTATAGTTCTTCTCTGTGGATGCTCAACATGAAAATAACAGATGTGTGCTTTCATTTAGCAAGTCTATCTGCTTCACTTGTCCAAAAATAGTTCTCCCCAGTGGGAGAGGGCAAGAAGCCAGGATTGGTGTTGGGTATTCTCAGTTTCGGCTATTTATCAGCCAAAGAAACATGGTACCCATGACTCCAGTATCCCTTGGAACCTTACAGACTGTGGGAAAACAACAAGCTGTCAAATCCCACATCCTTTGAAGTCTTGCAAATTTCTAATTCTATTGAATTGCCTCCACAATTGGGAACACACTAGGTTGAGGAACAACAGAGAATACTGAGCTTATTTCTTTTGCTCACAGCCTTAGGTAGAGAGAATAATGCCTAAGTGTCTTCTGGGACCTTGTAACTCTCTGTTAATTCCAAGTGTCTTAGGTGTGTTGGTTATGCTGTTCTATTATAGATTCTAGGAGACAGTTCTTGGTATGGATATCTATGAAGCACAGATTTCTGTAACAAAGATCTTAGTTGCTCTAGGTTTTGTTGGAGTTGCTTTTTCCACAAGGTAGCAGATACCTTCCTCTTAATTCTACCACAGGAATTCCATAGTTTCCTCTCCCCAAACCCTGTAAAATGATTCTACACCTGGGACCTTCTGGGATCTTCATCACAGAGAGTTTAGTCACTTATTTCCTAATAGTAACCTGGAATATTGGAGGAGGCAAAGAATTTTAATGAGCAGTATGGCCAAGAGACAGTGTCCAGATGTCTGAATGTCCTATCTCCCCACACAGAAGATTTCAGAGCTTCCACTGTATCAAAGGCCAAAGAGTAAAGCCATTTTGGAAAAGGATCCTCTGTTTGTTGCTTCCCTCACAACCCATAAACATAACTATATCCCTGGAGAAGAGGTGGAGTTATTGAAATCTCATACTTTGACAGCTTTTGAATGATTTAATCTTAGAAACCAAATAGAAATAAATGTTGGTTTTTTAAAAAATTGTTGCTATGTGGAACCAGCACATCTAATCCATCTTTGGCATTATAAGTCAGTACATGTCAAAGGCCACTAAAACCTCTAAACCACCAAGGGGGTGGAGTCTTTCAACTGATGAGAATGATTGATGAAAATCTTGCGTGAGCAACATTTTATAACTAGTCAGAAAGTTTAGTGATTCAAAGTAAGAGTTTGAGATCAGAAAAGAGTCTCTGGAGCATAATCCACTTGCTCCTAGGTAAGAATGAACCCGACATGGATGTTAGGTCAAGACATGAACCCAGTTCTTCTTACAATTTATAGAGAAATGTCCAGAAGAGGCTGTCAATGGGCCATTCTTGGAGAGGAGGACTCAGAAATGTTGCTGAATGTTGCAGGTACTCCTAGGCCTTTTTGACTTGAGTATCCATGTATGCTCTTCAGTTATAAGAGTTTCAGTTCTCTAGCACAGGTAATGCAGGATACAGGACAGAGAACCCTGAACCCTCGGTCCCCACTTGGACTCAGCCTGTAGCAGCCTCACATCTACAGAACCCCTTGACTTGCTGAACAGTCCTGGATTGGGCTGAAAACCAATTGAATAGTAATGGATCTTAGTCTGCTGCTCTCCCAGCCATAGAGTAGCTCTTGATTCACCCATGCAGCCACCCTTCCCAGTCCTTATTCCTTGATCCCTCTTCTCTACATCTCTATTTATAAATCAAGATAAATCAGTTACAAAGTAAAGGTCAAATAAAAAATAAAATCAAAAGTTTGTAACAAGAGAATGGATAAAAGATGTTAAAGGTTAAAAGACAAAAGGAACTCATAATCTCAAGTGTCCAAGCACTTAGGTCAAGATTAAGGGTCTCAAAAAAGAAAGACTGTAAGAGAACAGTGAAAGAAGTGGATGTTCTAGCATCTCTACCACTGCTTATACCCCATAAACAAAAGTTGTCAAGTATTTTTGCGATCATCAGAGAATATGACATTATCCTAGGCTACAACTAGGTTGTTAAAATTCATCAGTGGTGCCATTTGGGAGATGTCAGTAAACTGCTTGAGAAGGATATATGCAACAAATCAGGCAGAAAAGACACTAGAGAGTAGATAAGGCTGAACCACTACCACATGCCTCTTATTCTTCTTATGTAGTTATAAATACATCCACTGCATTCCGGCTGCAGGGCTTTAAAACACAGATATCCATCTCTATTAGAGAGTCTTTTGAGATATGTATATATACACACATAATAAAAGGTAAGAGGAGACCATGTTTGGGTTTGAAGAACAGTGATATTTATCTAAGTCTGAATCTTCTCCTCCTCCCCAAACCATAAAATCTATAGAGGGAACAAACAAAACTACATAGTACCCATATTCTCCCTATTAGAAGATAGAGAACAACTACAACCTTCGAATTACCTGTAAGTAGAGTAAAAACATATTCCAACGGAGCTCCCTTAGCCTGCCTGCAGCCACTACAAGCCTATGGATTCAGAGAGTGGGAAAGGGGACTCTGTCCTAAGAGTATAAGGGTAAAGAGAGCTTAGAGAGGAAGCACAGACAGAATCACTCACAAAGAAGAGAAAGTGCAAAACTAAACGTCAAAATACTGAATAGGACTTGGTAGTTCATCGCACTGGCTACATGACTTAGCTATGGGAAAGAGCTTGAAAATGAGGGTACCATAAATCTCCCAGGCAGCCAAGTCAGATGGACGGATGTCATCCGTAACCATGTCTTCACTTCCAAGCCTACTGAAACTCAACAGTTCCATGGATTTTACTACTTAAATGTTCTCCAATCCATTCCCTTCTCTCTAGTCTCACTGTTACTGTCCTTGTAGGCCTGCCACTCTCTCTCTCCTGGACTATAATAAAATCCTCTTACCTTATATTCTTTCTATAAATCTTGAGAGCTGTCCTCTCTCCCCTCTACCCTTCAGTCTAAATTCCACATTTCTTCTTAAAGTGATCTTCCAGTGGGTAAGCTTTCCCTGGCATTCCCACGCTGACTTAAGTACCACAACTGAATCCTTCTGGAGATTTCTTTATTACAGTATAATAGCTAGAATTATCACTTTGGAATTAGACATTATACCCTAGCTCATATGTTTATTTGTTTCATGACTTTGGGCAAAATTCTTAACCTCTTTGAACCTCGATTTCCTTATCTATAAAATCAAATTAAAAGTATTACCTACTTCATAAGGTACTTAATTAATACACAGGAAATACTTAGAACAGTGCCTTGCATATAGTACATGCTAAATTAACATTAGCCAACAATCAGCACATGGTATTGGATTTTTCTTTTTATAAGCCTATTTGACTAGGCCTTGACTTATTAAAAAAAATTTTAGAATGATTTTTGTTTTCAAAAAACTGACAGATTACCTCAGTGTCCACTGCATAGAAAATCCAGTTCACATGTTCTTAGTTCAATCACTGAGCAAGATTTTCACAAAATAAATCTGAATGAGACAATTTGAATATTTTCTTACATGAAGGCATAGAGTTATTCATCTACGTTGAACTTAATCATTTCAGTTTTTGCCAACTCAGTGATTGCAAATCCTGGGGTTGTACTAAGGAAACTTAAGAATCTTTATGAATGGACACGACCAAAGTACCTGAACTTCGGGGCAGCCGTAGGCTCTGCCTGTATGAGCACAGCTAGCTCACCAGGCTGCACACTGCAGGGAGTTCAAAGAGAGCAAGCTCCCGACGCCAAGGGCAGTGCTCAGCACTGATGGCTGCCTACCTGCCCAGCTCGCCAATAGCTTTCTGCTCTTGGCTCCTGAGCTCTCCAGTTCCTGACTTCATTCCTGGACTCTAAAGGTCTGATTCAGGCCTAATTTACATTTATCATCCCTTTTGGTTGTTATTGATTCAGCCAGCATCCATGAATCCAGAAGCAATGTTCCAGACTTCCAGTTTCCAGTCTGTCCTGAGAGTTTGGAACTTATCACTTCTATCCTCAAAAGAAGAAAAAGGGTGAGTGAACTGAAAATCAACAACTCTTCTTAGATCTGTCAGATAATTGCGGTCACAAAGCAAACCACACTCTGAAAACTGGGAAGACAGGTGAATACAGAGAATCAGGGCTTACTAGGAGCAGAAGCCGGTGGCTGAAGCCAGTATCAGCTGGAACATTTAAAGGGCTATTGACTAACTGCCAGAAACTGAGAGTAGATTAGTTTGAGAGAAAAGTTTCTGGGGCCCAGCCTTAGCTGAGCCCCCATGCTTTCATGAGCTTATCCAGGAGACCCACCAAGTTCTCAGGATGAAGATCAGAGAAAAATGCCCTCATGCTTCCTACATGGGGAGAGGGAAAGTAATCATTGTAAGATACCTCCAGAGCATCTGTTCTCATTAACAAAAGCTTGACCTCAAGGGATACTGTTTTACCAGAACCTACCCAACATGGGTTTTATGAGAGCCAATCCAGCAAAGGGTCAGGGAAATACCCAAATCCAGCCCCTCTCACCTTATTGTCTTACCTCAGTGTAGCAGAGGCAGGGAGAGGGGTTGGAAGCACTTGTAAAGATCACTGTCCTGGGACACAGGCCCGTTTGAAGACCGAGACTTAATCATATGAATATAGAATGAGACCTCCCACAACACATCTAACTACCACACAAATAGTGTTCCTGCATAATAACACCTTAACAAAAAAGATTAGAAATCAGACAAAATATGCTCTCAGGGTAAGATGGAATTAAACTAGAAATCACTAAATAAATAAGTAAATAAATATTTTTTTTAAAAAAAGTAAATAAACTAGAAATCACACAGACAGCTAGAAAATCCTAAAATATTCAGAAGTTGAGCACCACATTTCTAAATAAACATGGGTCAAAGAAGTCTCAAGAGGGTTGATGGGGGGTGGGAGGGAGGGGAGGGTGGGTGATGGGTATTGAGGAGGGCACCTTTTGGGATGAGCACTGGGTGTTGTATGGAAACCAATTTGACAATAAATTTCATATATTAAAAAAAAAAGAAGTCTCAAGAGAAGATTTATGCATATTGAAAAAATATGTTTAATATCATAATCCCAGTGAAAAACAGCAATCCAATTTCTTTTTAACTGGTTTGTTCTCTTATTCTATTTTCAAGAAAATAGCAATTGTATTTATGTAGTGTTCTAGATTTTTTAAATGCTTTTACATATGTAAATTTATTTAGTCATTTATATTTAAGTGCCTCTGAAAAATACATGATTCATTCACAGAAGTAAAAACTAATAAGCTGTTTCTTCCAAGAACATATTCTAAACTATCTCCTTAGCATTAGAGTAGTTTGGCTGTCATGATTACCTGCTTGCTGACTCTGGTTAACTAAGGTAAACAAATTATCAAACTATTATGCCAAATATGTTTATTTTTTATTTACTAGTATATGTTAGTTTCTATTTCATTAAATAAAATAATAATCATAGTAATAGGCAATATTCATCATGCATTGTGTCAGAAACCATGCTAAGTACTCAGATGTTTTATATCATTTAATCCTCACAACAGGGAGACTGTTTTATTATTACACCCATTTTTACAAGTGAAGAATCCAAGGCCCAGAGGAGGAAACTAACTTGTCCAAAGTCACACATCTTGACAGACTAAAACTGTAAACTTCTGTCTGACTCTAGAGCAGATGTTGGCAAACTGCCAAATTTTTACTTGCAGGACAAATCTTGTCTGTCACTGTTTTTTATATGGCCTTCACTCTGAGAATGGCCTTTACATTTTTAAGTGGTTGAAAAAAATCAAAAGAAGGATAATATCTCATGCCATGTGAAAATTATATAAAATTCAATTTTTCCATAAAGTTTTATTGGAACACAGTCACTGTCATTTATTTATGTGTTGTCTATGGCTGTTTTTTACTCTACAGTAGCAAAGTTGAGCAGTTGTGACCACAAACTGTATGGCCTACAAAGCCTAAAATGTAAACTATCTGACCCTTACAGGAAAATGTTACAGAAAGGTTATACGAAAAGATGACTCCTGTTCTAGGGTGCTAGTTCCTGTCTGCCTCACAATTATAGCCACTATGGGAGCAATGAATTGTTGTGGAGCTAAGTGAATTGTGTGCATAAGATTATGTAGCTATGTAAGAGGCAGAATCAGGATAAAAATAAGGATTTTGGATAGCTAGGCCCACATTGCCAATATTATATCCATTGCCTTTGCTATCAGAGAGCTAGTCTATACACTTTTGTAAGAAAAGATCCTTTTAATTTACATGGATATTTAATTTTTAAAATTAAAATATAAACAAAAAGATAATTATTTAACAGACTAATTTTTATGATTTGCTTTGAATATTGATCACTAACTATCTGGTCTCAGCCTAGAAATATATAATCTTACAGCATCTCTATATGTGTGTAATCTAACATACACTAAAATGTGTATACATAATTTAATTTACACACATATACCAGACATGCAGATACACACATCGCTGCATGTAAACATGCAATCTAACATATGCTAAAACATATACACATTTAATTTGCACACATATACTATACATAGGTATACATTTACATACATATCTTCATGTAAGCACATATGTACGCACACTTTTCCCTGCATATACATGTGTAAGCCCTTGTGGTAAGTCATAACTAACCTTGATTTTTTCCTCTCCAATGCCCTTTCTTAATCAGCTACCTCAACTTACAAACACGGAAATAATAAAAAAATTTTGTCTAGCTGCAAAGGACCTACATATGGTCGTATATATGACCATTACAAAAATGCATTTACAGCATACTTCATTCCAAAAACAGGGAATGAGAAATATAAACGAGATAAAGGGAGTAGAAAAAGCAACTAGAGAAAAATAAAAGCAACTAGAGTAAATAATTACATTTGTTCCGTTGGTTCTATCCAAGTAACAAGACAACTTCCATTTTCTCTATATTGCAACATCCCAATTAAACCAATTATTTTACCAAACTTGACAGTTTGTTATTTAATTAAATTCATAAAATGTTCAAGGAGAAGTTTTCCTGAGAAATGCTCAGTTATGACTGCATCAAACATCTTTTCCAAAATGCGTGTGCCTTTGAAGAGCACCAAATAATTTTAGTCTAACATGATCACTAAATGTCTAATGTTCTCAGACAAAAGACTGAAGCTGGAAGAAGTAATTAAAACCAGATCCTAAGTCAGTACATCTGAGACTCCAGACACTTAATCTGCATGTGCTGCGGTTTCCAGTTAAACACTAAAATGAGGTAATTTTTTATTCTGATTATGTTCATGCCTCTTGCAAAACCTAACCAGGGTAAAAATGTTTATCTCATTTTTTTCATTAAATCATGATGTTGAATCTAAGTTTCAATGTCTTGTGCTAAAAAGAGAATCTCCCATAGTTACCTTTTATAAGTAACAAGAAAGCAAATTCCTGACAAATTGTGGATAATGTAAATATCTCAGTATAATCACCTTATTTTACTCCCTTCCCCTCTCTTTTGTAAATCCAAATAAGGAGTTGTGAAATAGGTTTCTGTGTCATTTTCTCTTCTCACCTTCTTTGTCTCCTCTCTTTGGGGACTTAATACTTGGGCTGGAGGAGGCACAGAGGAGAAAGATTGTCATATGCCCAGAAGTATGAGTATACTGGGAACCTTAGAAAGGTAAAACTGATTAACAGCCACAACATACATATACACACCAAAAGCAGGAGAAAGAGAAAAAAAAAAATTTTGTGAACTTGAATAGAATAGCTGATCTTATGTAACTAATAATTAAATAATTTCGTATTTCCGTGCTCCTGTATTCCCTTTTTTTATTTTCTCTTCTAGATCACTGAAAAAATACATACCAATTTTTTAAAAAATTACATTTTTTTCCACTCATCTGAATGATCGTGTAGTTAGCATATGGAAGAAGGCTTTTATTTAAAGTCTAAGAGTGTCTAAAAATAGTGTAATTTTCAGGTTTCAAGGACCGAAAATAAAAATGCCTGGAACCCATGGAGTCAAAGAGAAATGGCAAAAAGCTCTGGCTTCCTAATACTTAGCCTCATATTTTGTTTTGTTTGTTTTAATGTTTACTTATTTATTTTTGAGAGAGAGAGCACAAGCAGGGGAGGGGCAGAGAGAGAGGGAGACAGAATCTCAAGCAGGCTCTGAACTGTCAGCAAAGTGTCAGATGCAGGGCTCGATCTCATGAACCACTCATCATGAGCTGAAACCAAGAGTTGGATGCTTAACTGACTGAGCCACCCAGGTGCCCCTAGTCTCATATTTTGATCAGCACTTTCTCATCCCATGGAATGTTTTAAAAATTAGTTAGTAATTGGTGTATGTTAAGAGTCCATGTCATCACCATGCTAGGTTTCCAGTGTAATTGATCACCATATAAAAAATATAGCCCAGGGAGGGGAGGGTGGGTGATGGGTATTGAAGAGGGCATCTTTTGGGATGAGCACTGGGTGTCGTATGGAAACCAATTTGACAATAAATTTCATATATTTAAATATATATATATAGATAACCCAGTATTAGAAATGTTAATATTTAACTGTTTTATTTTAATAATCTTTGTTCTGTCACCTTGTCAAAGACCTTTTAAGAGCCTGACTTTATCGTATTCATGGATAAAGTTTTATGTAAATGTACGTTTAACTTTTAAATGAACTGTAGTAGGGTAAATCATTGTTTAACCTTAGAAAAACCTTTTGGCTTTTTCTCTTAGTAGATTACAGGTATCTAAATGTTTTGTAACCCCTTTTGTTAAAACCTTGTCCTATATGGAAGTTGTTAGTCCTTATTTATCCCATGAGTCTAACACTGGGAAGAGAGAGAGTAGAGAGGAAAAACGAGAAAATAAATTCCCTTAGTCACCTTAGGCTATGGAGACCTGTCTAAAGTCCAGTTTACCTTGTCTCAATCAGCATATTTATAATCCACTTATTTTTTCTACTCTGACCTATAAAGTTTGTTCAGTTTGTGCTTAAATTTTAACCATAATTCTTTAAGAGAAGACCTTAATTATCTTACCTGAATTCCAACATCGGTGATTTTATAACACTCAGATAGAGAAAGTTCCTTTAATTTTTTATGTCTGGAAAGTGTCATCAAACCCTAAAATATAAATAATATAAAGATCATTTTGTGATTATAATTTAGTACAAACAGTATATGTCTAGTAAAATAACAACCTTTTATGCAAAATAGTTTAACTTCTGTCTTATATTTCTTTACACTTGTAAAATTACTTTCATTAGGCAACATTTTAAATAAAAATTTCAGGTTGTCTCTAATGTTTTATAAAAAGTATGATAGAATCCTCCTGAGGCAAGGGAAATAAAAGCAAAAATAAGCTATTGGAACTACATCAATATAAAAAAAACTTCTACACAGCAAATAATCAACAATACTAAAAGACAACTCACTGAATGGGGGAAGATATTTGCAAATGATATATATGATAAAGGGTTCGTATCCAAAATATATAAAGAACTTAACACTTAATAAATGAGTAATCCAATTAAAAAATGAGAAGAAGACATGAATAAACATTTCTCCAAAGAAGATACCCAGATGGACAACAGACATGAAAAGATGTTCATCATAACTTGTCATCAAGGAAATGCAAAGCAAATGAGATATCACCTCACACCTGTCAAAATGACTAAAATCAAAAACATAAGAAATAAGTGTTGGTGAGGATGTGGAGAAAAAGGAACCCTCTTATGCTTGTGGGAATACAAACTGATGTAGCCACTGTGGAAAACAGCATGGAGTTTCCTCCAAAAGTTAAAATTAAAATTACTATGATCCAGCAAATGTACTACTGAGCATTTACCCAAAGAATACAAAAATGCTAATTAAAAGGAATACATGCACCCCTATGTATATAGTGGCATTATTTACTATAGCCAAACAATGGAAGCAGCCCAAGTATCCATTGATAGATGAATGGACATATATATATATATATATATATATGTATATACATGTATATACATGTATATGTATATATATATATATATATGTATGTATATAGTATTTCATTGTGTATATATAAAGTTACCATGTGACCCATATGAATGGAATATTATTCAGCCATAAAAATATTGAAATCTTGCCATTTACAACAACGTTGATGGATCTGTAGAGTGTTATGCTAAGTGAAATAATTCAGAGAAAGATAAATACTATATGATATCACTCATGTACAATGTAAGAAACAAAACAAATGAGCAAAGGAAAAAAGAGAGAAAGAGAGAGAGAAAGAGAGACAAAGAGACAGACTCTTTAACCATAGAAAACAAACTGATGATTACCAGAGGGGAAGTGGGTGGGGCATGGGTGAAATAGGGGAAGGGGAGGAAGAGTGCACTTACAATGAACACTGAGCAATGAATGAAATTGTTGAGTCACTGTGTTGTACACCTGAAACTAATATAACACTGCGTGTTAACTATACTGGAATTAAAATTTTTTCAATAATAAAAATTAACATTAAATTAAAATATAAAAAGAGGGCATTGGCCACTCTTTCATTTCTCCTCCTCTTGCCCCGGATCTAGCGTAGGAAGAGGGGAAAAAAGTGTGACAGAATCCCAAAGCCAGAAATTTCCTTGTTACCTGTATTTAGGTAAATATTATCTAAGTCAATTATTTTGAAGACACTTCATGTGGCTATTTAATCTATTTGTCAGTAAATTCTTACTTGTGCCCAGCCTAAAAATCTGAAATCTTTAGCTCATTTTACTATGTTTAATTGCTTGGAGAGGGAACAGATCTTTATATAAAGGCCTACAGATAGACAATCATTCATCAATAATAGCTCTCTCTTTCAGTTTAAAAGCTTTGTTTCTTGGGGTGCCTGGGTGCTCAGTCGGTTGAGTAAGTGTCCGCTCTTGACTTAGGCTTAGGCCATGATTTCACAGTTCGTGAGTTTGAGCCCTACATCAGGCTCTGTGCTGACAGCAAGGAACCTGTTTGGGATTCTCTGTCTCTCTGCCCCTCCCACGCTCATGTGCTCTGTTTCTCTCTCTCAATAAATAAATAAATAAATAAATAAGCTTTTAAAAAAGATTTAAAAGCTTTGTTTCTTTTTAGTTAACAAAACATTGATTACACTTTTTAGTTCTTAAATGTTTTTAATGTGTGGTTCTGCTGTTTCATTTCTCAGTACTTTCACCATTAAACTGGGGAAACTGATTAATGTGCCTTTTAGATACCATTTTCCTGGTTTATTATGCTTCCTATAAAAGGTGGACAAGAGCAGTTTCCTCTCATTCTGTGGTCCCAGAGCTGACTGGCAGGGAAAATACCAGAAATGGTATATAGATTTGTCCTTTTTAAATTTTATTTACAGGATTGGTTTACATTTTATTGAGCTTAAATACAGCATTTGGACCATAATTTAAAATGGGTTATGCAAATATTATATCCAGTTGTTTCACTGATGTACATATTAGGCCCTTTTGTTTAAAAAATAAAATGAAATCCAGGTCAAGGAAAGAAGTGCTTAAAAATCTTTTTTTTCTTTTAATAATCTTTTTTTATTAATTTTATTTTTTTTAATTTACATCCAAATTAGTTAGCAGATTGTAAAACAATGATTTCAGGAGTAGATTCCTTAATGCCCCCTACGCATTTAGCCCATCCCCCCCTCCCACACCCCCTCCCATAACCCTCTGTTTGTTCTCCATATTTAAGAGTCTCTTCTGTTTTGTCCTCCTCCATGTTTTTATATTATTTTGGTTTCCCCTCCCTTATGTTCATCTGTTTTGTCTCTTAAAGTCCTCATATGAGTGAAGTCATATGATTTTTGTCTTTCTCTGACTGACTAATTTCACTTTGCATAATACCCTCGGGTTCCATCCACGTTGTTGCAAATGACAAGATTTCATTCTTTTTGATTGCTGAGTAATACTCCATTGTGTGTGTGTGTGTGTGTGTGTGTGTGTGTGTGTGTGTGTGTGTATATGCACACCACATCTTCTTTATCCATTCATCCATCGATGGACATTTGGGCTCTTTCCATACTTTGGCTATTGTTGATAGTGCTGCTATAAACATGGGGGTTGAAACATGTATGTTTGAAACAGCATACCTGTATCCCTTGGATAAATAACCTAGTAGTGCAATTGGGTCGTAGGGTAGTTCTATTTTTAATTTTTTGAGTAACCTCCATACTGTTTTCCAGAGTGGCTGCACCAGATTGTGTTCCCAGGAAATCTTCTTAATTGATGCCACTGTTTAAACTGCAATTTCTAATTTCATTTAACAGTTTTGTATATCATCCAAAAATAAAATCACTCCATTCATTTTTAAAATTTTATTGCAAATGTGGACTCTTTGGGTAGGAACACATTATGTTTTCTGCCTCCTTGTTTCAAAACAAAAAAATTACTAAACCCTGTGGAGCCGGCACATGTGGTCTCAGTTCCAGATGTGGATGCTATTTTTTTTTTATTCATGTTAGAAGAACTGGAGCTTAGATATTCCCCCAGCAGAAACCAAATTGTTCAAACAAAAGTAATAAGTAAGAGATACAAGGTTTGTCTCATTGCCCTGTACTTGATAATAGCTAAGTATGTGTTATTATCCTATGGGGAATTTGTCCTATGAAACTATCTCTGGAGTTTTCACTTTTGTTTCTACTTTTATGTAGCCAAGTTAGAATTTTTTAAGATGAACTGGAAACAAAGTACACCTGCAAAGTATGACATTTGACAGCCTATATTCTCTTTACCACTTTATTCAAAAACACTATGTGGTAATATTAAAATAGAATGCTATGTTTCATCACTATAATTGTTCGTTAAAATATATGGCCTCAAAATTTAATTAAGATAATTAGCCATTAGTTAAATGCACATCAAAACCACAGTGAGATATCACTACATACCTACAATGATGGCTATACTTAAAAAGATAATAAAAAATGTTTGTGAGGATGTGAAGAAATTAAAATCCTTATTCACTGCTGATGGGAATGTAAAATGGTCCAGTCACTCTGGAAAATAGTCTGGCATTTCTTCGAAATATTAAACGTAAAGTTACTATATGACCCAGCAATTCACTCCTCAGTATATACCCAAAAGAAATGAAAATATATGTCAACACAAAAAACTGGACTCGAATGTTCCTTAGCAGCATTATTCGTAATAGAAAAACAGTGAAACAAGCCAAATGGCCATCAACTGGTAAAAGGATAAATAAAATGTGTTATATCCTTAAAACGGAATATTATTTAGCAATAAAAAAGTATGATGCATACGACCATATAGATAAACATGTAAAACATTATGCTGAGTAGAAGAAACCAAACCCTAAAGGCCATATATTATATGATTCCACTGATTCGAAAAGTCCAGAATAGGTAAATATATAAAACCAGAAAGTAGATTAGTGGTTGCCTAGGGTGGGGTAGAGGGTGGGTCCAGTCTAGGGAGTCACTGTTTATGGTGACTTTTTGAGGTGATGAAAATGTTCTGGAATTAGACTGTGGTGATGGTTGCATAACTCCATCAATATGTTAAAAACCACTAAATCGTACACTTTGAATCATAGAATTTTACAGTATTTAAATCATTTCTCAATAAAGATGTTTGTAAAAACTGAGATTGATTGGTATAATAACCATATAGCTAAATACAGAGTAGAAATATTCCTACAGCATCCTTCAGTCCAAGATGAACACAGAAAGTTCTCAGATCTGGACACCCAATCTCTTAGCAAGACAGGGAGCGAGAGATGCCATCATCTAATGTGCTGGACAAGTTACCAAAGGTCTTGCTGTTGTAAACACAACTTTGCAACTGAGCAGCAGCAAATCTGAGCCAGCTGGAGAAGACAAGTCCTCTGCTGAAAACTGCCTTGTGCTTGTATGGGATGACAGCTTCTCAGTACAAGTGAAATACATGATTCCAGTCAACAGGATTCATTTTTAACCGCTTTTTGACTCAGAAGGTTTTCAGATAAATGACCTAAAGAACATCAGAGCCAGCTAGGTAAAATGTTCTGCTTGGCACCGTGAGGTTCATAAATGCTCCAAATTAGGTGTTCTCTGAAACACTTGTTAAGTGCTTGGGATGAAAGTCCTAGGGACTTTACTTCTAGGGGGGTTGGAAAGAGGAGAGTGGGAAAACAAAAAGAAGGAGGAATGAGGAATCAACAAAAGGGAGTGACTGGGCCTCCCTTAGGTAAAGGGCAGGTGGATGCTTACTTTTCAGGGAAGTTGTAACCGTGAAAATGTAAATCCTCCTTAATGTCCTTCAAAAGTCAGCCAAACTCATGAATGTTTTGCAGGAAAAGTTTTGGCTTATTTTCCCAAAGTATAGGAAGGGAATAAATTATAATCAAGTGAAGCACAGAGGAAAGTTACTCGTGTGGTAGCCAAGATTGCAGGTGGTATAGTTTCATTATTATTCATTATTATTGATTATTATTCATTAATGAAACATAGTTTCATTAATATATCTGTATGAATATAGTTTTATATATACACACATCATATACATAGTATATATTCTTAAGTCTGCCTATACATACATATATAGGTGGTATGTGAGTGCAAGTTCCCTGGAATCCACACAAATCCTAAGGAGCAGTTTCCTCCTTCATAGGCCATGGAACTGAGGGATCTGGATCTGAGGAACTTAAGAATTCCTAGTAATTGGTTTATATTATAGCTCTGGTATCAGGTCCAATGAAGGAAGCGTCAAGACATAACACTCGAAAGCAGGCACCAAGTCCCAAGAGTCTTGTACGTCATTCTAAGGAATTTGGGCCTCATTGTGTGCAACAGAGTAAAACAAAACTTTCCCTCTTGAAGGAATAGGAGTTGATACATAAGTGGCCATAATGCAAAAAAGAACGAGCATGTGTTTCAAGAAAGGTACAGGGACCACAGAATGGGAGGTGGCTGTCTAGAAAAGATTTTCATGGAGGAAGGGGAATATGAATTAAGCCTTAAAGACTAAGTAAGATTTTGATAAGCAAAATAATAAGAATAGTGTTTCAGGCTGAGGAAACGACATGAACAAAGACTTCATAAGGATTGTGTGAATTGTTTGGGAAGTAGTTCAGTCTGGGGTCACTGGAAGAAGTGGGAGGGGACACTGGACACTGCCAGGAACAGCTACATGTACACAAGTCATTTCAGATCAAATTCTTAAAAACAATTCTCCCCACCCCCACCCCCAATTTAACATCTGGAATTGTTTAGCTGATGTATATAGACATCAGCAATGAACTAGTTACCAAATGTTGGGATGGTATGTGTGTGTGTACTTAGTATACAGCTAAGTCAAACACCTATATGCTCCTTACCTAAATTCACCAATTGTAAACATTTTGCTATATTTGCTTAATTAATATGAGTGTGTGTGTATAAATATACATAGTTTCATTAATATATCTGTATGAATATAGTTTTATATATACACATATATACATAGTATATATTTTTAAGTCTGCCTATACATACATGTATATACAAGTTTTCTTGATGCAGTTTTTTAAACTGCAAGTTTGTATCTCTAAATCCCCTTCACCTAATTTGCCCATCCCCCCCACCTCCTTCCCCTCTGACAATCACCAATTTGTTCTCTATATTCATGTCTATGTTTTTTGTATGTTCCTTTTTTTAAATTCTACATATAATTGAAATCATATGATATTTGTCTGTCTTTATCTGACTTATTTCACTTAGCATAAGACCTTCTGGGCCCATCCATGTTGTCACAAATGGCAATAGCTCATTGTTTTTTATAGCTGAGTAATATTTGTGTATATAAACACACACACACACACACACACACACACACACACACACACACACACACACCTCCTCTTTACCTATTCATCTACTGATGGACACTTGGGTTGCTTCCATATCTTGGCTTTTGTAAATAATGCTGCAGCAAATATAGGGCTGCATATATCTTTCTAAATTGGTGTTTTCATTTTCTTTGCGTAAATATCCAGTAGCAAAATTGCTGGATAATATGGTATTCCTAGTTTTAATTTTTTGAGGAACATCCACACTTTTCAATAGTGGCTGCATCAATTTACATTCCCACAAACAGTACAGAAGAGTTCTCTTTTCTCCACATTCTTGCCAATACTTCCTATTTCTTTTCTTTTCTGATAGGTGTGAGATGATATCTCCCTGGTGATATCATCTGGTTCACCTGATGATTTGGACTTCCCTGGTGATTAGCAATGTTGAGTATCTTTTCATGTGTCTGATAGCCATCTGTAGGTCTTCTTTGGAAAAATGTCTATTCATATCTGCCCATTTTTCCACTGGATTTTTTTGGTTTTTTTAGGTGTTGGGTTGTATAAGTTCTTTATATATTTTGGATATTAACCCCTTATCAGATATATCATTTGCAATTATCTTCTTTCATTCACTAGGTGTCCTTTTTGTTTTGTTCATGGTTTCCTTTGCTCTGCAAAAACTTTTATTTTGGTGTAGTTCCGATAGTTTATTTTTGCTTTTGCTTCTCTGACCTGAGGAAACCTATTCGTAAATATGTTTCTAAAACTGATATCCAAGAAATTACTGCCTATGTTTTCTTTCAGAAGTTTTATGGTTTCAGGTCTCACACTTAGGTCTTTAATCCATTTTGAGTTTATTTTTGTATCTGGTATAAGGAAGTAGTCCAATTTCACTCTTTTGCCTTCTTTTGTAGCTGTTCAGCTTTCCCAGCACCACTTATTGAAAAGACTGTCTTTTCCCCATTGTACATTCTTGCCTTCTTTGTCATGAATTAATTGGCCGTATAAGCATGAGTTTATTTGTGGGCTATCTATCTACTATTAATCACTGTGTCTGTTTTTGTGCCAGAACCATACTCTTTTGCTTACTATAACTTTGTGGTATATCTTGAAATCTGGGAGTGTGATAACTGCAGCTTCGTTCTTTCTCAAGATTGCTTTGGCTATTCGGGGTCTTTTGTTCGTTCCATACAAATTGTAGGATTATTTGTTCTAGTTCTTTGAAAACTACTATTGATATCTTGATAGGGATTGCACTGAATCTATACATTGCTTTGGGTAATATGGACATTTTGAAAATTTTAATTCTTCTAACCCATGACCATGGATTTGTTAGGAGTTTTTTTTTATTACAAATTCAATTTTATTACTCATAACCAGTCTGTTAAAAACTATTTCATCCTCATTTGCTTTTGGAAGACTGTAATTTTGGGGAATTTATCCATTTCTTCTAAGTTGACCAATATGTTGGCATATAATTTTCAATAGTATTCTCTTATATCTGTGTTGTTGGTTGTTATTTCTTCTCTTTCATTTCTGAAAATATTTTAGTCCTCTCTCTTTCTTTTTTGATGTGCCTGACTAAAGGTTTGTCAACTTTGTTTATCTTTTCAAAGAACCAGCTCTTGGTTTCATTCATCTTTTTTTTTTTTTTTTTTTTTTTGGTCTCTATTTCGTTTATTTCCACTCTAATCTTTCTTATTTCCTTCTTTTTACTAACTTTGGGCTTTGGTTGTTCTTCTTTGCCTAATTCCTTTAGGTGTAAGTGTAGATTGTTTATTTGAGATTTTTCTTGTATTGAGATAGGCCTGTATCACTACAAACTTTCCTCTTAGAACTACTTTTGTTACATCCCAAAGATTTTGGACTGTTGTGTTTTCATCTTCATTTGCCTCCCTGTATTTTAAATTTTCCCCTCCTCACTGACCTATTGGTTGTTTAGTAGCATGTTGTTTAGCCTCCGTGTGTTCGCGGGTTATTTTTTCTCTTTAGTTTTTTTTTTTTTCTTGTAATTTATTTCTAGTTTCATACCATTGTGTTCAGAAAAGATGCTTGATGTGAATTAAATCTTCTTAAATTTATTGAGACTTCTTTTGTGGCCTAACATGTGATCTATCCTGAAGAATGTTCTATGTGCAGTTGAAAAGAATGTGTATTCTGCAGTTTTGGGGTCGAATGTTCTGTATTATCTGTTAAATCCATCTAGTCTTATTCACAGCCATTGTTTCCTTGTTGATTTTCTGTCTGGATGATCTATCCATTGACATAAAGTCCCCTACTATTATTGTATTACTGTCAGTTTCTTCCTTTACGTCTGTTTAGCTTTATGTATTTGGGTGCTCCATGTTGAATGCATCGACATTTGCAATTGTTATATATTTCATATTATATATGTTATAAATTTACCTGAACCATTTGAAAATAAGTTTCAGATATCATGATACTTTACCTCTGAATATTCTATACGTATCTCTCTAGAAATAAAGACATTTTAGGGGCACCTGGGTGGCTCAGTCAGTTAAGCGTCCGACTTTGGCTCAGGTCATGATCTCACAGTTCATAAGTTTGAGCCCCATGTTGGGCTCTGTGCTGCTGGCACAGAGCCTGGAGGCCTGCTTCGGATTCTGTGTCTCCCTCTCTCTCTGCCCCTACCCTGCTTACTCTCTCTCACTCAAAAATAAACATTAAAAAAATTTTTTAAGACATTTTCCCATATATATAGTATAGTATGTATAGTATTATAATACTTAAAATTAATAGTGATACCATACTATTTAACAGAAAACCAATATTTGTTTTTTATTCAGGACTCAGAGTTCATGCATTGCATTTAGTTGTCATGTCTCTTTAGCCTTTTTTTTTTTTCTTTAAATTTTGTCTTTTAAGCCTTTGACTTTTAAAGATCTCAGGCCAATCATTACATAGAATGTCTCTCATTCTGGATTTGTCTGATTGTTCCTACTGATTAGATTCTAGGTAAAAATTTTCTGCAAGAATACTACCTAGGTGCTGTTGCAACCCTTTAGGGGCACATATATGAGACACCCCACTGTTGGTGATGCTGCTTACTCACTTGACGTAGGTGGTAACTATAGATCTCTTCAATAGCATGTATTTTTACTTTTGATTTAATAAATAATCTGTGGGGTAATTCTTTGAGACCACAAAAATGCTATGTTTCTCAGAAAACTTTTAGCCAAGTTAGACTTCAGATTAATTGGTGATCCTTGCCTAAATCACTTTTTCCATTAGGAGTTGCAAAATGCTGATTTTTCTAATTCTATCCTTTCTTGTATATTTTTTAGCTCTTTTCTGGCTTTTCTGTCACCCTTTCTCTTCAGTTTTGCTGAATATTTTAGGAGGTGTTTTGAATAAGATTATTTTAGACGTAACAACTATTGCAGTTAATTTTTTGTGTTACCTTAACAATCTTCAAATTTTCCTAAATCCCTGTTGACCACATTTACAAAGTGAAGTTACTGTTTTGGTTGGTGTGATTATGTTACTCGTTGGCAAAAGATGACACACTGAGGAAAACAAAAACACCAATACTTTGCCTTGTTGTAAGACTGAACATTTGGTCACAATTTAAAAACAAACATGTTTTGTAAATGAAATTGAAGTGGGTGAAACCTTAATAAAAAAAGCTTAACGTTCTGAAAGTAAATTTATTCTTTAAAACTTGCACATGGATTTTTTTTCTGAGACACTGTGTTTGTAGAAAAAGTCTGGAAAGATGGTCTAGGAATAGTAATATTAGAATAAAATATAATGTTATTTATCTAACAGCCACATGGCTACAAATCATCCTTATTTATAGTATGTTTCAGTTTGGAAACTGTCAACACTTTAATACAGACATACCAGAATAGTAAATAAGCATAAATAAACTTTATAATCTGTCTTGCATATGGTTAAAGAAATAATTTTTTGGAAAAAATCTACATAAAATGACATAAGATTGCATAGTTCAACTTTTGATTCTTTTTTTTTTTACAAGCAGTAGCTTGTGGGCTTTCCAATTAAAATACTAAAACTAATCTCTTTCCCACAGTAGTGAGATAAGCTGTTGTAAGGATATGGAGAAAATATGACAAATGATTAATAACTACGTTATTATAAACAGTTCATACAAATTGGCAGAAGTATTGATACCCCAATGTCAACAGAAAATTCATAGAAGGTGAAATATAATTTCAATGAAAAGCAGCAGATATAGGACAAAATTATTGATATTACTAGATTTTTTAAGTTTATTTATTTGAGAGAGAGAGAAAGAGAGCACGAGCAGGAGAAGGCAGAGAGAGACAGGTGAGAGAGAATCCCAAGCAGGCTCCACATTGTCAGCACAGAGCCCAATGTGGGGCTCGATCCCACAAACTGTGAGATCATGACCTTAGTCGATATCAAGAGTTGGGTACTTAACCAACTGAGCCACTAAGGTACACCTAGAATTTTTTAAAATGCAAATTCAAATAACAATAAAGTTCTAATTCCTAGCGATTTTTGCGAAGTTATAACAGGTAATCTTGATGAATGAGTATAAGTCTATCATAGTTGTTTTATTGCTGATGGCAATAAAAATCGCTACAACCTATAGGGAAAGCAAATTGCCAAAACAACAAAATGTCCTGTTCAAAAGAAGAGAAAAATTGATGGGGGAAAAGTTTATAACAACTTTAAGGCAAGCTGCTTGTCTTATTCTTGGTTTTACACTCAAACCTGGAATTGCTGCTCTAAATATTGTAGGACTTAGCTAATTCTGTATCAAACGAAAGAAGAAAATAACAAAGAAAAGAATGAATCAATAAATATGTGAAATTCCTCAATGTGTGTGAAAAATAATTTACAATAATTTGGAAAAAACAACACCTGTGCCCATCATTAAGTCTTTTTGTACATCAACAAAAAATTATACAAAACATTAACACCATGTTTAATTCCTTTACACAGACCCGTAACAGTACTGGGCAGTTTACTGTCTATCCCAAACAAACTGAAACAGCACACAGCACCAACATTCAAGCAAAATACTAAGCTGTGAATGTTGCCATGTACAAGTATATACATAGATGAGCAATTTTATTTTACAAAAATTGATGCTTCTGTTTTCACAGTACTTGAGCCACCTGTGAAATTTGACCTTGCTGACAATCTCTTGCTTTTGGAAATACCACCTCACTTGGTTCCCTTGATATCAGTCTGAACTCTTTCCTCACCTACATCTCTGGATGTTCATTTTCAGTTTCTTTTGTGGGTTCACCTTCCAAATCCACCATTTCGTGGAGTCTTGAACTTGACCTTTTTTCACCTTCTGTCTCTCATCTGTGACTTCCATCATGTCAACCATCTCTACATCTAGCTCAGATCCCCTTCCTGAGCAACAGATCTTTCCTGATTGATAATTAGACACATTAATGTGCCATAAGCACCTCAAACTCAGAACTGCTACTTTCAGAGGACTAGTACTTCAGTTTTTCCTACTCTTTCTGCTAGCTTCAGGAAGGAGTCTGGTGAATGGCTCATGATGGATTTCTCTAAGTACCTTGCTCTTTTCTCTGAACTTTGCAACTTTTATGATTCTCTTTATAGGTCCTAGATTTCCCTGGCTGGGAAACCTATAAATATAACCTGTGCAACTTAGCATATTTGATGTTTGAATACAGGATATTAAAAATCACATTCTATCAAATAAGATGCAGTGAGTGCCCAGGAGTCTAGAATAACTGAGAACTCTGATGTAACTATTGGGCATTAAGATCACGAGAAATCTAGAAAGGAAAAAAGGTCCCTGACAGCAGACATAAAAAGCTTCCTTTTATACTGCCTTTTTTTTTTTTAAGGATAAAAATGAGATGTTAGTTGTAATAGAGGGGATAGAACTTGGAGGTTGTTGAAAATCTTTGTGTAAATTTTCTGCTTTCAGTAATGGTTGAATTGGAATATACCTAGTTACTATGATTTCTTGCCAGACATATTGAGGAACAAAACAAAACAAAAATGGTGATTCCAAAAGTCAAATGGCTATGCATTCTTTTCGTCACTCAGGATTGAAGGGGCCCGTAGTGTAGAGAGATGTGTCCTAGTACTGGAATTAAACATGTCTAAAATGGAATTTGGCATCTTATTTACAAGTCCTAATCTCTCTCTGAGGTTCTTTTTCTGGGTCCTGGTACCACCATGTCTGCAGTTGACCAAGTAAAAACTTGGGAATTTTCTATGTCTCCTCCTATCCCCTCTGCTCTCCATATCCAACCAATCACCAGGCCCTCCCTACCTATATACTTCCTAAATATCTCTCATACATGTCCCTTCTGTCACCACTATCAAAACCTCATTTCTCGCTATATGAGTTCTACTCAGAGTTCTTCAGTGGCTCCCACTGCATATAGCATAAGTCTGAATCTCTTTGCAGAGCACCCAAAGCCAGTCACATTCCGTCCTCTACCTCTTTCTCCAGCCTCATCCCCTATCTTCTTGGGCCATGCTTGGACAATACAAAGTCACCTGTGGATCTCCCAATACAAACCCTCTTTCATGTCTCCATGCCTTCCCACCTGTTTCTTCCTCCACCGAGAATGTCCATCTTTTCCTTGCAAACATCTACTGAAGCTTTCAGCTACACCTCAGAAGCTGAGAAGTGTCCCCCGACTCCTCTATAAATGGACAACAGAAACATAAGCACTCACTTTTCAACTCATCCTTGCTGCCAAGATACAGCACATGTACCCAGATGTATGTATCTTCGTCACAACAAATATACCTCATATGTCATAATTTGAATAAATCATTGCTAAGATGTATTGACTGTTTACCATATGCCAGGCACTATGTTAAGCACTTTATATTTATTATCTTATTTAGTCCTCACAACACTATGAGGAAAGTGTATTTTAAACACTGTTTTAAAGAGAGGGAAATTGGGGCATCTGGGTGGCTCTGTTGGTTAAGTATCTGACTTTGGCTCAGGTCATGATCTCATGGTTCGTGAGTTCAAGTCCCGCGTTCAGCTCTCTGCTGTCAGCCCAGAGCCCACTTCGGATCCTCTTTCTCTCTGACCCTCCCCTGCTCGCTCTCTCTCAAAAACAAACATTTAAAACAATAAAATAAAATAAAGAGAGGGAAATGGCACAGAGAAGTTAAGTAACTTGCCCAAGGTCTCTTAGTGTGATGGCACCAGACAAGATGTGAACCCACACTCTGGACTCAGGCTTTTGGTAACTTTTAACCAAGTAGTGTTGTTACTCTTACTGTTATTGTTTTGCCACTAGACTGTACCTTGAGCCCAGAACTATGGCTGTAAATTTAGTACTCCCAGTACCTCACATAATATTTAACACACAGTTGACAATGAATAAATATCTGTGAATGGATGAGTAGCCTGTAAAATTATCTGTTTTTATGGAGCCAATTTTCTCCTATGTTGTGGCATATTCTCAGAACTCTTGGATAGAATCTATTTCCCTTAGTAATTATGTGAGTTAGTGTTTATATTTCATATGTTCCTTTCTGAACAATTTGCTGTGTTTGGTATTGCTTACCACATTCTTTTATTTTTTTTTTGTTTTGTTTTGTTTTTTGTTTTTTGTTTTTGCTGGATTATTATTTATTTTTATTTTTATTTTTTTTATATATGAAATTTACTGTCAAATTGGTTTCCATACAACACCCAGTGCTCATCCCAAAAGGTGCCCTCCTCAATACCCGTCACCCACCCTGCCCTCCCTCCCACCCCCCATCTACCCTCAGTTTGTTCTCAGTTTTTAACAGTCTCTTATGCTTTGGCTCTCTCCCACTCTAACCTCTTTTTTTTTTTTTTTCCTTCCCCTCCCCCATGGGTTTCTGTTATGTTTCTCAGGATCCACATAAGAGTGAAACCATATGGTATCTGTCTTTCTCTGTATGGCTTATTTCACTTAGCATCACACTCTCCAGTTCCATCCACGTTGCTACAAAAGGCCATATTTCATTCTTTCTCATTGCCACGTAGTATTCCATTGTGTATATAAACCACAATTTCTTTATCCATTCATCAGTTGATGGACATTTAGGCTCTTTCCATAATTTGGCTATTGTTGAGAGTGCTGCTATAAACATTGGGGTACAAGTGCCCCTATGCATCAGTACTCCTGTATCCCTTGGATAAATTCCTAGCAGTGCTATTGCTGGGTCATAGGGTAGGTCTATTTTTAATTTTCTGAGGAACCTCCACACTGCTTTCCAGAGCGGCTGCACCAATTTGCATTCCCACCAACAGTGCAAGAGGGTTCCTGTTTCTCCACATCCTCTCCAGCATCTATAGTCTCCTGATTTCTTCATTTTGGCCACTCTGACTGGCGTGAGGTGGTATCTGAGTGTGGTTTTGATTTGTATTTCCCTGATAAGGAGCGACATTGAACATCTTTTCATGTGCCTGTTGGCCATCCGGATGTCTTCTTTAGAGAAGTGTCTATTCATGTTTTCTGCCCATTTCTTCACTGGGTTATTTGTTTTTCGGGTGTGGAGTTTGATGAGCTCTTTATAGATTTTGGATACTAGCCCTTTGTCCGATGTGTCTTTTGCAAATATCTTTTCCCATTCCGTTGGTTGCCTTTTAGTTTTGTTGGTTGTTTCCTTTGCTGTGCAGAAGCTTTTTATCTTCATAAGGTCCCAGTAATTCACTTTTGCTTTTAATTCCCTTGCCTTTGGGGATGTGCCGAGTAAGAGATTGCTACGGCTGAGGTCAGAGAGGTCTTTTCCTGCTTTCTCCTCTAAGGGTTTGATGGTTTCCTGTCTCACATTCAGGTCCTTTATCCATTTTGAGTTTATTTTTGTGAATGGTGTGAGAAAGTGGTCTAGTTTCAACCTTCTGCATGTTGCTGTCCAGTTCTCCCAGCACCATTTGTTAAAGAGACTGTCTTTTTTCCATTGGATGTTCTTTCCTGCTTTGTCAAAGAGGAGTTGGCCATACGTTTGTGGGTCTAGTTCTGGGGTTTCTATTCTATTCCATTGGTCTATGTGTCTGTTTTTATGCCCATACCATGCTGTCTTGATGATTACAGCTTTGTAGTAGAGGCTAAAGTCTGGCAGTGTGATGCCTCCTGCTTTGGTCTTCTTCTTCAAAATTACTTTGGCTATTCGGGGCCTTTTGTGGTTCCATATGAATTTTAGGATTGCTTGTTCTAGTTTCGAGAAGAATGCTGGTGCAATTTTGATTGGGATTGCATTGAATGTGTAGATAGCTTTGGGTAGTATTGACATTTTGACAATATTTATTCTTCCAATCCATGAGCAGGGAATGTCTTTCCATTTCTTTATATCTTCTTCAATTACCTGCATAAGCTTTCTATAGTTTTCAGCATACAGATCTTTTACATCTTTGGTTAGATTTATTCCTAGGTATTTTATGCTTCTTGGTGCAATTGTGAATGGGATCAGTTTCTTCATTTGTCTTTCTGTTGCTTCATTGTTAGTGTATAAGAATGCAACTGATTTCTGCACATTGATTTTGTATCCTGCAACTTTGCTGAATTCATGTATCAGTTCTAGCAGACTTTTGGTGGAGTCTATCGGATTTTCCATGTATAATATCATGTCATCTGCAAAAAGCGAAAGCTTGACTTCATCTTTGCCAATTTTGATGCCTTTGATTTCCTTTTGTTGTCTGATTGCTGATGCTAGAACTTCCAGCACTATATTAAACAACAGCGGTGAGAGTGGGCATCCCTGTCGTGTTCCTGATCTCAGGGAAAAAGCTCTCAGTTTTTCCCCACTTACCACATTCTTTTAGAAATGAAGAACAAAACTTATACTTAGAAATATGTTTTATCTTAATTACCACCATATCTTCTTTCTTTTCTTTCTTTCTTTCTTTCTTTCTTTCTTTCTTTCTTTCTTTCTTTCTTTCTGTTTATTTTTGACAGAGAGTGACAGAGCACAAGCAGGAAGGGGCAGAGAGAGGGAGACACAGAATCCCAAGCAGGCTCCAGGCTCTGAGCTGTCAGCACACATCCTCTTTCTGAAATCACTGAAAACACTATCTTGTACAAAGTCCTTCAGAATGTATTTTAACCTCACAAGTGATTTTCCCTTTTATGCTACGGTTAGCAGTTAAAATTTTATGCAGTTAAAACTTTCTTTTTTTCAATGATTTTTATTTATTTCTACTTACTTGATTGTTAGTATGAATTTTGTTATCATATTTTTTAATGTAGTAACCACTCTGATCTAATTTACTGACCTACAGGTCTAAAGGAAAACAGGCTTTGGTCAACACACAGAAATAGGTCCTCTATATATTTATGGAGAGAAAGAAAATCAGCATCTATGTTACCTAGAAATAGAGCAACTGGCCTTGAGACTCCTTGCCTCCTACCTGATGGAGGTCAAGAGGAGAGTTCTGGCACCAACTACTCTCCTTGAGGGAAGTGACAAACTTAAATTGTTCACTTCTTTTTGCAATTTTTCTAGTAGGCATTTTGCCAGTTACAGGAGACAATTGCCTGTAACCTCTGTAAGGAAAGCCACTATTGCTACTGGTGGTAGCAACAGATTCCTGTAAAGCCAGTAGCTAGGAGATGGGCCTGGAAAGGACTCAAAAGAGGTCCAGCTCCATATGGAAGAGTATAACCAGGGCAGAATTCTTGTTATGTGCCTTTGAAAATCCAAGGCAAACGCATCTGCCTCTGAGTTTCCCTGCTTCCTTTTAACTCCCATTCTTTCTATTTATCGAATCCCAAGCGATTTCATGTGTTTCCTGCTTTAGAGGTTTTGCTTCACTGAGCCTCAGGCCTTATTTATGTGTGTGTTCCATGCAGATGGGTGGTCTCTTGAAAGTGTATCGTCAGATGAAGACATTCGGCTGTAAGCACTCCTACTCCAGCTCAGAGAATAGCTGAGAAAATGTGGAAATTGAAGAAACCGTAAGTGTTTGGTTGAAAGGAAGGAAATGGTATGAGATTCATTCATTCACTCACTCCCTGACTCACAAATCAAATATTTTACGTGCCTCTTATGTACTAGGCATTATGCTAGGCTTCCCAAAGATGGGATGATCCAGGCCTTACCATCAAGAAGTTTACAGTGTTGTAGGGAGACAAGTGTGCAACAAATATTAAAGTATAATTAGTTAATGGCTTTACTGGGGCCATTGTGAAATATGGTAGAAACAAGACAGAGAAATCCTAAGTCTGTTTAGGAGTTCCAGGAGAGCTTCACACAGTTGAAACTTGAGGGATAAGCAGGAATTTACTAGGGGGACAAGGGGAGAGGGTATTTCAGACACAGGGAATAACTTGCAGAGATGGGAAGGCAAGAGGAGCGTGACACGTTCAAGGAGCTATAGGAGAGTCAGCTCTGTGTCTGTGGAGCCGAAGATGAAAAGTGGGAATCTGGGGGAAGTGAAATGGTAGAGGTGAGCAGCAACAATCTCAGGAAGAGTTTGGACCTTTACACTAATTGTTTAGACTTTAAACTGTAAGCAGTATGGAACTCCTGCAGAATATGCTCCAGGAAGCATTAGGCTCCAATTTGCATGCTGAAGGATCATACTGCAGTCGAGTGGAGAACAGATTTGAAAACAGTGATATTTAAGGCAAGAGAGGTTAGTAAGGAGAAATAGTGCTTGAACTATGGCAGTGGCAGCAGGGATGGAGAGGAGGCAAAGGGATAGACATAAGCGGTATTTATATCATAATACAATTTAAACTTTATAACATATACAATTAAAATTAACATGGAATGTGCATGCCAATATTCAATCGATTTTTTTTTTTGAAGTTCAATGAAAATAATTTGTGTGCTACCAATAATTCAAGAGGTATTATTACTGGGAGGCCATCTAAATAGATAACACCTCTCTGGAGAACTATGCTGTAATGTGACAGAAGTAAGATACAGGATATTAGGAACTAGAGAATGCTTATTTAGGAAAAACGCCTAGAGACATTAATGTCACCATGTGATTTATGTTTTCTTAAAGAGAGAATGCATGAGTAATATAAAACCCATTGATATTTCCTTGGAATGATCTGGACTGGGAAGTGTGATTTTCTGATAATTATGGAGAATATGACCAATGTTTATTATAAAATTATTTTTAAAAATCTTGAAAGGTACCATTTGCCAAGATGCATTAGCTATTGTTATGATCCTCATTGATAATTTTCTCAGCATCTACCTATCCAGGCACATGAAAAATAGAAGGAGGAGCATCCCATGCAGACGTTACAGCATGTATAAAGGTCCTGAGGTAGGAAAGATTTTTGACTTGTTTGAGGAGGGAAAAAAAAGGCAGTGGAGCTGGAGGAAAGGAAATGAGGGGAGCAGGGGCATGAGATGATATTGGGAGAACAGGCAGGGATCTGTTTAATAGTAAATATTCTTTCAAATTTTGGTCCTTTCCTGGTTTACCTTCTGTGTTTTATTAAACACTGTTGGATATTCCCTTAATACTCCACACATGGTTACACTCACCTGGTTCTCTTACAACCTTTCTCACCTTCTTTCTTTAGTCCCCTTTATGGATTCATCTTATTTCCACTCCTTGCCTTTAGTCTTTCTCCCCTCCAATCTGTCCTCCAGAGAGCAACACAAATAATGTATCTAAAATGGGAGACTATTATGACTCTGACTTCCCTGCTAAGTGTTGTCTCCTCATCCATTGGTTCAAGTCCAAGCTCCTTGGCCTAGGATGGAATTCCTCAGTGACATCTCCTTTTCACAGTACATTTTAGTAGTGTGAAGCTGCATAAAGTTCCTTGAACAAGCATGCATTTGCATGCTTGCATGTCGAGCAGGCTGAGTTAAGAGATCCCTTCCTCTCTTCTTCCAACACTACACCTGCCACACCATGTTTAAATTACTCATACTTACCCTTCCACATTGGACTGCAGAGAACAGATCTTATTCCCATTTGGTAACTCTAGAGCTCAGCATTTGTTCCTTCATTCAGTGAGTATTTATCAAGTGTCTATTACCCCCCAAGGTTCTGGGAAAACAGCAGTGAGCAAAACAAAGTCTCAGTCTTCTTGGATCTCACATCCTAGTAAGGGGACTCTAGGAAATAGCGTACATGATAGGCACTCAAGATATGCTACTCATAATTAAAAATTTCAAAAATCAGGGGCCCCTGGGTGACTCAGTCAGTTAAGGTCTCACTCTTGATTTCAGCTCAGGTCATGATCTCACAGTTCATGAGTTTGAGCCCCATATCGGGCTCCATGCTAACAATGAAGAGCCTGCTTGGGATTTTCTTTTTCCCTCTCTCTCTGCCCCCCCTGTGCTCTCTTTCTCTCAAAATAAATTTAAAAAAATAAGACTGTCTTTAAAAATTTAAAAAAATAAAAATTTCAAAAATCAGGCAAATGAAAGAGCCTTAATTAAACCACTGTCTAAGCACACTGTCTGGACCATTGCTCTGACTCATTTCTCCTTTAAACAGCAAATATGGCAGTGACTAAAGCAACTTAAGCAATGGATTGAACTTCCCTAACTGTAGGTACTATGGTCTTCAGTAAGTGATAATTCTCCCAACTAGAGGAAAACATTTTCCCCACATACATGAAGATATAACCTCATATTCAAACAATCCTCTGAGGTAGGAAGGGAATGAATAACATCCCATTTAATGAGACATTAAGAAAAGCTGTATAAGAGATTAAAAGACTTTTAATGATAGTTTAAGATACCATCACATTAGTGAGCTATTTCCCTCACTTGTGAACCCTGTCCTCTTTATATTAAAAGAAGAAAATTGACGTATTTCCTCATTCTCTAAAATGTGCTTACTAGATAACTTGTTATACAAGCTTTTATTCCTGGATGATACATTTTTCACTATTTTCTAATTATTATAAGAAATGTATACAGCTTTAAATAACTGTGTTCTCCTCTTTGCTTCCCCCATTTAAGCTAGCTCTCTCACTTAAGCATTTTTCTAAATTTCTAAATATCTCTACTTTTGCTTTCGCTGATTAACTTCCTCACGAGTTTCCATGACTTTCAGAGTGCAACACGCCTTCACACTCTGCAAACCTAAAAAGCTCTTCTGTCTCTAAGGAGTGAATTTCAGCGATTTGTCTGCTTATTTCCTGAGCTCTACATTTCTCTAAAGCTGTCTTCCAGGTGACTCAAACCAAACAGCAGCCCTGCTCCTTGCACTGTGGAAAGGACCCAGCTCAGTAAGGGATGCCACCATTTAAACAGATGCTCAAGCCAAAAATCTGGCATCATCCCTGATTGCCTCCCTTCCTTCTTTACCCCCATACTCAGTCTATTTCTATTTCCTGATGATTCATTTTCCTCAGTGTCTCTCAAATCTGCAGATTTTGCTCCAGCCCTACTGTCATCTCCCTTAGCTCTAGCCTTAATGCAGACACTCATAACTGGATTACTGCTTTATAATTAGTCTCTTGTTCATCTATTATCCCCTTGTCTATCCAGCAGGTACAGTCATCTTTAAACCATGTCCGTCTGACCTTGTTACAGTCTAATTGACAGTCCTAAATATCTTTCCATTGCCAAAAGGGCAAAGAACAAATTCCTCAGTATGGCTTCTGGGCCCCTCGTGACCTGGTCCTTTCCTGTCTCCTGGGCATCATCTCTTATCACTCTCCTCATGGTCAAGTCGTACCCAATGTGCAGATCTCCTTGATGCCACCATACTTTTAAACCTCTGTGTCTTCGTTCAGGCTGTTTCTTTGGCTCAGCACATACCCCTTCTTTCTCTCTTAGAAAAGGTCTTCTCTGACTTTCTGAGGGAGGTTGTCTCCCATACCCATCACAGTTTATAAACCACTTATCCCATGCCTGAGGAGCCATGTTTGTCTTGTTCATTCCAGCATCCCAATACTGACTACAAAGTACTCAGAATAAAGATTTGTTAACTAAATGAGTGGTGCGATTCTAACTGAAAACTCATTATTGAAAAAAAATTGAGAGAGAACAGAATTATTAGAAAATGTAAGAAGCTTTTTTTTTTTTTTTTTCAAAAGGTGTAATTGGTCACATTTGATCTCTGGTGAATATCTGTAACATTCCAGAGTTTAAATCCTAAATGTTAAGTTTCTAGTCGTATTTGCACTTCATCAGACCTACAATCCAGACTGGTGTTTAGCTGCCCAAACTGACATCTGGGCTGACTCATTTTATTTTTACTATTTGAGATTAGCTACCACAGCTGTTGTAGTACTACAGTGTTGACCATTTGCCTTTTATTTATTTTTTATTTTTTAAAATTTATATTCAAGTTAGTCATCATATTTTTAATTTTTATTATTTTTTTAATCATTCACCTTCTAGATCAGAGTTTAACCAATTTGGAGGAAGAAAACAACAACCTTCAGAAGACTTCTTTTTAAATGTTTTAGCAGAATATAACTAGCATTCTCCCCCACAGATATCCACTTACAGCTCTCTCATATTGTATACCTTCCTTACAAGCAAAACAACAACAGTGAATGGGACTTGAGGCTATATTCTTAAGTTTTTAACTTGTCCTCAGCAGATAGAACTTCAATATATGGTCTTTGAAAATAAAAACTGAGTTTTCCCCAAATGCTAAAAACTAGGATAAAGCTTCCAAGCTTCACTGCTTTTGTTCAACAAATGTTTATCATTCAGGCTTGCAAGGAGTGCTGTGGTGGAACGATATCGTGATGCGTTTTGTAATGCGCTTTGATCCTCCGCCTTTTGTTACCCTGTGACCCTTCTAACAGCAGCTGGGCATTCTACTTGTATGTGTCAGGGAAAGGTTTTCACAGAAGAACACAGGAGGAAAAAAGATATCCCAGGCCTTTAAGCTTTACATAAACCATGAAAGACTTGAGACATAATATTTTTCAAACCATGTAATGGAGTTGGAACATTTTTTCCCATCCCCAAATTAGATAGTCTATGTCAAGAGAAAAGAAGAAGAGCTAAAAGAGAGAGAGAACAAGGGAGAGAACAAGGCAGAGGAAGGGAGAGGAAAGGAGAGGAAGAGGGGAAGAGCAGGGGAAGGGGGAGCTAGAGGGAAGCAAAGAATGAGTTCTGGGGGATGCCCCACACAGGGCACTGTTCTAGACCTCCCTGGACTCTATTCAGTTGGAGAGAAGGTTGGAACCCCCAACCTGATAGGTTTGGGGATCTAAGCAAATGGGAACCCATCCCACCTTTCCCTGGAAGGGTTGTGAAAAGCAACAAGGCATCCGAGTTTTTCCTGGGCTGCTTGTTGTGTCAGCTACGATCTAAAGAAGAAAACAGAAACTGTATTTAAAACTGAGGAAATTTAATTGTGATAGGGAACTGGCTAGATATGTGGTAAAGAAACTGAGAAGTGAAATGGGATAATGACACAATCTAGAGATGTGAGCAGGAGCAGGAAGCCACTACTCCCCCTGTGCTGGAAGGCCAATGAGAAGAAACGGTGTTATTGGAGGCTGGACCCAAGGTCACCCAGGGAAGCTGGGACCACAGAAGATCTCACTGGAGGGAGAAGATCATGAAGGAAATGCAGCTGCTGCTGATGATGCAAAGAAAGGTGGAGGAAAATTCTGGTCTTTTCCCTCTTCTTACCCTCCAGTTGCTCACAAATGCCTGACAAGCACCAAACCCAACTGGAAGCTGGTGGACATGAGTCAGCCACCGCAGCAGAGTGAGAGAAGGGTGAGGCATGGGTCTGCGGCAAATACACCCAGATGTGAGAACAGGAAAATGTCTGCAGGGGATGTCTAGGACTATGGGCCTAAGACAGCCTCACAGAGTCCCCATGCCCCAGCATGACCCAGAGGGGTCCAGAGGAAGGCACACATGACAAAGGAGAATGCAGACCTAAAGGGGCTTTGGAGCTGACCAAGGAAGACACATCAGGGATCTAACTAAACAGGAAACCAAAAACCAAATGAGCCTACAGACATCCCAGTGGATTCCAGCTTGGACAGAAGACAACGTTGTAAAAATCAGGCTTGCCACCACCAAAATGAGTTGACTATATGTAACTGCCCCTACCCCACTCTCGTACCACACATAGATGACACTACCAAGGAAGGGGAGAGGAGACCGTTTAGCAGGATGGAGGCTGAATCTAAATTCACTCTTAGATAAAGAAAGGAAAGAACATAGACCAATAAACAGAGCCCACTAAATGTTGGGGAAGAATGGACACAACACAGATATCAGTAATGCAGTAAGAAATGGAGAGAAATGGATCATGTTAAAGGATGTACTGGGGCAAGAGATCCACATAGAGAAGTAGTTCCTGTACTTGCCTGTAAGGTAGGGCTTTTCAGAGAAGGACTTCTAGGTGATTTGATGAGCATGAGGGATGAACAGGGATTTAGCAAGCAGATGGGGTAGAGATCCTCAACTCTGTTGTCTTCCTATATCCCTCCCAATGCACTGATTTTCAAGAGAAGCCAATGCATTTCTTATCTAACTACAGCCCATTGAAGTCTTTCAGAAACATGGCAATCTCTCCAACTTTATCTTCCTTTTGATTAGTAAGTGGGGCAGTGCCGCAGTGATAGATAAGATACGATAAGTGTGAACTGAGTTTCAACTCTGAGGAGTAGCATCAGCCTCTTGCAGGAAATGAGTTCCTTAAAATGTATTCTTTTGTAGATTTGATGAGGCCGTTTCTAGATTTCAGTTTTGAACTAAAGAGTGAGGTTTCAAGGCATTCACATAGTTTTACAGAATGTTCAGTCCACCAGAAAAACATATATAAGCCAACTGGAATATATTACATCCACATTGCCACATTTCTATAATGAAACAGATTTCAGATCTGTCATTTAACATTCTGATCTGTCAGGACTTTGCTCAAAATACTGAATTTTCCATTTTGTAAGCAGAGAAACAAGACCCTTGGTTTATAAATAACTTCATCTATCACTATTACAGAAACAGTATTCCTAAACTGGCCTTTTATAATCTAATAACTTAGGAAATAAAAATAATTAATGTTCTCTCCATTGTTATACTACTGAAAACAATAAAAGTCATTGAACTATTTTGAAAATTTTCTTTACCTCATTAGAGATGTTTGTTCCAGAGAGATCTACTGATACCAAGGAAAAGATGTTTACAACATATTCAATTGCTAGGTCAGTCAAATGTTCACAATTTCTCAAACTCAAGTAGTTTAAATTAGGGCAGCTGGAAGAAAGCAGCATGAAGAATTAATTTTAGCTTTTAATCACAGTATTGGTAGCCATTTCTTTATATCAAAACTGTCTAAGGAAAGCAAATGGTATTGAAACAAGGACTTTCTTTTTCTCAAAATCAAAATAGGCTTAAGAAGCACCTGGGTGGCTCACTCAGTTAAGCGTCTGACTTCGGCTCAGGTCATGATCTCACGGTTTGTGAGTTTGAGCCCCGCATCAGGCTCTGTGCTGACAGCTCAGAACCTGGAGCCTGCTTCAGATTCTGTGTCTCCCTTTCTCTCTGTCCCTTCCCCGCTCTCACTCTGTCTCTCTTTCTCAAAAATAAATAAACATTAAAAAATTTTTAAAAATAGAAGTAGGTTTAAAAGTGGAAAATAATTTGGCATTACAAAATAGGATGAGAGGGAGGTGGGTTATTATATAAGATAGTCTTTCTGTGGTTTCATTTCATACTGTAATTTCTAGTGAGAAAAAAACATATCACTTGCATGCAAAAAATTGTCGTGTAAGTATGATGAATGACCCCTAAAAGTGCAAGGTTAAGTTTCTCATTTATCCCTTACAAGTTCACCACAGGAATTGGGCTCGACCCTTTCTAGTACACAGGTCTCTGACAAGTAGAGAGAATCAAGAATAAACCCACCATCTAGAATATCTCTTGGGAAATGCTGGAGCATTTCCAAAGCCTGGAGCAAAGGTTTACACAGAGGTAATATCCTTGAAAAGCACAGAGAAGTCACTCATGTCTAGATAGTGATAACTTCATTAATGATTCCATCTGAAACTTTCTCTAATATGAAATTAATAAGAAACCACTCATATATGATCAAAAAACTAGTTTAATCTATGACTCCAGTGTCTTTTCTTTTATTTCACTGAGTGTTGGACCAGCTTCTTGGCCTCTTGATATTTCCCAAATGGCTCTGAAGGTCTATCTCTGAGCTCTCCTATTAGCAAATATACAATTACTAATGATATGATGTAAAATATTATTATTTTATCATACCACTCTGATAGTTTCATAATAGAGGCATCACCCAGGTGGATACAGTTACTTAAATTTAGCTCTCTTATCCTTATGCTCACAGGACCATCAAGAAATTGCTTTACTCCCATATCACCAATTCTGTAGGAAAGAGTAAGAAAAGCTTTACATATGATTTTATATGTAAATATATAGAATACTACTTAAGTAATAGTTACTACATTCAATGCATTCTAAAATAACATGGTAATATCCTTATATTGGTATTGATTGTGCCAGTGTTTTAAAACCAAATTTGAGAATACAACTTTTAGTCTAATAGAAAAGGTATAAATGATAGTAATGGGAGAAGTATTAATAAAAATGCTCTTCCTGCTCATTTTTCATTTAATTAGGTGACATAATTGTAATTATGAATAAGACAGATGGTTCTTGAAATCTTTTTCTTGATTTAAAATGTGATTGAGTTAAGCGGTCCCAATGCAAACTCCTGCACAAGAAAAACACCAAAACTTAGGAGAGTAGAACCAAAACTAACAGTCAAGCTACTGCCAGACTCTTAGAGGAATTTTCACTAAATACAAGGTCAAGTTAGCTGGACTGGAAAGCCAACAAGTGACCTTTGGATTTTTTCTGCTGAAGTACAGAAAACCTAGAAGAAGACCTTGACCTCAGTCTTCCTACATTGTCTATCCCTAATCAGAGATGCCTTTGTGTCCCTGCCATTCCTTGCCCCCTCTCCGAACCATGCTTTATAAATGGCTGGAAGTCTATTTGACCCATCCGTTCCCTGTCTTCCACTGGGAGCTTTATTTATGATTCCATTTGGAGACCACCGGTTTCTTCTAAAAAGCATTCCAGTAAATAAATACAACAGGAAATTGCACATTGCATCCTAAGAGGTAGCTTTCACGTGCAACAATCCTACAGGTGGGTGTACAGATGGGAAAAGCCTTGGAACCAATATATGTGGACTGCTGACATCTTTCATACCCTCTATTTGATCAGATTTATAAAAAAACTGAGCAGTACAGGCAGAAGGTGAATGGGCCTGTTTGAGTTGAATGGGCCACATTAAGTGCCTCCTGTGCCCATAAACTCACCTTCCATCTATAATATCAAAGGGAGACTGTGGCAGCACCTGGGAATGCAGTAAAGGGCCTGGTGAGTGAGTGGGTGGATGGGGAAATGGGAGGGGATGGGATCAGTGCAAACACAACTGATCAACTTATCTGTTGGCAAACACCAGGGCTGGAGTATTCATTGAGAGATATTTTTACTAACAAGAAAACAAATTCATCATGGGATTTGTAAAACTTAAGAAAGCATATCTCTGAAAATGATTTGAAAAAGAAGATACAAAAACATTAGAACAAATTAAGCAGTGTAAAGAAGCAGTAGGAATTAATAAGGGTGACCTGACTGTAGCCAAAATAAAGATATTCTAAAATGCAATCTGAGATGAAAAGGTGGCCACCTGAGATAAGAACAGATGGCAAACATAGCAGTGTTTTTCTAGATATCTCTTCTAAGGCAAGTGAAACAAAAGCAAAAATAAACTACTAGGGGACTACATTGAAATGAAAAGGTTTAGCACAGCAAAAGTAGCCAACAAAACAAAAAAGCAAACTTACTGAATGGGAGAAGATATTTGCAAATTATATATCTGATAAGGGGTTAATATCCAAAATATATAAAGAACTTATACAAGTCAACACCAAAAAAAAAAAAAATAGTCTGATTAAAAAATGGGCAGAGGAACTGAATAGATACTTTTCCAAAGAAGACATATTGTTGGCCAACAGATACATGAAAAGATGCTCAAAATCACTAATCATCAGAGAAATGCAAATCAAAACCACAATGAGATATCACCCCCACACTAGTCAGAATGTCTAGTATCAAAAAGACAAGAAACAATGAGTATTGGTGAGTATGTAGAGAAAGGGGCACATTTGTGCACTGTTGGTGGGAATGTAAATTGGTGCAACTACTGTGGAAAACAGTATGGAGGTTCCTCAAAAAATTAAAACTAGAACTACCAGAAGATCCATCAATTCCACTACTGGATATTTACCCAAAGAAAATGAAAACACTAATTCAAAAAAATATATCTACCCCATGTTTATTGCAGCTTTATTGACAATAGCCAAGATATGGAAGCAATATAAGGGTCCATCATTAGATGAAAAAAGATGAGATCATGCCATTTGAGACAACATGGATGGACCTAGAGGGTATTATGCTAGGTGAAACAAGTCAGACTGAGAAATTCCAAAACCACAGGATTCAGATCATAGTGAAATCTTTTTAAAAAATGAATAAAAAGCAAAAAGATGAATCAGACCTATAAAAACAGAGAATAAACTCATGGTCTCCAGAGGGTAGAGGGGTAGGAGGATAAGCAGAACAGGTAAAGAGCTGTAGGAGATACAGGCTTCCAGTTATGGAATAAATCAGTCACAGGAATGAAAGGTACAGCATAAGGAATACAGTTAATGATATTGTAATAGTGATATATTGGGACAGATGATAGTTTCATACAGATAGTGAACATAGCATAATGTATAAACGTGTCAAATTATTAAGTTGTATACCTGAAACTAATGTAATATTGTATGTCAACTATACTCAAATTAACAAACAAAAGAAAAACAGCTGGTAAAAACTAAAAATTCAATAACCTAATTTAAGTCATCAAAACCAAAACTGACCCTTTTAGAAAATGAAATTAATAAGTAGAAGGCATATTTGAAAAGTTCCTTTGAAATGCAGAAGGATAAAGAATTAGAAATAAATGAGATTGAAAACAGAGAACTAGGATTCAATCTTTAAATAAAGAGGATTCTTGAGAAAGAGAGAAAAATAAATTAGAACAGCAATAACCACAGATATATAAAAGCTTTTAAAATAGGAAAACAATCCATATGTTAAATCAAATTAACTTAATAAGGAAAGTCTAATTCCCTTAGACATTAAAACATATTATAAAGCAATAATAACAGATAACATTTATTGAATGCATATTATATGCCAGACACTATTCTAAACATATTACGTGAGTTAACATATTTGATCCTTACAACAATCTTGAGTATATACTGTTATTTACCCCATTTCATAGATAAAATACTGTGCAGGATTAGATAGAGGATGGATAAATGAATGGAACAGAAAAGGTAGTCTGAAAACATATACATATACACACCTATCTTTTTTTTTCAGTTTTAAAAACACCATTTTATTTTTTTCTTAAATTTGTGAGGTACATCTTTGTGAGAAGGATTTTTTTTAATCTGTGCACACCTATCTATATCAACTCATATATGTGTGTATGTACGTATATATGTGTAAGTATATGTATATGTATGTATATATGTATATATAATTTTCTATTATAATCCAGGAGGCATCAAAAATCAACAGAAAAGGATTATACAGGTAATGGTACAAGTTAATTGGTTAATGTATTTAGTCCCAAACCTGGCTGTGCATCAAAAGCAGCACAAGCTGGGTTCCATTCCTAAATATTCAGGCTTAGTAGCTCTGTGGTAGGGCTTGGGCATGTGTAGTTTTATTCAGCTCCTCAGGTGATTCTGATACCCTGGAGTTTTTATTTTTAAATCCTATATATGTTTTTAATTTATCTTTCCATTAGTGATTTCTAATTTAATAACATTGCAGTGAGAAAATGTAATTTGTTGATACCAATAATTTGAAAATCGTTGAAATTTGTCTTAAAACTTCATGCACAGTCCATTTTAAAAAGGAGGGTTGGGGGCGCCTGGGTGGCTCAGTCGGTTGGGCAACCGACTTCGGCTCAGGTCATGATCTCACGGTCCGTGGGTTCGAGCCCCGCGTCGGGCTCTGTGCTGATGGCTCAGAGCCTGGAGCCTGTTTTGGATTCTGTGTCTCCCTCTCTCTGACCCTCCCCTGTTCATGCTCTGTCTCAAAAATAAATAAAACGTTAAAAAAATTTAAAAAAAAAAAGGAGGGTTGTGTGGTTGAGGAAAATGTATATTCTCTGACTCTCAAATTGACTGTTTTTAGGCTTATCTCTTAGAGATGAAGTTTTAAAAATCTACTGTGAAACTCTGATATCTTCACCCCATGATACACTCTTTCATATTTTTCATCTTTTTTTTTTTTCACTCTGCTGTCATGGAAGAGATTATCTTCTGTCTCTGTACTTCTCTCCTCAGTGAGTTCTAACCTGCTGATTGGCAATCCATTTAGTTTCTTTATTTCAATAACTGCACCATACTTTTTATTCCTAAAAGTTTTATTTTCTTAAATAAATCTAGTTGTTATTATTATTATATATTTTCCCTGATCATATTTCTGATTTCATTAATTTCCTCAAACATTTTATACATATTTCTTATATCCTATGTCTGATAACCCCAATAATCTGAATTATTTGAAGGTCAAATTTATTTTGCTGTTTCTGGTGACTCATATCTTCATACATCTAACAATCTTTAATCGTGAGCACCTATATTTTATTCTTAATCTATAGGAGTCCTGGAGGCCTAAATAGAAAATACTTTCCTCCAGAGAAGCTTCGAGCTAACTTCTTTGCAGGACCCTGGGTGCTACCTACCTAAAACCATTTTGTCCGCCTTAAAGAGGTCCAGGTCTAGCCCCTGTGGAAGTCTCAGGTTCTGCTTCCCTACCTTGAGTCTTGGTCAGAGCTGATTCTCTCAGTGGCGGCGTTGACATAAACATTTATGCTCAGAGCAGCAACGAATCCCAAGAGAGCGTTCGTTGAGAGGATGGTACAGAATCAGGATATTGGATATTGGATCTTTCTCTTACTCTCAGCAGTGTATTTAAAGTATGTCTCATCAAGGATCTAAATTGTGGCAAATAGTCCTTTGAAATGTTTTGTTAACTATACTGCTAGAAGTAGAAAACCTCCATTTATTTTAAAAGTAGTTAACCTGCAGAAGCCTGAGTGAAGTATGAGGATGAAACTCAATTTTATTTCACATATTAATACAGATAGGATACTCTGTGTGTGTGTGTGTGTGTGTGTGTGTGTGTGTGTGTGTGTGTGTGTTCTGTATCACTATGTACCTAATAAACCCAAACTTTGTGCCTTAAACATTTATTCTCTCCCAGTTTCTGGGTCTTGGGAATTTGGGAGTAGACTAGCTGTATGGTTCTATCCTAGGGTCTTTCATGAGCTTGCAATAAAGATTCCACTGGGAATTCAGTCATTTGAAGGCTTGACTAAGGCTGGAAGGTCTATCCAAGCTCACTCACGTGGCTGTTGGCAGGAGGCCTCAGTTCCTTGCTGGGCTATTCACTAGACACCTGGATTTCCTAATCCACATTTTTCCCCATTTCAAATCCAGTTCCTTCCCTCACCCATGGTGACTTCCCATTTTAATAATAGGGATCATGGGTCAAGATTTTTGTAGTTTAACTTATTACTCTGAGTAGTCCTATGCTCTCCCAAATATTAACCGACTTCCTAGTCAACTACTGTTTTGCCAGCCTGTGGCCCTATAAGATCATAAAAAATGTACACAGACAAAAGCCTGAGATCCACTAGGGAAGAGGTTCCAACAAGAATTGGACCCTTGCCCACCTGAGAATACCAAGGGAGAAGCCCAATGCCCAACTGAAGAAAGGGTTTCGTTAAGAACTTGTCTTCTGTCCATATGTTAGGGGATCCACACAGAGGAGAAATCTCACCAGTACTCAAGAAGAAACCCTTCAGTAAGGTTGGTTCCTCCTAAGCAACTAACGAACTCCATTTGGGAAAAGACCTGTTAAATGAACTAGCCATGAGAACCCTCACTAGGAAAAATAGCCCACAAGTGTTCCCGTGATTTCATTTAATCTTATAAGGGACCATGATTCCAATTATCCTGACAGTCTCCTTGCCTTTCCGTATAACCAGCCTGGGGTCGGTGCCCCTTAATTGTGTTACCACAGAACTCTGTACTTCCCTGCACTTGGACTCCTGCTTTTCATGTTTATTCTACTAACCAATGAGCACCTTGAGGAGAGAGTCTTGCACATTCTAATAATCAGTATTTCTTAAACAACATTTAACTGAATGACTCATTACCTTATACAATTTGCCAAATTCAACACAGTTAGTTGCTTCAAAGGTGAAAGTGACTTAAGGCTACTATCTGTTAATCTCTTGCAGTCTGCCATGTAAATGTGACTGATATTTGGATAATTCTTATCTATAAATTTGAAGCACGCATCAGTAATCCTTTTATTTCCTGTTAAAAAAAAAAACAGAAGACAAGTATTGTATTTGTAATGCCACAAGAGTAAAAGTAAACATTAATGCTGAACCCCATTTTTAATATCACAGACCTTCAAATCGGATCTTTCTGAGGTTACACGTAGAAAGAGCTTTAAAAGCACAATCAGAGATATGTGGAGCGCCAATGAAAACTATTGATGTAATACGAGGGCACCTTTCAACTAAAGCCTTTAGAAGAAGAAAAGATGATAAAATTTACCACAGTGTATAGAACAAGCTTAGCAAAGTAATGAGGTTGTTTTTCTCCATACTTTCAGAAGCAGACATATTAACCATTACATTTTCCTAATTTCAAAGACAATGGGACTTTTATTCAATATATTTTAGTACATTCACATTTGAGTACTGCAGAGGAATCAGAATTAAATCATGTTACAAAGGTATGGGAAAACATGAGAAAATGAAATGCTGACAAAAAAATCACTACATTTAGAAGTCTGACATGTAGCACTAAAGTCAACATTTATGCTTAGGCTATAGTATCTTTGAAACAAAAATATTCCAATTGTGAAACAAAGTGTATTAGGGCATGTATAGATTCAAATGTTCAACTCTATGTGCGTGTATAAATTTTAAGATGATTTTCTTGCTCTAAAAACAGCTAACTTGAAAATCCCACTCATATTTCTCAACAATTCAGGCCACTAGAAAATGTGTGCATTAATTGGGACTGAGAAGAAAATGTACTTTGCAACTACCTACTTTTATACAGTTGTCCGTCAGAGTTGGCATGTCGTTGATGGTCAGATGCATAATTCCAGTGCAGCTGTTTGCAATGTTCCTGAAGCCTTGGACTGAAATCTGAATCGTACAAAGTAGGTGAAAATGATGGTAGAACTCATTAGCATGACAGCTAATAAAACCCGAATGAAGTCGTAAGCAAAGGTATGTCATGATGTTGCTACCATATTTTAAAATTGGAACCATAAAATATGACAGACATAAGAGGTAAAGAATCTAGTCTTGATTTCTTTACTATTTAATTTCTTATATGTATATTATGCAATGATCATCACAATAGGTCTAGTTAACTTATTGTTTAATTGTTTTATTGAGGCAAAATTCACATAACGTAAAATTAATCACTTAAATGGGCCCTTAACCATTCATGATCTTATGCAACCACAACCTCTATATGGTTCCAAAATATTTTTATCACCCTAAAAGGAAACTGAATCTATTAAGCAGTTGCTCCTTATACTCCCCTTCTCCTAGCCCCCAGCAATCATTAATCTGGGTTCTGTCTCTGTGGATTTACCTCTTCTAAATATTTCACAGAAGTAGAATCATATGTATATGGCCTTTTGTGTCTTCTCTCTTTCACTTAGCGTAATGTTTTTGAGGTTCATCCATGGTGTAGCATGTATCAGTACCTTATTCATTTTTATGGCTGAATAATATTCTATTGAATGAATATACGGCATTTTGTTCATCCATTCATCTGTTGATGGATATTTGAGCTGTTTCCATCTTTTGGATATTTTGAACAGTGCTGCTATGAACATATATATGCATCTATTTGTTTGAGTACCAGTTTTCAATTGTTTTGGGTATATATGTAGGAGTGGAATTCCTGGACCCTATGGTAATTCTATGTTTAACTGTTTTAAGGAACCACCAAAATGTTTTTTACAGTGATTGCAACATTTTACGTTCCAACCAGCAATCTAATAGTGTTCCCACTTCTCCACATCTTTGCCAACATTATTTTTCATTTTCCCATGTTTTTCTTTTTTTTAAGTTTTTATTTATTTATTTTGAGAGAGAGAGTGCACAAGTTAGGGAGGGGCAGAGAGAGAGAATCCCAAGCAGACTCTGGGCTGTCAGTGCAGAGCCGACATGGGGCTTGAACTCAGAAACCTGTGAGATCATGACCTGAGCCAAAATCAAGAGTCAGATGCTCAACCAACTGAGCCACGCAGGCACAATGCATGGCCACATTTTTATCCATATCAGCATCTTTGAGATTATCTACCCGATCTGGCACCACTAAGTGCCTGAACGAGGCATAACTAAAAAGAAAGCTTTATGATTTTATTGTTGCTTCACATTGCTAAGTTAAAACAGAAACCCTCAAGCCCTTAAAGTTCTGATCCAAAATACTTAATAAAGGAATTTCAGTTTCTTAAAGTTAAATAACTAAATTAGGAGGGGAAACATTCCATTTTTAAATGCATGTGAATGAGTATTATTTAACTTGTGTAGCTGTGTGAGAAAGTGTTTTCAGCCCTGTTAGAGTTCTCATAAAGTGAATGTGATTGTACCATGTTATGGAAGTCACAGCTCATAAGTGACTCCTCACATGTGATGACATATTACAAAATGCCTGGAGGTGGGAACAGCAGAAGAGACAGGCTATCATAAAGATCTTGGACTTCTCTTATAGACTGAGGTAGCCTCCAGGAGATGAGGAAACAAAGTATCAGGTTCCTTGATCAGTTTTCTCCAGATTACAAATTGACAGAACAAGAACACCGATGTTCAAACTCTTAATCCAATGTTCCTTCTGATGAACATTCTTCAACAATAACATCCATTTCAACTGTCCCACCCCACATGCTGTAGTTCTTTAGACCTAGCTGCTCCAGCCAGAAAGACATCTTACTTCTCCAGTACTCAGTGGACCTCTCTGTTCTTTGTCTGACCTTGTACCTCCCTTTGCCTCTTTCTCTTTTCATCTATTCAAGCCTTAACTATGTCTCAAGTTCCAATGACTCCAGCTACTTTCCTTCTCTTTCCCTTACAAGCCTAAAACTCTTTATTTTAGCCATAACTCTTGCCTATAACCTGCATGTCTTAATTCCCCCAAGGAGATGATCTTACACTCTTTTTTAACTTCTTACTGTGTTGGACAACTATCTGTGGCTAAATGAATTAAATTTAGGAGTAAGACAAATAACGTCTGGGAAAGAGTATAGAATTTGGCTACAGAAAAAACCAAAAACAATTCCAAGTCGAAGGTAAAGCACAAAAGTGAAAGGAAAGCAGTGGGAGCACTGGACTTGGATGAAGTGGCAAGGTCACCCCTGGGATGAATAGGAAAAGGTAAGGAGGGAGGGAAAGCTAATGGAAGACCCATAAGGCAAGAGTGAGATATTTTGTATTGTAGTGTCATGGATTCTTGAATAAGTTTCCATAAGTATTCCCAGAGAAAGGTCCAGGGGAGATGAATAAACATTAAAAATCTGGAGATCAGAGGAGGGAAGAATGTTGGGCTTAGAATCAGCAGAGCTGGGTTGGAATCTGGCTCTGTTTCTTTGTCACTTGTAGCACAAGGCAACTCAACCTCTCTGACACCTAGTCTTCCCATCTGTAAAGTGGGGATTATCATATGGGTATATTATTAATAATTCTAATTAATATTGATATAATAATGGTAATTGATAATGTAATGGTTCATTAATTATAATTATTAATAACATCTGTTTTAGGAGATACTTGGGAAAACAAAATGGGGTAATGTGTATGTAAAAGTGGTCAGTTAGCACAATGTCTGGCATGAAATACTGGATACCAGTTTTCTTATTAGTGTTCTTGTGGGTGCATTGTGTTCCCACAGAGAAGTACAGATTTGTGACCTAGAGATAGAGGAGCTTGAGAGATCATTCTAGTGCATCCCTCACATTGCAAAAATAAAGAAATAGTATTCAGAGAAGTAGTGTGATTTGAGAACAGGTTCTTTATCTGTTCTTCATGTCCCCAGTGTCCCCAGTGCTAGACAGTGTCAGACAGAGTGAGTGCTCCATAAGTGCTGAATGAATGAATGAATGGTCTTGAGTCACATCATCTATGGCAGAGCGAAGGCTAGAGGCCACCTCTCCCCATCTGACCCACAATTCCAGGGATGGGAATAGTTGGGTTTTTTTAATATGAAATTTATTGTCAAATTGGTTTCCATACAACACCCAGTGCTCATCCCAACAGGTGCCCTCCTCAGTGCCCATCACCCACCCTCCCCTCCCTCCCACCCCCCATCAACCCTCAGTTTATTCTCAGTTTTTAAGAGTCTCTTATGGGAATAAGTTGTTTTTTACAACACTTCTAAATTTCTCTCCTTTCTCTCAGCCCTGGTCTATTACCCTAGCACTATTATTTCCAATAATGGCTTCCCCTAAAACACAAGATAAAAAAAATTAAAAAATTAAAAAAACCTTTTCTCTCTCGCTGTCTTGGAAACATATTTATGACAAGATTTTCTGAACAAGGGAAAAAATTATAGCAGTAATCAGCCACAGCTGAGTGATTCCTTGCAGCACAGCCAAACACTTGATGCTATCAACCAATAAGACTGTGTCCAGAAAAGGGGTGGGGGAAACCTCTAAGAAGAGCTTTTTAGTTTTGTCCTGGCATGAAATGCTTAGTTCTCTACACAGTTTATTTTAGAATGTCCAAAAAGATGCTTGGCTAATACTTTATGACTCAAATATTCTCGCCACAGTCTTTTAGGCCAACCAACTATTAACTTGTCCTTTCTCTTCACTGAAATAATGGGAATATAAGCCTGAGAGTAAAAATCCCTCTCGAAGGGGAAAAAAAGTATTTTACCATGTTAAAACACCAGGCTTTGCCACAGCTGATACATGTGTATCGTGTGTTTAATATTCTTACAAAACTCGGGATCTAATCTCACTGTGTTTCCTTGCGAGGTGATTTGGACTTCAGTTTTGATACCAAGTGGAGCCCTGCCACCCTGCTCTTTGCTGTCAAACCCCCGTTGGTTAGGAAATTAGGGGAGCTGGCCACACCAATGCCATCATAATCGCAAGTCCCAGCAGACAGCTACTGCTGCTAATGGGGGCAGAGAAGCTTTGGTGATCATAGGAAATCCTCTCCAGCTGCCTCTGGGTGGGTCTGAACCCATGAGCAGGACAGGACAGAGCTGTCTGAGGAGGAAATGAGTTGTCAGTAAGCCACACGAAATGAAGACCAAAGCGTTGAGCACCAAGAACTAGCTCACATCCCGCTTTGCTGCTGCAAGGTGGTAAAAAGAAGGAAGGAACTTATCTCAGGGAGAATAACATATTACTAAGCTTCCACTTTCCACTTCTTTAAAACACTGAACCAGTTAGCTCAGCAACACAGAAAGGAGATGTATGTAGGGCCAGAGCCTCTATGACAGCTAGAAATATCCATCTTAGGTAGACATTGCCCAAGTTGTGTTCCTGTACCATTTCCAGCTGTTTCTCTCATTTGAACAACACTGTAACCCATGACTAATGGGTAATGTAATGACTTTAGTCATATCCATATATCCTTCATGACCTCCTGGTGACCTCAGAGAAGCCTGGCTTAGCAAGTAGAATGAATTGTTGGAGAGAAAGACAAAGATTTTTCCCCAAAACATGCAACACTTTGTTTTATTCCATTCAAATGTGCCACAAACTTCTAAAATAGCAACAGTTCCCAGAGTCTGTGCTAAAAGGGCTTGACAGGCTTTCATATATTGTGTCCTCTGTGATGACAAGAAGAGAGGCCTCGTTATAACTGCTTAGATGATGCTTTACTTTCCAGTCTATATATTCTTCATGGCTACCCCCTCCTCTACGTTTGCTAATGTACTTCTCCTAGGTAGCCCTCCCTGACCACTTCAGGTAGAACTGTTTCTTCCTCTTGGATCTCAGAGCACCAAACAGTATAGCCTTAAGTTTGAATTTTGTATCCTCTCCCTTGTATAATAATTATGTGTACACATGTTTACCATTCCTGCCCAGGAACACAGACAGAATTTTCTCCACCATGCCCTTCACAGTACCACACAAGTGCTTGGCACTGAGTATGATACTACAACTGTTTGTTAGTAGACCAAGTCATTGTTGAATAAACTGTTGTAGAATGTAAATGAGAATTAATAGTTCTAAGGCGGGGGAAGGGTAATAATCAATACAGTCATTTGTTAAAGATTGCTGTATTTATCTAAAAACATTGAAACGCCAAACATAAAAAAGAAAGTTTCATTTTCCAATGTGAGTGGGGAATTAGAATACAAGATTAGTGAAGCCTCCAGATGCCAGGAAGGCAGGCATTGCAACTCCGTGCACTCACTGCACAATGACTGTGAGCTGTGACCTGCCGAAGTAGGCTTGACCCTTCTTACACTTCATCATTCTTGTTTAGCGTACACCATCTTCTTCTTTTCCTCACCCAATGGCCAAATTGTTCACAGCTCCTCCTGTACGATAAATGGAGCTTCATCTCCCTTTTAACCAAGAGAATCACAACCATAATACTTTTTATTACAACACAATGATCCACAGAGCTACTTGATTTGTCTAGACTTATTGAGCTAGATGGTGGCTTTATAGCTACCATTGTAACCATAGGCTTCACTGGGGGCCCAAGACCCAAGTAGAGTTTTGTGAAGAGTTGATGAAATTCTGTATGTAAGTCACATCCTAAGAGAGGGAGCAGAGAAGAAACTGAAAGAAGGATGGTTTTTCAGAAAGCCCTAAAGTTTTTCCAAACCTTTTTTTAGGAGTGCGAAACATGATCTTAGTCCCCTAAGACTCATCATTTTGTCATCTGATTCTTCAAGATCTAAAAATTGTTGCCAGATGTTTCATTTGTTACTGCTTAATGTAATAAACATCCTTACACATTTTGCCTACAAAGAGATTGCATTAAGCTATGGATGTTAGCAGTAGATGTTTGTTATATTTATTTTTTATTTTCAATATGGCTAGCATAAAGTTATATTCAAACTCGTAACAACCATTTAAATTTAGATGAGCCCTATCTACAAGATATGTAAAATGATTTTCCTGTTCAACACAGTTCAAAGTATAATTCAGAAAGGTCATAAAGCATTCCTTTAACAGGGAAACTGAGACACAAGACCTGACTGAGAAAAGCAGAAATTGCACTGTGGTTTTTCTGATTCATGACTGATTTTCCACTAGAACCCCTTCATATTAATGACATTTAAGACCACAAAATATTTTTTTCAAATAGAAAAAAGTGCAACTTTTTTTTTTCTTTTTTACTGTTTGCAGTATATAGCACTTCACAGTTTTACAAATGATAGTCTAGTTGTATAGAACATGGTATTCAGAATTAGTTGGATCAAGGTCATCATTTTGGCCCGGACACTTTTTGTGTGACCTTAGGCAAGTTACTTTATCTTAGCACCATTTTCAATAGTGTGTGGGGCCAGTTTATACCAGTTTGCAAGTGCAAGTTGTTAAATTTGTAGGAACTCTGCAAGCCTATTGTTAAAGACAGTTATATTAAAAATTAAGTCATATAAACTTAAAATTAAAATTAAATAAGTTCTATTAACAAAGGTAGTGAATATTCCAACTCATCAACTCCTAATTATTTTATTACATGTTACCATTTCCTATGCTCTTGAGGATATTTGTGTGTATTGGATATATACAGCGACAGCATTACATAACAGTTACATAACATTACATAACTCTTCAGTGACTTCTCATTGGCAAGTTGAAATAGGTCATGGTGAGAGTATTTACACCATGGAAATCAGCAACCATTGCAAATCAGGGCTTTCTCTGCTTCCTGCCAGTTGTTAAATGTTTACCAGCACATGATTTTTCAGTTTTCACATCTCTAAAATGGGACTAATGATACCTACCTTATACAGTTATGTATAAAGATTAAATCAGATAATAAATGTAAAACACTTACCTCAACACCTAGCACCAAGTCGGTACCCAAACAAATGACAGCAATTATTATCACCATCCATTAAAATACAGAATAAGGGAAAATGGAATCAAACAAATGTAAATGAATCATAATTTTGAATTAACTGTTGACAATTCATTTTGGTACATAGTCTGCTTATTCATAACTGGTTTAGCTGGTCACACAACTCTTACTGTTCCAATTGCCCCTTATTGGTAACCTAGCAAATCTGTACCTCCACTCTCAGCTCTGTGCCAAGGACCAGACTTATACACAGAAACACAAAATTCTCAAGCTGAAAAGGATCTCAGAGATCATCCAGCCCAAACTAGCCATTCTACAGATAAAGGAACTGAGGCAGAAAAGCTAAGTAACCATTCAGAGTTGCACAAGAGGGTAGTGGCACAGCAAGGACTAGATCCCAGGTGTCCCAAGTCTAGCTTGGGGCTCCTTTCACCATCCCACTGCCTTCTGCTGCAGGAGAGAGAGAAAGAAAGAGAAATCCCTTTCCACTCTTACTTTGCTTATGCAATCTCCCTTCCATTTGGCCAGTACATTCATTCCTGGACATGCCTCTGTGTCTTTCTCCCACCTCCACCACAATCCCCAGAGGCGAACAAGTAAAACCTTCCATGATCTTTGCCTTTCTAGAAGGGGAGTCTGTAATTTACGTAGCCTAGAGAGAACTGAAATGACCTTGGAATCTTCCTGTTTGCAGTTTGCACAGCCTACCTTTAAGATCCATGGGTCCCAGAGAGACTTAACAGTACAAGAACTACTGATAAACCATTATTATTGTGTTGAGTCATTTGAACATTTCTGGGATGCTGTCCCTTTTCATTTTTGTTGACTTGGGTGTAGTGACTAAAAAATAATTGATGAAAAAGTACTTTCACTGTAGTATTTCATATTTTCCTAAGCTCTTTTCTTCCCCTAAATCTAAAGCAATGTGAAATTCCCCCCTTACCAAGAAAAGACTATCAGACTTTGCTCTGGCAAGTTGCTAACTTCTCAGCTTCCTAACAGACTTCTTGAGCTTCCACCTGAAGCATCTGGCTGGCCACACCCTGAAATTGGCTGCCACTTATTTCGTTCATTCATTCACTTGTTCATGAAACGTTGATCAAAGTCCTACTCCTACTACATGCAAGGTACTTACTGTATTATGTGCTGAGGATAACAAATACACAGATAAATAAGGCACCATCCTGGCCATCAAGGAGGCCATGATGGGGAGGACAGCAGACAAAAAAGCAAACCACTGAATATGTAGAGAATGCTTAGTGAAAGTACAATAATAAAAGAACAAACAGGAAGGATCATAACCTAGCTTGAGTTGGGGGAAAAGGAGGGGGTCAGTGAGAACTTCCTAGAGAAAGAAGGTTGTGATTGAACAAAGCCTCAAAGGATGCATAAAAACTAATCTGGTGAATGGGAGAAAGGGACAATATGAGGATCACTCTAGATGCTGGGTTGAGAGTAGACTTGTAGGAGGCAGAAGTGAAAGCAGAGAGACCAATTAGGAGGTCGTCATAATCAGTGCCAAAATGGCCAGTGCCAGACACCCCAAGGCAAGAGCTCATGTGTTGAAAGAACAGCAAGGAAACCAGTGTGCCCGGAACAGACTTGGTAAGTGGCAGACCAGTAGGAATTAATGCCAGAAGGGCAGTTGGGGGAGAAGACAGATTACATAGGGTCTTGAAGTTCCTTCCAAGGTTTTTCTTTTAATGAGTGGGTAGGATGCCTCACCAGGTGTTTGAGAAGAGGAAGGACATTGACTTGGGCAGAGGGTACAAGGTGAGCCTAATAAAACAACTGAGGCTGGAAGTGAAGAACAGGGGAGGCACAGAGGCAAAAGCTTCTATTGCAAGCTCTCTTATTCTCTTGTTTAACTCTCATATCTGAAAATATAAATCTGAATCTTGGCCTTCACCTGGCTCTGTCTCTCACTCTGTTCAGAGTTGTTGGTTTCTGGGCATTTGGGTTTCAGCCTGAGATTGGCTACAACCCTAGCCTTCCTTCCCAGCATAGCTGTCGTTGTTCTGTGCTTGGCTTCCTACACAGTGTCATAACCCATGGCTACATGCATTTGAGGATACATAAATCAGTAGGAGAAGTGGCCACCCAAAGTTAATATCAACAGGAGAATCCTTGGACTTACAAACAGACAAAGGATAAAGGGAAAGCATAACCAGCAATCACTGCCCTCCTCATAGGGACTTTCTCATGTAAAACTAGAAAAGCTTTGTCTTCTCCATTAAAATTTTTCATCCTACCCATATTTTCTATTTTGAGATTTTCAAAGAAACAAGAACTTTTGGAGAGTACTGAAATTAACAGGGAGTGATGTAGATATCTTAAGAGCATTTTAGCTGATACCTTTTTATCTACTCATTCATCATGGGGGCATGTGAGGAAAGTCTCAAAGGAGGGGAGGAAGTTAGCCATACAGATAGCTGCAGAAGGAGTATTCCAGGCAAGGAAAATGGCCAGTGTCCAGTAGCAAATACCCTGAGGCAAGAGCTCATGTGTTGAAAGAACAGCAAGGAAACCAGTGTGACTAGAATAGACTTGGTAAGTGGGAGAGCAGTAGGAATTAATGCCTGAAGGGCAGTTGGGGGAGAAGACAGATTACCTAGGGTCTTAAAAGTCCTTCCAAGATGTCTCTTTTATTGAATGAATAGGATGCCTTGCCAGGTATTTGAGAAGAGGAAGGACATTGACTTGGGTTTGAAAAGCCACACTCTAGATACTGGGTGAGGGGCGCCTGGGTTGCTCAGTCGGTTGGGTGTCCGACTTCAGCTCAGGTCACGATCTCGCAGTCCGTGATTTCGAGCCCTGCGTCGGGCTCTGGGCTGATGGCTCAGAGCCTGGAGCCTGCTTCCAATTCTGTGTCTCCCTCTCTCTCTGCCCCTCCCCCGTTCATGCTCTGTCTCTCTCTGTCTCAAAAATAAATAAACGTTAAAAAAAATTTTTAAATAGATATTGGGTGAAAGAAGACTTGCAGGGGGGCAGGAGTGAAAGCAGAGACACCAATTAGGAGGTCGTCACAATAATGCAAGCAAGAGAGGATGGTGACCTGGGCTGGGGTGGCAGCTGTGGAGGGAGCAAGGAGTGGTCCGATCCTAGGTGGTTCTGAAGTAACAGTCACTGGACTTCCTGACAGAGTGCATGTGGGGGTGAGAGAGAAGAGTCCAAGATAACACACTAGTTTGCTGGGTCTGCTTTAACAGAGCACCACAAACTCAGGGCTTAAACAACAGAAATGTGTTTTCCTACAGTTCTGGAGACTAAAATTTCAAGATCAAGGTGTCCACAGGGTTGGTTCCTTCTGAGGTTGCTGCCTTTAATATGAGGGAAGGATATGGTCCAGGTCTCTCCTCGTGGCTTGCAGATGGATATCTTCATGTTAACATGGCACTCTCTTCTATGCAGGTGTCTGTGTCTAAATGTCCCCTTTTTATCAAGGACATCATTCATATTGGATTAGGGCCAATCTTCATGATTTCATCTTAGCTAATTACATCTGGAACAACCCTATTTCCAGATAAGGAGGTTCTAGAGAAAACAGTATTTTTAAACCCCTCTTCTTCATTTCTCTTAGTGAAAGTGGTCACCAAGGTTCTAAATGCTTGCTAAATATATTTGAAAAGAGGGAAGTTTAATGACATCTACTTGATGTGGAAGTGAACGTAAGATGATTTAAACAGTTATTGCTAATTTCTGAGAGGGGAAGAATACTTATCAGCATAGAAATCCATTCCTGGTTTGAATGTTGCTCTCCTACATCTCTTATAGTGCACTTTACTAACAGTGCTGCTGTGAAAATAAATTATGTGGCTAAATACAGGGAGTGAGTATGGAGAGCCACGGCATCAGCTTTCTCAGAGAAATCGTATCTATGTGAGGTTTCTAAATCATGAAACTGTTGTTAGGATTGACATGTCCAATTAAGGAAACTAACAGTATTAACAACAACCAAACATACATATACTTCATAACCCAGACATTCAACTTCCGTGTGTATAGAGCAGAAATATCTGCCTGGGTGGCTCAGTCGGTTGAGTGTCCGACTTCGGCTCAGGTCATGATCTTGCGGTTTGTGTGTTTGAGCCCTGCGTCGGGCTCTGTGCTGACAGCTTGGAGCCTGGAGCCTGCTTAAGATTCTGTGTCTCTCCATCTCTTGGACCCTCCCCTGCTCATGCTCTGTGTCTCTCTGTCTCTCAGTAATAAATAAACGTTAAAAAAAATTATAAAGAAAAAATATCTGCTGTCTTCATCAAAGGATAAGTACATGAATGTTAAGAGAATCACAAATCAGCCTAGACTTACACTCTCCAGGCCCTGCAACCTCAGGAAAAACAGAATTTATTTTTCCCAGTGTTGAATACTTAGAAGGATTCTGAATGGTTCTGGTAGGGTCATGCCTCTCTCCTGGAAAAATCACAGCCACTGCAGATGGAACTTAGGATTGTCTAGGCCAGGGTCAAATGACCCAGTGGCCATTGGAAAACCCTAATGATTACTAAGCATTTACTCTATGATGCCACTGTTCTAAGCATGTTATATGTATCAGATCATTTCACTTACACAACACATTTATGAGGTAGATCCTAGTACTTTCCCCATTTCATAGATATTGAAGCTGAGAACCCTCAGGTAACCTGCCACAGTCCCATAACTAGTAAATGATAAATTCAGGATTAAAAAGCAAGTGCTCCGGAACCCATGCTCCCAATGACTACCATGTATTGCTCTCAAGGTGTCAAGAGTGACACAGCTCTGCAAAGTCACAGGGAAAGAAGAGGAGTGGTTCCTGAAGCAAAGTACCAGGTGCAGAGGAAAACTACCAATGTTTCATGCAATAGCTCATCAGTTTCATTTATCTAACTAAACATCAATCCAAATATTCAATAAACATCTGATAAATGTCTGCTGTGAGTTAGGTCACACACCATTCTTTAGAGCAGAGCACAAGATGGACCCATTCGTTGCCACCAGTTGTCTCCCTGACCATAGATAATAAAGGAGCATAGGAAAGGGTACTTTTCTTTACACAATAAAACTATTTTGTCTCTAAAAAGTCTCCCCAAATTGTGTTTAAACATAGTTTTAAAAATATTGTGGTACTTGGGGGGTTTTGGTTTTGTTTTTTAATGTTTATTTTATTTTATTAAAAAAAATTTTTTTAATGTTTATTTTTGAGAGACAGCATGAATGGGAGAGGGCAGAGAGAGAGAGGGAGACTCAGAATCGGAAGCAGGCTCCAGGCTCTAAGCTGTCAGCACAGAGCCCAACGCGGGGCTTGAACCCATACCCCGTGAGATCATGACCTGAGCCAAAATCGGACACTCAGCTTACTGAGCCACCCAGGCGCCCCTATGTTTATTTTATTTTTGAGATAGAGAGAGAGACAGACACAGAGACAGAGTGTGAGAGGAGGAGGGGCAGAGAGAGAGTGAGACCCAGAAGCTGGAGCAGGCTCTGTGCTGACAGGAGAGAGCCCGGCGTGGGGCTTGAACTCACAAACCGTGAGATCATGACCTGAGCCAAGGTCAGACGCCTAACTGACTGAGCCACCACCCAGGTACCCCTAAAAAGTTGTTTTATGGCATAAACTTAAATTTTATATTATAACTGAGTAAATAGTAAATATAGAAGCAGACGTATTAAATTTGTTCAACTGATTCGACCAGAATTTTTTGTTAAATGAATGTAGATTGGTTTTCTTGTTCTTCTTCTTCTGAAAATACTATAAAGAATATGTTGCACTCAGGCTCTGAAAGAAAACTTTTAATTAATTTGAAAAATATTTTAACAATGGCAGCTGGTTGGACTAAGAATCCTTGTTATTAGGAGCGCCTGGGTGGCTCAGTCGGTTGAGCGACCGACTTCAGCTCAGATCATGATCTCACAGCTCATGAGTTCAAGCTCCGCGTTGGGCTATGTGCTGACAGCACAGAGCCTGGAGCCTGCTTCAGATTCTGTATCTCCCTCTCTCTCTGCCCCTAACCCACATGCATTCTTTCTCTGTCTCTCTCAAAAGTAAACACTTAAAAAAAAAAAAAAAAGAATCCTTGTTATTCAACAAATATTTATTAAGTGCCTGTGTATGATTTAACCTTACAAGTGATCAGAGAAATACAAATTAAAAATATAAAATATCATATTTGATGTCAAATTGGCTAAAGTTTTTTTTTAGATAATACTCTTATGAAGATATCAAACATTATTTTACATTTGGCAATTCATACATTGGCAACCTTTGTAGAGCATAGATGGCCTTAAAAATAACTATATGCTCTGACCGTTTCACTTCTAAAAATTCATACCAAAACGTTGCATAGACTTATGGAAATATATGGCTATGAGAATTTTCCTCACAGGTTACTGATGATAGCAAAAAATGGTAGGTTATAGGGGCGCCTGGGTGGCTGGTTGAGTGTCCGACTTCGGCTCGGGTCATGATCTTGCGGTCCCTGAGTTCGAGCCCTGCGTCGGGCTCTGTGCTGACAGCTCAGAGCCTGAAGACTGTTTCGGATTCTGTGTCTCCCTCTCTCTCTGACCCTCCCCCATTCATGCTCTGTCTCTCTCTGTCTCAAAAATAAATAAACGTTAAAAAAACTTTTTAAAAATGGTAGGTTATAAATATAACACAATATAGTATAATATAATATATAGTTAAATAAAATATTTATGGAATATTAAATAAAAGATATGTGTACTATCTAATCCACTTTAGTTTAAAAGAAGTATAGCTGTGCATAGAAAAAGACCAGAAAGCCTTACTCTTATTATTTCTGGGTGGCGAATTTTCAGATAATTTCAATTTTTGCTCATTTCTCATATTTTTGTGTTTAACATGTAAAAAGAAAAAAAAGCAAAGGTTTTTAAAAAGTGAAAAAATAAAATTCAAAGTGACAAGTATATTGTTAGAAAGTTGCAATGTATGGTGTAAGAGCTCACTGGAACAGCTTTATCCTGATTTAGGGCCAAGTGAGCAGAGATTTTTCGAGAAGAAACTGAACAGAGGCGTCCCCTCAGTCACATTAAAGATGAGGACACACAAGTGTATATGCAAGTGCTGGTATTTGTTAGGAAATCAGTCGCATTACTTACTGCACCTATAGTGTTTATCCAATCCCAAAAGCATTCAGAGTATTTCTAAAACATGTGTAATCGATTTTCACTTTTCTTTGCAGTTCTCCATTATCCATTTATGTATTTTTTCCAACAACTATGGTTAAAATACTTCCACAGTATTGTATAAATCCATCTTTCCTTTTTGGGGGGCAGCCACGACTGCATTAAAGTTTAGCCCTTAACAGACTTCACTTACGTTAACCCAGAGCTCCTTAAAGACAGGGATGCTGTTTTATTCATCATGCGTGTCCAGCATGCAGCAGGCACAGATAACACCAGCGAAAAGCAGGTAGGTGTGAGCTTCTATTCTCAAGTCTTTTGTTTTATTAGGACCTTTTTTCTTTGGCAGATACACTAACACATGACTTCATAGTGCAAAATTCTTGTAAAAAGAAAATAGATTTTAGTTTCCAAGCAGAGAACCTGGGAAATCTGTGAATCATCGATTTTCCTGCTTTGAAACCATTTTTGTGCCACCCAGTCAATACAAGTAGGCCTGGGAGAGTGAAACTGTCCTCACACCCAGAGCTGGGGAGGCAGACAGAACCTCCCCACAGAATTTAACACATCCCTCGGAAGCAGTAACATCCAAGCTTTCCTCATTCTTTCTGAAGCTAGAGCAGCAGCTCTATCTGCTCATAGGAGATCTGTGCTTACTAATGAGCCCATTTCTTACTCTCAGTGAACCTGAAGGGGTTCGGTTTCAAATGGCACAATTTCCAGTGACTGAAACAGTGTCTGACACCTGGAGTTAAATCTCCGTTGAATTATAAAATAAACAAATGAAAGCGAAAGACAGATGAACAAAAGAAATTAACGTTGCTTTGCATAGCACTGTGAAATACTAACTTCACTGTGGATTGAGATGTACAAATTAAGGGCCAGTCGGGGAAAAGTATCTATTCTTTATACATTCAGACCAAACTTAAATACCCACCGAGGACAGGCAGGCCATGCAGTTAATTGGTAGGTGTGCGTGTGTGGACGTTACCGAGTGGAGGAGAAGCCAGCACACGCCATTTCAAGGGGACGAGGCTGACTCAGTTCCAGCCCTTTGTTGCCATATGGCGATGTAGGCCCAATTTCGTTAGTTTTTCCAGTTTTTTAAGAGAAGCTTGGAGTCTAGATTTCTTTATGAAAACTCCAGAATTTAAAATGTTGGCTCAAAATTTAAAAGTAGATAAACTGTATCTGTGAGTTCTGCATGTATATCTGGCTAGAGTAGAGGCACATTGATTGGGAACCTCTCATTTTGACTTTACTGTGTCTGAGAATATTTATCCTTAGGGACATGTGCATGTGTGTTCATGTGTTTGTGTACGAACTGTATGTTGTCGCCATTACCTTGTGGAAACTGAGAAGAAGCAGGTAAGTCACACTGTGGGGAGGGTTTTTAAGGACTTGGTTAGCTGGTGGAAAATAGTGGAGGATGTATCTTTAGAGGGGAGAGCAATCAATAGGATGCGTACACCCATATCAAAAGTAGACACCTACCCTCCCAGAGAGACTGGAAGATACACGTGCTACTACCCTTAATGATTATGTATCAAAGGATGGCTCCCAGGTCCTTGAGGGAGGCGTTCCTGGGTTGTAACACTGGCAAGAAGCTTTTAAAGAAGTTTCTATCTATCTCAAGGAGAGCAAAGAAAGAATGACCAGTTTCAAGTTTTCTAAAAGAAATGCTCTAAGAAAAGGGAGGTCAGGGACCTAGAGTCAGGAAGAAGCCGGTCTGAAGTCGAGGGAAGCTGGAGAGAATGGTAAGTCCGTCTCTTCTTGATGTTTAGCAAGCTACACACCAGTAGGTCAGAAATAAATGTAAATTCTAGATGTTTCAACTCTAGCTCACAGCCCTCCCCTCCTTGCCCCCACATCCTCCCTACTGCCTAGTGTACCAGGGCACCATGGGATGCCAGTGATGGTGACTAAGTTCTATCCATTTAAGCACTTGGAGGAGAAGCCCATTGTATGCCTAAATGCCCTCCAGGGGACTCTGCCTGCCTATGTAGGTACCAACAGGTGCTTACAACTGCCCCAGTACCCTGTGCTTTCACCAGCTGGGCAACCTTGGGAGCCTAGCCTCTGCATTCCTAAATGGGCACAATAAATACCAACTACACAGCATTTGTAGTGAATCTGGTCTATGTGAGGCACTCAATATGGTGCCCGGCATATAGTAACAACTCAATAAACAGTAACTATCAAGGTTTCAGCCAGTTCTCATCTGTGCAATTGTATTATTTCTGTAGAAGGAGGAACATACATTAACAAAATACCTAGAGAGGTGAAAGAAAAGAAGTTAAAAGAATAATGACTTAAATCTGCCAAAATCAAGAAGAAACTACCAGTGAGGCAGTAACTGTTCGCAAAGTGCCATGACCTTCCCTCCTCAACTCCACCGATTTTCTACCCAATTTTCCTTTACCTTGTTCCCTCAAACTAAAGTATTTCCCTATGTACATCTCAAATCTCCATGTTATTTAGCCCAAGGATACAATGCAGTTTTAGAAATTACAACCTTTGTTGTATTTCCTTTCTTACATTTAGAACTCGCAGCATTTGACCCAATACCCATTTATTTTTTGAAAGCCCGTGTGGGAGCTAATTGACTTTCCAGGAAGTTCTTTGCCAATCCTCCCCCAAAAAGGTTTCTCCTGTGTTTGTATCTGGTAGCAATTCTACAGTTTTCAACATTTGGAACTCTGGTATTATAATTGTGCTTGAAGTATCTACACAGAAATGGTCTGTTTCATCATCCCCTGAGCTCGGCCTGTGTGTGGATGTGACATTCCAGTGGAAGAAAGCCAAGAGCCTATAGTAGCGATCCTGGGGAAAATTTAAGCAGCTGTGGCTGTGTAATTCAAAACCTCTGAAAAGTGTGCTGCAGTCCGTGCACAGCATTAGTATAACATGAGGGCTGGATGTAGCCCGTCCTCCGGAGGACTTCCTTGCCCGCTGCAGGAAAGAGAAGATTGAAAGACAAACCTGGGTGCAGCCGGAAAGGTCCAAATAGATGAGCTTGTGGCATCCATCCCCTAAATTCAGGTACCGTAATCCTTTGTCTGTGAACTTTTTGCAGTAAGCCAAGCTGAGATTCTGTAAGTTGTGGAAGTGCCTGAAAAGACAGGACGAGAAAAGAGAGGAAGGAAGGGGATTAAACTTGAGTCGTTTTCCACATCTTTCTTAAGCCACTATGACAAAGAGAAGTAAAACTCTAAATTAATCTTTTCTCCTTGCAGATATTCAACAGTTGGACTTCATTGTTAATTCTCTTCCTGTTATGTAAAGGAGATTGTAGTAGTATGTCAGATAATGCATAATTACATTTTAGATGAAAATAAAGATTTGCCTCGATTTTTAAGAAAGCTAGTTGGGATAAAGCTTTGGGGGTGGGGGAGATTTGTGCATTCATATTGTTTGGAAGTTAGTTTGTGTTCAAAACCAAAGTTACAGAGTTTGCATTATTGTTGCATTTAGGTTTTATCTTTGGAGCACCAAAACAATGTGCAAAATGTCTAGAAGGACAAACCCTTTGTAAACATTTAAATGGTGATTAACTGTTACATGACAGTGAGGACTGGGGGCAGAAAGGAGGCAAAGTTAAACATAAGAGGCTCTTAAAATGGACATGATTAGCAAACGATTTGAAATAGACATTTGAATATGCATGATTTCATAAGAAACAGTTTCATATTTATAGTTAAAGAAAGACTAATTGATAGAGCTTAAAAATGGGTTAAAAAGAACAGTCTGCAAATGAGTTGGGCAACACATGAGGGGAATAAACACTACATCAGAGGCTATCTGTCTCACTGGAGTTCAAACAGATTAAATGTGGCATTACCACCATGACCAAAATGATCGCTTCCAGAAAAAAAAAAAAAAAAAAAGAGGGTAATTAAGATGAGCCTGTACTACCCGGCAAGGGCTTACAGTTTGAGGACCTTCTGTGGACAATTTTCCAAGCCTTCCTAAGCCTGGCATTTTTTAAAAGTGCAAGAACTCCCACTGTTGCCGAGTCTTGTAATGGAATTAACAACATGCTCTTGGTTTGTGATCCGCACCAGTTTAACACCAAGTTGGAAAACAAGAACAAAAAAGTGGAAGAAGATGCCTCTCTGTCCCTCAAAAGCCCACAAATGACAAGTGAAATTTACCTTCACATAAAATTGGGAAATAAGATATGTGAGCATTGACAATCAGATTGATTACTAAAGTTTGAAAAACTCATCTATATGATATAAGGATTCCCATTGCATAGTGATTTGTTTGATGCAGAACACACATTCCCCTCTGGCAATGGCTGTGTCCATGAGATTCAACAGAACAAAGAGGGACGCCATCTGGATTCCCCAGTGGCTGTGGGCAGGGCCATGGAGCAGAAAGCAGTACTAACATCCCAAGGACACGTCCCCTCTCCTGGGGCCCTTGAGTTAACGAAGATGTATGCCAAAGTTTTGAAAATGCTTGATCTTCCTCTCCCTGGAAGGGTACCCTTGTGATTCAAGAACAGCTTTCTTGGGGTGTGTGGAGGGTGCAGGGAGGATTGTCATTTCTAACAACACTTAAGCTCTCTAATTTGGAGGAGGGAGCCTGAGGCACACAGCACAACACAATGTAAAACACACAAAGTTTTGGAATCGGACCAAACTGGTTTCAAATTTCAGCTCTGACACTTATTGCAACTTCCCTAACCTCTCAGAGATTGTTTCTGCATCTGTTAAGTGGAGATTATAATATGATGTCTTTTCTTTCTAAACCCTGACCAACTGTGTCCAGCTTTCCTGAACCTCAGTTTTCTCATCTGTAACATGGATGTAATTCTATCTGCTATTTCCTCTTAGAAGTATGACAATTCTATGAGAACATAGATGTAAGAGTATATATTAAGGATGACTTTTGATGATTAAAATCAGGAGGTAGAAGCTTTAAAATATATGGGGTGCCTGGGTGGCTCAGTCGATTAAGCGTCTGACTCTTGATCTCAGCTCATGGTTCATGAGTTCGAGCCCTGTGTCAGGCTCTGTGCTGACAGTGTGGAGTCTGCTTGGAATTCTGTCTCCTCTCTCTGCCCCTACCCTACTTGTGCTCTCTCTCTCTCTATCTCAAAATAAATAAATAAACTTAAAAAATAAAATAAATTTCAAAAATAAAATAAAAATATGTATTATTGTTATTACTAATTCAAATGATAACATATTAATTGTTCTTATGAAGTTTGTTGGGTCTTCTTTCATGTAATGGAATGGGTACTCATCTGACAAGGTGGTGCACACAACTGATTCCAAGGGTTTGGGGGAATTTCCTATGACATCTACACCCTCAGTTTGGTCAAGGTTTAAAGCCCTATTTAATCCGTTTGAACTCCAGTGAGATTGATAGCCTTTGACGTAGTTTTTATTCCCTTCATGTGTTGCACATTTTCAGACTGTTCTTAACCCATTTTTAACCCCTATGTCAATTAATCTGTGTTTAATTATAATAATGTAACTGTTACTGATAACAGTTAACAAATACTGTAAGTAGGAATTGACTGAGGCGTTCTTAACTTTTTTGTGTGTAACAGATACCTCTGGGTCTATGGACCCTTTATCAGCATAATGTTTTTAATACGTAGAATAAAATACTTAAAATTACAAAAGCAGCTAATTATATTGAAAGATATTATTATCAAAAATTTTTAAGGATCAAATGAGTAGAATAATAATATGTGTGCTTCTTTATTTTTAACATGTTTATATTATATATATATATATATATATATATATATATATATATATATATTTGTTATGTAACATATGATATCATATGTTAATATTAAATAACAAATCTAGTGGCAGGGCTAATAACTACCCATGGTTTTGAGTGGGCGATGAATGTCAGTGATACTTTGAGATAACTATGACAACTATAGTAAGAAAATATTTCAGATTTTTATGGGTAAAAGAGTCCCAGGAACTGCTAGTGCTATTCTGATTTTTCACTTACATTTCAGTTAGAGCTTAGCAAAGACGGGGATGATTTTTCCCCCATCAAAACTTATGGAACCTCTGAATTCCATCCTTGTTCCTTGGGGGATCCACTGACCCCATGTTAAGAACCTCAGATTTGGCAAAAGAAGTTGTTCATTGGACTAAATGACTCCCAGACTGAAAGTCTCTAGGTGGCTGTCCTCAAAGTGGAACCTCATGGGAACCATCAGTTTGAAAACCTAGCATAGGAGGAATCTTGAGTGGCCCTGTGGCCTTTCCAGGGATTTACAGTGCTGCAGACTCAGAGCTTCTGGGAATGGGAAAACAATCAGTTGACAGTGAAATCACTTGGCAAATTTTATGCAATACTGCAACTTTTTATTCTGAATTTTGGCAAAGAAATACATCCCTTACGTGAGTGAGATCTGGCTCATCATGTTCTCAACCCAGAGACAACTTGGTATTTCTAATTCCACTTTGAAGCTGTGTTTGCAGCCTGTGTTTATCTTTTCCTAATTATTTGATAACTAACTGTTTCTAATGCGGGGAGAGGTTCTCTTTGTGATTTATTTTTCTACTGCTACTATAATCTTTAAGAAATAACAATTCTTGGGGTGCGTGGGTGGCTCAGTCAGCTAAGTGGCTGACTCTTGATTTCAGCTCAGGTCATGATCTCACGGTTCGTGGGTTTGAGCCCCACATCTGGTTCTGTGCTCACAGCGTGGAGCCTGCTTCAGATCCTCTGTCTCCTTCTCTCTCTCTCAAAAATAAATAAAACATTTAAAATATTTAAAAAATTTTTTAAAAATCACAATTCTTACAGAAACTACAGAGATCACATTTTTTTCTGTTGGCTTTTTTCCATTAAAGAATCGAGGTCTTCTTTATTAGATCACCAATACCTGAGGGCATTACTGTTGGAAGGAATGTAGAATTCTGTATTTCAACAATGATTTCTCTGAAAAAATCACCAAGACAAGGCCTAGTTTGTAAAGGAGATTTGCAGGTAGTCTCTTTTGATTTAGTGCTGGGCTCTTTAGTTTCACAGATGCAGTTTTGCATAATAGGATCCCTGCAGAAATCCAAATGCAGTGTTTTGACCTTATTCATAGACTAGACCTTGAGGATGTACAGTCAAGGAAACAGCTTACTCTTTCTGCCCCACTCTGATGGGTAAGACCATATAACCTGAGAGCACCTATGTGTAAAGAAATGTCCAAGCCATTTGAAGGGACTATGTGAAAAATAATTAAACACCATGCCACTACAGCACATGACACTCCATTAAAGAGCAAAGATCATAATAGCTTTACTCACTACTATATGCCCAGAATGTCCTGCACACAGTAGTTGATCAATGCATGGTAAAAAAAAAAAAAAAAAAAAAAAAAAGTGAATGAATGTTACTGTTAGGATTCAGGGAAAGGAGAGATCATTGTGGAATTGTGGTAGATGGTATGACTCGAGGTATAAAGGCTATGGCTTAGCAGAGAGAAGGAGAAAGAAATTCCATCTATAGAGAAAGAGAAGCTTGCAGCAATCCAGATGACCAGAGTTAAGGGCTTCCCTTGGAAAACCAGGGCAGATAGGTTTCATCACATAATGTTAAGGACCTATACAGGAGAAGTTTGATCAATGTTAAAGGACAGTAAGGGAAGAGTCTAGACCTTCAGCATGTCAAAGACATGATAAGACTATCATTTCAGGATGATGCCTCTTACAGCGTAAGAAAAAAACAGATTGAAGGGAAGAGAGACCAAGGGTGAACGGTAGGGATGCAAGGCCAGATGAGGCGCTGAGAGTGCCACCTAGGTGGTGGCAATAGGAGTAAATGGAAAGGGTTCGATTCAGGAAATATTTAGAAGCAAAAATGTCCTGGAATGGGCATGAGCTATGAGCAGCCCTCATTTTCAACTTCAGAAAATGGAGCAGGTCCCCAAAGAAGTGAGGAAAAATATTCAAATAAAAAGCTGGCAAATCAATGTTGTCAAGAAGGGCAAACAAATTATATTTTTCTTCTGGCAAATGATTTCTTTGGAAAGAAATACTAAAGGCAACTGGGGAGAGAATGACAACAGCACACAACATTTCTCTGGTTATTTATAGTTTAAAGAACACTTTTGCATTCCCAAACATATTTGAAACAATGGAAAACAGAACAAAAATAGGGAATCATAATGAAATGTATTTTTATCATAGATAAGAAAGTGTACATTTTTTTCATATGACAAAAATCATCAATATCAAGTATATTTTTCGTGATTGTTCTCCCAGTCACAAGAACTACAGTTAAAATCAAAACAAAATTCTCATTTTGGGTCCTACCTATTTTTTTTATCTGTTGCCCACTAAAGGCATAGCTTCATTTGCAAAATAAATGTTCCTAAAAAACTATGCACGGTTGTAGTATTATCTTAATTTTCCTAAGAGAAAAAATTATCTCAAAGTATGATATCCCAAATCATCTACTTCATAAATTCTGTTTTTCACATAGGAATTTAATGGATTTTGTAATATATTCTCTCTTTTTCTGTACACACACACACACACACACAAGCATACATGTTCTCTCTCTCTCTCTCTCTCTCTCTCAATATATATATATATATATACACACACCACACACAAGCATATATGTTATCTCTCTCTGTATATATATACATATATACACACACACACTCATACATGTACATATATACATATGCATATACATCTCCCTATGGAATTCCTAAAGAAAAGTACTGAGTGATATTCTATATTGCAGGACTAGAGCACCTTTTAGAATTCCTGAAAGGGTCAGGACCCTCCACAGTAGCATCACTGGAGCTGGCTTGCACCAGCCCATGAGAGCCAACTATTAGCATTTCTTTCCAACTCCACATTCAGTGACATCATGTTGGTAGCTTAAAATTGATCATGGTGGTAGTATTTACATCACAGAAATCAGTAAATCTTATAAATCAGAACATCCCCTTAACCCCTACCCAAACTAGTTATTAAACATTTATTGGAACCCAGCTATCCTTGGAACACACTTTGAGAACTACTGATGTGGAGAATGCAGTATGCTGAGGAAATGTATACAGAGATAAAAATGATGAAAGAGAAGATGACAGCTTTGAAGGACAGGAATAAAAATTCTATCTGAGAATAAAACAGGATTCTTAAGACAAAACCTGAACAAATGGAATAGAAGCATTAAAAAGGAAAATGCCGGGGCGCCTGGGTGGCTCAGTCAGTTAGGCGGCCGACTTCGGCTCAGGTCATGATCTTGCGGTCCGTGAGTTCTAGCCCCGTGTCGGGCTCTGTGCTGACAGTTCAGAGCCTGGAGCCTGCTTCATATTCTGTGTCTCCCTCTCTCTGACCCTCCCCTGTTCATGCTCTGTCTCTTCCTGTCTCAAAAATAAATAAACGTTAAAAAAAAAAAAAAATTTAAAAAAAAAAGGAAAATGCCTTCCTTGCCTGAGAAAAGATCTAAGTTTTAATATTCAAAAGGTTTACTATGTTCCAGGAAAAGTTAATTGAAAGAATTAACCTCGGATAATGTTTTTAATTTCTCAGTAAAAAGGAAATTCTTGCAAGCATATTGGCAGAAAAATAGGTTTCCAACAAAGGAACAACAACAACAAAAAAAATCAAGCTAGCTTTACACTTCTCTTTAACCTGAAATACCAAAGATTATGTGGCAATATTTGTAGGTTTTTAAGAATAAAGTAAGGGACATAATTCAAGAGCTATACACCAAGAGAGGTTGTTGTTCACCCTTCAAGACAAAAGAAAGTCATTTTCAGAAAGCAATGGCTAAAAATCTAACACTTGTTTATCTTTCTCAATAAAGAGGTTTTAAAACTATATGTCCAGTCATCATGAGATGAATCAAAGTCAGAAATAAAGATTAAGGAAATTGTGGAACAAATGGACCATCAATGAATGACAAACTTAGAGGTAGGACTCCATAATCATAAATATCATCACAATATTGAGCACAAACATGAAAAATCAATATTAAAAGTAAGTTAGATGATTACCAAAAATCACAAATAATATGTGTTTATGGAAAAGGGGGTGGAAGTAGAGAAGCATCAAGTTCAAGGGAGAATGAAAGAGTATTAGATCTCTAACCAACGTCATTGTTCCGTCACAACTTTGATAACTGAAAAAATGCATATTAAAAACATGTTTTTTTAAAAAAAACATACACATAGCCACTAGTTAGAATACAGAACAGGATGTCCACATACCTCTGAAATACATTAAGATTATAAAAGTAAACAATATAGTTTATATAGCAAAAGGCAGAAACAATGAATACCGTATAGTAACATAAAAAATCAAAAACAAAGCAAGATCATAAAAATAAAACCATACACTCAATTTTGAAAGGAAATATTACTTGTAAACTATCCTCTTAAAAAGGCAGAATGAAAAATTTTAAAATAGAAGTTAGCTATGTGCTTCATATAAAAGGAAAACCTAAAATACACCAACATAAAGATTAAAAACACAGGGATACATAAAGTTATTCCAAAAAACCATAAGCAAAAGAAAATAAAGATGACTATATTAATAGCAGATAAAAAAGAATCTGAGGCAAAGAAACATCAACCAGAATAAAGAATGTAATTTTATGTGAATAAATGCTATAATCTATATTGAAACCTGCTACTTATTAATCTTTATATATAAAATAAAAATATCAAAATAAAGAAGCTTGATTCTAAAAGACAACCAATGTATCACTATTATACTATGAAATATCAAGAATTCATACATATATACACACACGTAGAAATTTTGTTCCCTAAAAAATACTCTCTTGTTTTAAGCATTCATGGATGATTTACTAAAATTATCCAATAATTATATAATTAATTTACTAAAATTAATTATATAAACTGGTCCACCAAGAAATCTCAATAAATTCCAAAAGGTAGAAATAATTCAGCCCACATTTCTTGACCACAGTGTACAAAATTAGAAATTAAAACCAGAAGCCTAATCAAAGAAACTTCAACTACTTGGAACCAAAAATTCTCTTCTAAATAATTATTGGGTCAAAGATGAAAATAAACGTGCAACAGTTTACAAAATGAGAACAATACTTATTAAATCTTACAAGCTTTGCCTATATTCTTATTCAGAGGTAATTTCATATTAAATCTTACAAATGAAAGAAATCAATTAAATCTTACAAATGAAAACATTAAAAGGACACTTGTACCTTGTACCCAAGTCCAAAAATGACCATTTGGAAAATATAATGAGAAATTAAAATTAAAATTTAATTAAAACCAAGAGTCAGAAGCTTAACCAAATGAGCCACCCAGGCACCCCTTAACAACTCTGAAAGTGTAAAAAATATTCTTAGCTCATGGACTACATTAAGTCAGGCTTTGGACCACACAAGTCATAGTTTGCTGAACCCTATTACATTGTTGCCTCATTTATCTACCAAAATAAATTCTAGATTGATTATAGATTTAAGTAAAAACAAATCATACAAGAAAAAAATAATAAATGACATCAAACACCTGGAAGGAAGAAAACCTTTATTTAAAAGTTTAAAAGTATCAGAAAAAATTTCAAAGGAAAAATTTGATAGATTTGACTAAACAGACTTGACTAAAATGTGGAAACTCAATTAATGGGATAAACAGAAAATATGTTACCACTTTTTTTAGGCTTACACATTTCTAGAAAATGATCAGAGACAGAAGATAAGGAAAATAACCACCTAGAATTTTCTCTAGCTTTTTCAAATGCTTTGCTGTTATTTTTCAAAGAATCTCAAAAAGTTATATTCTCAAAAATAATTTATTCTTTCGCAATAGTTTGAAAAAAATGTTTTGAATCTCTCCCAATATGATTATCTTCTCTTCCTGATTAGTATTTCCTTGGTGAAAATAAATAATTGAATGACATAAAATTTGAATATCCTGTCAACTTTTGGTGATGTCTTGTAGTCTTCTGTCCCTTCTCCTCCAACGAAGCCCTAGCTGAGGAGATGCAACATTTGTATTCAGCCCATAGATCAAAACACAACTCGTATCAGATTTCCTGGAGGTGGTGGAAGTCCCAACAGGTAACCAGAGCATGGCAACTGGGAATATGGGATCACAGTGTTCAAGGTCAAAGAAAGGAGGGCACTGGTGTTCTGTTGTCAAGAAGTCCAGACATGGGACTGGAATTTAGAAGCCAGGCTCCATTGCCCAGGAAGGAGGACCAGAAAGAGACTGGCAGAGCCTAACTCAAGCTACTGGGCACATTGCTATAAGAGTGACACAGAAATGTTGGCCAAGCAGAGGACCAGTTATTTAATCTGGGCCCGCCCAGGAGGGAGAGAATAAGCACCAGGTTGGGGACTTGAAAGCAGGAGTCCTGTTACTAGATTAGTGGTGCCATGATGGTGGGGTGCTAGATGGTTAGATGGTGGGGAGTGCTGGAACAAGCCAGAACCTGGAGGAGCATCACTATTTTCAGTATAACACCTATAACACAAACATTACCTCGGCAGCAGTCTCATGGTCCTGTTGGTGATAATTGTGTTAGATAGATTGAGGTACAGGATTCCAGGACAGCCTTCAGAGATGTATCTCATTGATTCATCCTGCATAAAAACAGAGGGAAGAATCTTATCAAAGTCTAACAGGGGATGCCTGAATGACTCAGTCAGTGAAGCATCCAACTTTGGCTCAGGTCATGATCTCACAGTTCATGGGTTTGAGCCCCGCATGGGGCTCTGTGCTGACAGCTTGGAGCCTGGAGCATGCTTCAGATTCTGTGTCTCCCTCTCTCTCTGCCCCTTCCCCACTAGTGCTCTGTTTGTCTCTCAATCTCTCTCTCTCTCTCTCTCTCTCTCTCAAAAATAAATAAACATTTTAAAAAAATTTTTTAAAAAGTCTAACAGGCTCTGTTATTTCCCCATGATCTCTCTACTATCTATCTCCCTGCTCCAAAAATACCATGCAAGGCTTGGTCTCTTCAATTCTTTGATATTGGTTGTAAGTCAAATTAAATAGAAGGTGATGGTTTTGTTTGAAGCTTCATTACTCTCTCCCCTTCCCTTTCTTTGGAAATCAAGTCCCATTTGATCACAGTGACACTTCGTTAAAATTTGAACCCTTGCAAGTTCAACTCTGACGGGAAATTTGAGCTTAAGTGTCAGAGTGTCAAACGCTCCTGACTCTTCAGATGCATGAAAGTAATTAAATCCTGATCTATTTTTAAGCTCACTAAAATCATTCTGAAAGACAGGAATAGTAAATGTTCTCAACTGGACTTCATTAAAAGTGACTCCATATTTACACATATAGATTTAAAGAAATGTGTGTGTGTGTGTGTATGTATAATTAAGTTTTTGTGGTTCTATTACTGAATTATTAAAACAGCTGAACATATCCTCACCAAATTTATGGTAAGTTTGAGATGGCCTGAAGTAAAATATAGGCTACATACATGTTGAACGTGAAGTTCAGTGTTGAGGGTATTGTGGGCAACACTCTCAAAGATTCAAGAAACCCTCCCCCAGAGAGCTGAAACTGGGGTACCAGGGTACAATTCCACTATGACATGAATGAGACAGCAAAACAAATAGTGATTTCAAGCCTGAGCCCTATCTTGGCATTTACAAGACCAGATCACTTGCAAGCTTTCATTGCAATGAACTCCTTCCCGTATGGGTAACTACTTATAAAATGCTTTAGTATGAGTAAGTAGCAGCATGGTTTTTATTTATTTAATTATGGTTGATGTGTCTCCCTAGGGACACCGACAAGGTCAGCTCATTCTAAATATTTGTGGCACATCCGTCCTGGAAATAGGCCATTGGAATAGGCCATTGCAGGAAGAGGTAAATCGTCACTTGACTAGGGGATATGGTTTGGGAAAGAATTCTGCATGTTCAGTATGGCCACCTCCAATACCACTAAGGAGGGCAAAGGCTTATTTTCAGTGGGATCATCAGTGTTTAACATTGTATTCCTAGCTATTTCCCAGAGTCAAGGATATTAAAATAACAAAATCATGCAGTTGTAAAAGCTGTAGTTCTGCTGTAGGGAAAGGTACAAGTACATGGCATGAGTACAAGGGCACTGTATTCTTGCCACTGCATTCAAGCTGCCAGTGATTTTTCTAGACACTCCAAACTAAAATGTATGATTTAGATATACATGGATTGGTTTAAAAACAAAAGTATGCCGTACAAGTTTCCCAGAGGCATGGAGAGAATAACCATAACGAGCGGCATTGTACTTTAATATAAACAAAATCTATCTTCAAAAATGTTCATGGTACCAATCAAATATCAAAGTGATTGTACACCTGTTGAAAGTCTCTGGCAAAAATGCAAATGAGTTGGGCAAGGAGAGGATAGAAAGCTGGTTTCTACACCCAACCTTAGAGAGGTAGCCACAGAGAAGATGAAAATGTGGGGCCAGGAAGAGCAAGATAAAGTATGTCTTCTGCACCATAGAGGAATTTGATTTTTCCTTTAAGATATGGAGGCAAACCATTTACTGGATTTTCCTGTCTGGCAGAGGAATCAATCTTTCTGAGTGTAATATATTCATAAGTCAAGTTTCTTAGAAATAAAGTTTTCTGAAAGGATGTTACATGGCTCCTTAAATGTAAACCTGTCTCTCCAGTCTGTCTCAAAGCGAAAAACAATAGTAAAATGTAGCTGGATAAAATTATCAGCCCTGTATAGTATTAGACTCCAAAACTGGGAAAGACTTTGATGTTCACAAATTCAATCCAGATGGCATTGTTTTGACTTTCCTATTACAAAGCCATATTTCAAGACTGTGATCTGTTATTCAAGTGCAGAACTGAAGCTCCCTGAGGACAGGAACTGAAACTTGATTCATTTTAAATTCCCTCTAACACCTGTATTTTATAGCATATAAACTCCCTATATATCTTTATATATAAAAATAAATACATCTTTAATGTAGTAGGTACTAAAAATATCCACCGAATGAAACAGAAATTTGAAAGAAAGGACAATAATGATGATGCTGGGAGGTAGCAAGGAGGAGCCAAGTGTGTGGATGTCACTCTGGAGTTGCTGCTTAATGAGGCATGACACAGTCAGACCTTTCTGTTTTCACCCTGCTTCTCCCACTGTTCTTTCTGGAGATTCTTTGCTATTTCTTCTCTGTCTACTTCTAAAAGTCAGCAACGCCCCAAGTTTTACTCCTAAATCATCTTCTCATGCCTTCTTTCTCTCTCTAGGCTGACCATATTCACTTTTGTGATGTTAACTAAGCATACGAACATGTCAACCCAAGATGGAATCTCAAGTTCTGTGCCATGTTGTCCATTACCTGCTAGGTGACTCCACACAACTCCATTCATTAAACAAATGTATAGAGTGTTTACCATGCCAAGATCTGTGCTATGTGCTATGACTACCACAAAAAATAAAACACATCTCCTGTGCTTTGGGCCCCTTAGGCTACTGAAGGAGGCAGAAACACTGTGATTAGGGCTACTTATTAGAGTAGCAGAGGAGTAGAGGAGTAGAGTTGCACAGGAGCTGCAACGAACCCAGCCCTGGGAGTCAGTGATGTCTTGATAAAGCAAGCAGTACCGAAAGTAGGCCTTCAAGCCTGACAAAGAGGATAACAACACCTGAGGACAAAGCGAAAGGGCATTCCATGCCAAGAACACAGGCTGAGCAAAAGTGAAACAGCAAAGAGCAGCTTGGCTCATGCAGCAAAGAAAGCATAGCAGTGCATGGTTGCTGCAGCTTAATGTGAATGTGGGGATTGGAGTAAGATGAGGCTGGAAAAGGAGGCAAAGCCAAGAGTACAGAGGGTGTTTGAGGTAGAGTAATGTTAAAGAGCTTTGACTTTATCAACAGTGTAGGTGACGAATGTGTGTATAAATTATGGAAAATGGGAGTGAAATAATCAGATCTTCCTTTTAGAAAGTGTATGTGCTCACAGGGTGGAAGACAGATTGCATGTGAAAGAAAAGCTTGGAAAGAAGGCCAGGAAGGAGCTGCCCTGGGTTACATGTCCATTTCTGTCTTCTTTGGCACACACCTGATAGCCGTGAAGACCACTAAAATGAGCCTATTGTCTCTACTGGGACCCAGTTTTTTCTGTCTCAGACACACATGGCCTTAAATATAAATATAGTTCATTTTTATGTAATTGTTGAATAGTTTCCACTTTCCAGAGACTCCAACCTTGGGCATATAGCTACAGGATGAATAATAAATAGCATTATACAAATGGGATAACATTTCTTGCCAATGTTTAACATAGTTTGCTTTTTTTACGCATTTGATCCTAAATGAGCAGACAGGCATGCATTTTGGCAAAATCTCTGTGTATTGGCACTCCAATATAGCAAGTCTGAATCTATATAAATAACAGTAAAATAAACTTCATATACTCACTGTGAGTGTTGGGCAGTCAGAGACATTCAGCTCTTGCAAATTTCTACAGAGGCCTAAATCAAACAAGTTAAACATTACTAAACAACATAGTACAAATGTTTAAACTTAAATTTTTTCCATCCTACATTCAATGCAATGTATTCATTAGAAAACAAAAATCTTGGCATGTAACTTGTTCTAAGTATATGGTTCCTTTTCCCAAAAAATCGATTCCTTCTGGCTTTAAAATTAAAATATATACACATGTTTATTATTGCTTGAGGATTACAGAAGGAAGGGGAAAAAAGAAAAGTACTACTCTGGGAAAAACAGTATATACTTAGAGCTTGGAAGAAAACCAACCTGCTTATTTTGTGGCATGGCTTTTTGCTCATTTTGGGGATTTTGTTTTCTTTTATTATTTTATTGTAAAATTTTTCAAACACAGAAAAGTGGAAAGACTTGAAGATTTGTACAATGAATGTACCCATTACCAAGATTCTATTTCTATTGCACGATATTTGTGTTATCACTTCTTCACCTACATATCCATCTTTCTATCTTTCAATCCATCTTATTTTTTATGCATTTTGAAGGAAGCTATAGGCATAAGGACACATCCCCCTCCTACCTCAGCATGCATATTGTAAATAATTCAGCATGCGTAATAATTAATAAAATGTTTAGGATTTGTTTAGATTAGATCTACATACAATTTATAATGAATTGCAGAGAAATGGGGGACCAGAAAGGCCAAGTGTCTGATTTGCTCTAGGACCAGGGGCAACTGTACAGCTTACGGTGTCACAGGGAAGAGGACACATGTCCACAAAGAGCTGGGTAGCAAAGTGTTCTACAATCAGCACTCTGGGGCTAGACCGACAGAAAGTACAACTCCAAATCTGAGACAGAAAACAAGCATCTAGGGGAGAGGACACAAAACAGTAAAGGAGAGGAACACTTGAGGCAAAGAGGGGAAAGACATTCTAGGTGGAGGAGACCCTCATCGAGCAGGAAAACTCCAAATATCCTGGCATCCACACTGCTACAATGAATAGAAAACACATCTGCTGCTCATAACCACTTAGCCCCACAATAATAACAACAGAAATGTTATTAATTATAAATCGATTTTGAACATTTCTTCCTTTGCCAAGAATGGACTGTGTCCTAAGTAATGAATGCAAACCAAAACCACTTTCAGAATTTAAAAGTGAAAATAATTCTTTAAAATGTACAGATCTTGGAAGTCATCAGTAATACTCATTAAGGAAGAAAATAGATTCCCCAAATAATGCAATAACTAAATTTATGATATTAATATTTTTAGAGAATACTTACCTGAGAGTAAGTCATGCATTTAACAAATATTATCAAGAACCTGTTACGTGGGGGCACCTGGGTGGCTCAGTCAGTTAAGTGACTGACTTCGGCTCAGGTCATGATCTCATGGTTTGTGGGTTCGAGCCCCGTTCGGCTCTGTGCTGACAACTCAGAGCCTGGAACCTACTTTGGATTCTGTGTCTCCCTCTCTCCATGCCCCTTCCCCTCCCCCACTCACACTCTGTCTCTCCCTCTCTCTCAAAAATAAAATAAAACATTTTAAAAAAATTAAGAAAAAACAAAGAACCTGTTATATGCCAGAAACTCTACAGGTGCTAGAAGTACAGCAAGTGAACAAAACAGACAAAGGTCCCTGCCTTTAGGGAGTTCACATCCTCACTGGGGGAGACTGACAGTAAACACAAGAAGTAAAATATCTACTTTGACAGGTGGTGATTAGTGCTGTGGAGAAAAATAAAACAAAAAAGAACATAGAGAGTGGCTAGCAAGTGGGAAGAGATGCCACTTGACACAGAGTGGTCATAGAAGGCTTTGCTCAGGTGACATTTGAACCAAGATGTGCAAGACTTGCCAAGGACAGTGCTGTTTACTTTGAGCATTTCTGTATCTCACATTCAATATGGTTGGTGATTGGGAGACAGTACAGGAAAGAAAAAACAAGCTCAGGAGAACAGCTGTTGGGACCTACTTTTTTTTTTTTTGCCCATCTCAAGGCTGATGGAAGTATCCCTTTCATTTCTTGAATCTGATGTGCTGATACATTACATGTTTCAGTTTTCATAACGCTAAGCCCTGAACAGTAGAGTACTTCTCCTGGACCAGGTACTGTGAAGTGTCTTACGTGCATGAGCCCGTTGCATTCTCCTAGCAATACGACGAGGTATCCTCAGCCCCATTTTTTTTTAAGTTTGTTTATTTATTTTGAGATAGAGAGTGTGAGCAGGGGAGGGGCAGAGAGAGAATCCCAAGCAGGCTCCACACCACCAGCAGTGAAAAGCTCGATGTGGGGCTCGAACTCACGAACCATGAGATCATGACCTGAGCCAAAATCAACAGAGGTGTAACTGACTGAACCACCCAGGCACCCTACATCAGCCCCATTTTACAGATTCTGAAGTTGAGGTTAAATAACTAGCCTGACGTCATATAGTTAAGCAAGCAGGAGAGTCTTCATTGAAACTCAGGGGCCAAACCCTTGGCCACTAAACCAGACAAGTGGGAGGGTGCACTCAACCACTGTTCAGGATGTTCCTTTATTAATTGCAATGTCTTTGCTTAAGAGAAAAACAAAAAATTTATTGTGGTGATCATTTCACAATATATACAAATATTGAGTCATTATGTCACACACCTGGAACAAATATAATGTTATATGTCATTTATACCGCAATAAAAAATATATATATAAAGAAAATGAATGTTTTTTAAAAAGCTGCTACTATCTGTTAATAACACAATGTTCACAGTGGTTCTTCAGAGATGTTTTTCTCTTGCAACCTAGGGACTCCATCGAACCTCAGCTGGGTCTCATCGTTCCGAATTGCATTAGTTAAGATTACCCAAGCTTGCATTTCAAAGGAATACTTTCATCGTTCCCTCTGTCACCCCAAGTAATCGGGGCCAGCTGGATGTCAGGATGCGCGTGGTTACGGTGGTAATTCTGCTCTTCTTTTGTAAAGCCGCGGAGCTCCGCAAGGCCAGCCCTGGGGGCTCGAGAAGCCGAATGAATCATGGCCGGGCGGGTGGGAGCAGGAGAGGCTCCAACCCCGTCAAACGCTATGCGCCAGGCCTCCCCTGCGAAGTGTACACGTATCTTCACGAGAAGTACTTAGATTGTCAAGAAAGAAAACTAGTTTACGTGCTGCCTGACTGGCCTCAGGATTTGCTGCATATGCTGTTAGCAAGGAACAAGATCCGCATACTGAAGAACAAGATGTTCTCCAAGTTTAAGAGGCTGAAAAGCCTGGATCTGCAGCAGAACGAGATCTCCAAAATTGAGAGTGAGGCTTTCTTTGGTTTAAATAAACTTACTACTCTCCTCCTGCAGCACAACCAAATCAAAGTCTTGACAGAGGAAGTGTTCATTTATACGCCTCTCCTGAGCTACCTGCGTCTCTATGACAACCCCTGGCACTGTACTTGTGAGATGGAAACGCTTATTTCAATGTTGCAGATTCCAAGAAACCGGAATTTGGGGAACTATGCCAAGTGCGAAAGGCCACAAGATCTAAAAAACAAAAAGCTGCGGCAGTTAAAATCTGAACAGTTATGCAATGAAGAAGAAAGGGAACAATTAGACCCGAAACCCCAAGTGTCAGGGAGACCCCCAGTCATCAAGCCCGAGGTGGACTCGACTCTTTGCTACAATTACGTGTTTCCCATACAAACGCTGGACTGCAAACGGAAAGGTTTGTAAGTTTCTTAGTTTTTCATTTTCGTGGACGATTAAAAATGCTCTGAATCTTATCACCCTCCCTACACTCCACCGTGCCTTGGGATTTCTGGTGTCACTTCCACCAGAAATCTTTTCCCGGTGACAATGGAATTTACTGCAAGCTTTTCTAGGGTTCGGACTCAACACGGTTGGGGTTTTGGGGGACAGTAGAGGAGGGAGGGTAGGAGGTATGCTCAGGAAGAGCAGCCAGTTGGGCACTACTCTTGTTTGCTAATAAAACCTGTGGCTGTCAAGAATCCCCTTTATCTTAAATCACAATGTGGTATAATTTAGGCAGACCAGTGGGTATAAAGACAAGTCCAAATGCTGTCTATATAATGTGACTTAAAGCGAAAACATAGTGTGCGTCTGTGGGGAAATTACCTCCAGGAAAATCATGTGTGGAAGGGAACAGGTGAGAACACTGTGAGAGGGAGGCTATGTGGGATGTAATGGCGCGTCTGTACTTCTCAGAATTTGGCCTCAAGGTTTTTTGTTTGTTTTGAGAGAGAGAAAGAGAGAATCCCAAGCAGGCTCCATATTCAGTGCAGAGCCCAATGTGGGGCTCGATTCCATGACCCTGGGATCACAACCTGAGCCATAATCAAGGAGTCAGATACTCAACTGACTGAGCCACCCAAGCACCCCTGGTCTCAATGCTTGCTAAATGCTTGCTAACATCCTATATCTTCATTGTTCCCAAGTTCCCCAAAATAAAACCTAAAAGTATTGAAAGAACTAAGCTGAAAATATTTAATCCAAGAAGTATGAAGCTAAGAAAAGCTTTCCAGAATATTACCTACTTCCTGAAAAATCACTGCTGAGTTTTACATCCCACACAGTTTTGGTGTGGTGCTGCATGGGGCACATACAGGATTAATTCATGAAATAAGAAAGTGGGAAACTTTAGTAATGCTCTTGACAGGTTAGTGAAGACATTCTCAAAGTGTGGTCTGGGAACTGCTAGTCTACCCAAGGATAACCAGCCACAGGACAGTGTCTGTTTCATTTCTGGCATGGATTAATGACTTATTCGCAAAATTCAGTTAAAGCTAGATGTCACAGGATCAGGGTCACATCAAAGCAGGATGTCATTCCTTCCACTTATTTTAGGAGGTTTTGCTTTGTCTTGTTTCTTTAAGAACAGAAAGAGAAGGTTAAAAGCAACATAGAGACCCTGACTCCTTTCCAGGGAACCAGAAGCAGGAATGTGTTGACACTGAAGAGGCAGGCAACCTGAACCAGGAGAAAATTTGTTCATTTATCAGCCAAGAAGTGCACAAGCCTTGCCTCTCTGTCCCAGACTCCATAAGTGGCACCTGGTGAGAGCAAAGCACAGCCATGTGACATGGAAAGTTTTGCTTACTACAACACCCTGTGAGACGTGTATAATTTGGTGCCATAGTAGAACAATTACAGTGTCATGACCAGGGAGATGCCATGCCAGGATCCTCTGAACTGGAGAGCAACTGTTCATTAATTGAAAACCTATTCTCCAGGCACTCCACACACATGTTCTGCATAGCTTCCAGTAAGGTAGCACTATCCCCATTTACAGCTGGGAAAAATGAAGCTTAGCGAGGTTCAGTGACTTGGTTGAGGTCTCACAGGTAAGCCCCAAAGCCAAGGTTTGAAGGTTGGTCTGTCTGATCATGCCATCTTCTTTGATCACATTCAAGCAAACAGCTGCCTCACCAATGGAAAGATTAAAGAATTCTAGAAAAGTCAGTATATGCAGTTTCTCTGCAGCCAGATTGGGTGAAATTTCCCTGACCTTGTTACAGTGACTACTTAGTTTTCATGCTGAAGAACATGTCTTATTAGCAATGCCTTTGTGATGCTTAGATTAAAAACTTAAATTACAGGGGTGCCTGGGTGGCTCAGTCGGTAGAGCGTCTGACTTCGGCTCAGGTCATGATCTCACGGTTTGTGAGTTCGATCCCCGGGTCAGGCTCTGTGCTGACAGCATGGAGCCTGCTTGGGTTTCTCTGTCTTCCTCTCTCTCTCTCTTTCTCTCTCTCTCTCTTTAATAAGCATTAAAAAAAAATAGACCCGGGGCCCCTAGATGGCTCAGTCAGTTAAGCTTCTGACTTCAGTTCAGGTTATGATCTCACTATTCATGAGTTTGATCCCTGTGTCAGGCTCTGTGCTGAGAGTTTGGAGCCTGGAGCCTGCTTCGGATTCTGTGTCTCCCTCTTTCTGCCCCTCCCCTGGTCGTGCTCTGTGTCTCTCTCTCTCTCAAAACTAAAAAAGCATTAAAATTTTTTTTAAAACTTAAATTACATATTTAAAAAACTAACACAAAGCTACTAATCCTAGACTTGGGTTAGAAAAATTACTTGATAAAGCTGAGGCTCTCCCCTCAAGCTAAAGATAATTTGCACTTGTTGCATCAGGTGATCAAGTTAAGTATGCACAGTTAAGTTCATTGATTATCTGAGAAAAATGCCATCGACACAAAATCAAAGACTTCTACAGCTAGACCGCACTGTAATTTAAGAATAGATAACGTGTTAGGAAATATCTGCCATTTTTACTGCTTTACTGCTCTTGGGCCATTCAACCCCCCCACAATGAGCCTATTTCTGCCTTTGTCTTTTTTTCCATGATATTTTTGTCTCATTTTCTTTTGGCAAACATCAACTTATAAAAACAGAAGTATTTTCTGTTTTCTTTCCTCAACTTATTGTTGTCTAAACACGACCTTCCAGATATGCCCCGTAAACTCATCCCCCTTGTGTTAAAATACACCTATTTACTGGAAACAATACACACTATATATATATAATGATACTGACTCATACATGAAAGGACAATTCAAGTTCCTCCAAATGTTAATGACTACACAAAGGAGAGCATATGCCATTTATATTACAAAATGAAGGACAATTTTGTCTTTTAATATCATACATATAAATTGCCTTCACTATTATTGATATAAATTTATGAATCAGTTGATAGTTTATTTTTTGTAAAAGCCATGGTCTTGTCTCTGACACCCCCTGTACTCTCAGGTGCTGCCTGGAACAGGGCTATGCGCTTTAGACTGATGATAATAACTGTGCTGCCTTCTTTGCTCTTGCAAAGGCAGTAATTTAAGCAACCTTTAAAAATAAAAATACATAGAATTAAAAATCATGGCTAGAATGCAAGTATGACAATCTGTATTTAATCTGTAATTTTCCTTATTCCATTCTATAAATAGATAACAAATGTCAAATACTAAGAATGTTCAGCAATTCATCTCTAGCTCCCTGCCAAAGAGTAGTAATACTTTTGCTTATGCTCTACGTGTTAGATACTATGTAGAATCTAAAGAAGCCCAAAACATGCTGTCCAAGGTGGAACCAGCAGTGGTGTTAGTGAATATAAGCTGTCTGCTAAAGGCTCTGTGTGCCTAAGACATAGCGGTTTACATGCATTACGTAATTTACTATTCAGCCTTCAAAGAGCACTATTACTACCCTCACAAAGGAGGAACCTGAGGTGTAGAGAAGGTAAGTTGCCCTTCTAAGGTCCCACAGGCAGTCCCAAGCCATTGACCACCATGCAATGTCATCTCTTCCTTCATGATGCCAGGTACATCAACCAAGAAAAATGTATAAAAGCTTTCTGGGTGCTTTCTCCCAGTACTGATTCTCCTCTTTTTTTTTTTTTAATTTTTAAAAAATGTTTATTTTTGAGAGAGAGGGACAGAGTGAGAGCGGGGAAGGGGTAGAGAGAGGGGGAGACACAGAATCTGAAGCAGGCTTCAGGCTCTGAGCTGTCAGCACAGAGCCCGATGTGGGGCTCAAACCCACACACCGTGAAATCATGATCTGAGCCGAAGTCAGACACTCAAGCAACTGAGTCACCCAGGCACCCCTACTGATTCTCCTCTTAGGCTCTGTATGATATACCATGTACATGAGCACACACAGAAAACCCAAATACAGATTACCCTAACTCAGAAGTTGTGCCTTTCCCAGCTGACAGATGATGAGTCAGATGGTGTGCATAGGGCACCTAATATGTGCCAGTTTGACCACACAGACCTCAAAAATCACTAATTTTGCTTTAAACGTTGGACGGCACGAGAAAGAAATAATAGCTTTATTCACTGGGGGACAGGCACTTTGCCAACAAAATGTAGTCTTCCAAAGGGAATAAATGTGAAATTAGTTGAAAGGCATGTTTATGCCACATTGAGGTAAATGTATTTGCCAAAAAGACATGAAAGAATTGAAAACTGCATTTTTAGCTTTATGTTTACCAGAATCATTTACAATTTCTAAGGATTCATTTTACTTCTGAGATTTGGACTGGGGGGTATTATGCAGGTAAGGTACTCTCAGCTGCCTTTGAAGTTAATTTCATCGCTAGTTTAACAATGATTAATAATTTTTTATTTGCAAAATCAGGGTTATTTATGCCTCTTTGCCTACTACCACCGAGCCTTCAGAGTAGTTCTGATATTACTGACAACTAAGATATTGCAATCCCACTAAGGGGCGCCTGGGAGCATAGTCAGTTGGGTGACCAACTCTTGATTTCAGCTCAGGTCATGATCTCACAGTTTGTGGGTTTGAACTCCAAATCAGACTCCACACTGACAGTGTGGAGCCTGCTTGGGATTCTATCTCTCCCTCTCTCTCTCTGTCCCTCCCCAACTTGTGCGTGCTCTCTCTAATTAATTAATTAATTAAAAAAAGCTAACCCACTAAATGGGAAATTACATGGAGAAATTTTCCCAGTTCACTCCTCAGACTCAGCAAATTTTGGTTGGGGAATGGTAAGGTTTGTCAAGGGTGACGATAGAGTAGATGAGGTATGTTTTGAGTGTTTACCAAGAATTTTAGGTAGCAGCAAATAACAATGTGGTGCCTGGTCTAGAAATAGGGACATTGACCAAATTTGACTTGTGGCTATAATCTTTATCATTTTACATTATTTTACATCACTATTTGCAATTTTCATTCAAGTTTAAGATAAAAGAACTAAAGAATTGTTTTTACTCGTCAGTACAACAAATAAGATTTTTCCATGGTTTTTCTAAGCCATACTAGCAAAGGCTTTGGGTTGTATATCCTGGTTTACTTGTGGATCCTATTTTTACCCTATTTTTACTGCTGACAATGCCAAAGTTGGTTCTGCAATTCATAGTCCCTTTCCAGCATCCACAGGCCCTGTCATACTGCTTACACTGAGTTTCAGGGAGTTCTCATAAACTATTTTTTCTACCCATTTATTTGTGGTTTACCCACTTCAGCTTGTCCCACAGTGGTTGCTTGGGAGGTCTCTGTCATCCACCCCATGTCCAACCCAACAGATGTGGATTCAGCAAGCAAATCCTGATAAACAGCCTGCTTTCCAAAACCTAGGAGATACTGCCTGTGGTGGCAATGAAGATCTACAGTTCTTAATGGCCTTATAGGACCTTAATGAGGACTTGAGCTTTTATTCATAGTAAGATGGGAACATCTGGTGGATTAGAAGCCATCTGGGGAATTGACATGGTCGTATTTATGTTTTGACAGTTTAACATGGGCTTAGGACACTTTGGGGATAATCCAGACAAGAGCTGATGTTGACTTAGACCAATGTGGTAGCAATGGAGGAACTGAGAAGAGGTAGGATCTTGGGTATTTTGAAATAAAACTCTATTCTGCTTTTAAAATCTTGCTAAGAAGATGCCACAGCCATTTTCAATAATTATTCCAAACACTATAATGTCCACAAATTATTTCTTTGATTTGTCCTCCGTTGTCTCCATGGTTTTTAATTATTGCTGGGATCTCCATTTACTTGTTTAAATGTAGGACCCCAGAGAGAATATAGCTCTTCACTTGGGGTCTTGATGATCCTAAAGGGAGGAATACCTCACTGTTGGAACATTATAAGTTCAAGACTTAAAATCTTTCACCTTTCAATTATATTGGCAGACATAATTCTAAGTCAAACAGAATAGTGCCTTACCAAAAGACAAAAATAAGATCACTCCATATTTTTTTATTTTTATTAAAAAAAATTTTTTTTAGCATTTATTTAGTTTGGAGAGAAAGAGAGAGACAGAGGCGTGAGCAGGAGAGGGGCAGAGAGAGGGAGACAGAGAATCCGAACCAGGCTCCAGACTCTGAGCTGTCAGCACAGAGCCCAATGCAGGGCTCAAACTCAGACCACGAGATCATGACCTGAGCTGAAGTCGGACACTTAATTGACTGAGCCACCCAGGTGCCCTGATCGCTCCATATTTTAAAAGGATTTTTATTACAAAAGTGCTCAGTATCCTGAAATCATCAAACTCAATGTTTCATGAGCTCTTATTTACAATGTATTATCTGTGATGAACTACCCCAATACTTAGTGGCTTGATACAACACACATTCATTATCTCACAGTTTCTGTGGGTCAGGAAACCAGACATGGCTCAGCTGAGTCCTCTGCTTGCAGATCCTTCACAAGGCTGCAGTCAGTGTGTTCACCAGGGCTCATGTCTCTGGTCCCATCTGAAGACTCAACTGGGAAAGGCTCCTCTTCCAAGCTCATGTGGCCATTGGCAGAATTCAGTTCCTCAAGGGTTGTTGGACTGAGGACCTGAGTTCTTTGCTGGCTATTTGCCAGAGGCTACATTCCTTGCCACGTGGGCCTCTCCAAAATGACAGCTTACTTTATCAAAGTGAGCAGAAGAGAATCTGCTGGCAAAATAAAAGTCATAATCTCTTGTAACCTGATTGTGGAAGTGGCATCCACTGACATTTGCTGCATTCTATTTTTGGAAGCAAGTCATGGGTTCAGGCCATATTCAAAGGAGGTGTTTACACAAGGGCATACGTGTTAGTAGAGAAGAACATGGAGTGCCTTTTCAGAAGCTGTCTGATACATATCATTTGTTTAGGATATATTAGGCATCGTCCTAAGCCTCCACCATGAAGCTTCTATGGTGGGGAGGGGACAAAAATGAAAACAATCAGTAAAATGTATACTACATCTGATGGTGATAACTTACCATTGAGGAAAAGCAGGAGTATTTGTTATTGCTAAACTGAAAACAGGAGACATCATTTTAAATACAGAGCTAGGAAGGTCTCATGGCCACCCAGTGTATTGACTCCACCTCAGTTCCTCCCCCACTCCAACTTTACCCTGTGCCAGGCTTGAGGATTCAAAGGCAGATGGAATGGCATGAAAGAAACAGAAAAGTACCAGGAGCAGAGTGGTTAGAAGCATATATTCTGAAGCTAGCATGTATATTTAAATCCTGGGACTATAACTACAGGCAAATTGTGCCTCAGCTCCCTCATCTGTAAAATGAGAATAATCATACTTAGCCCATAGGGTTCTTGTCACTTAATACTTGTTAGAACATACAGAACACTTCCTGCACATAGATACCAAGATACTAAGATCCCATCGAGACGAGAAAGCAAATTTAACAGTAACAGGGATACTAAAGAAGGATTTACCAATTCCATTCCATTTAAGACCATGGATTTGGGGTTTTAAAGGGGAAAAAATAAACCTGAATCTTTATGAAAATAAACATACTATGGGCTAAGAAGTCATAAATACCAGAGTTTTGGGGTTTTGTTTTTTTTTTTTTTTTTTTTTTTAGTATTTTGAAGAAATTGTCAGCAATTCAATTATCCTGTTCCAAAAATATTATCATGGATAAATGGATACCACCTTTTATAAGCTTATTTTCTGTACCCAATTCAACAAATTTTATTCACAAAGCCTTTGGGTCATGCTATTTCTCAGTTATCAGTTAATCTGGACATTTTATTACTTCTAGTTTTCTTTTGTGGAAACAGGCTTGTGTCTCTTCACATTTCTCACTTGCCCTACTTAAAATTAAATAAAACCTCCTTAGACTATTTTTCCAATGATTAAGAGGGCAAATATTACACTAAAATATAAAATAACACTATATTTTTTAGGAACTCCTGAATGGCTCAGTCGATTAAGTGTCCAACTTTGGCTCAGGTCATGATCTCCTGGTCCATGGGTTCGAGCCCTGTGTCAGACTCTGCTGACAGCTCAAAACCTGGAACCTGCTTTGGATTCTGTCTCCCTCTTCCTCTGCCCCTCTTCTGCTCACGTTCTGTCTCTCTCTCCCATCCCCCCAAAATAAATAAACATTAAAATATTTTTAAAAATAACACTATATTTTTTAAAGCATAATTTAAAGAGAAATGTAAATAGAGACAAATTAGGTGAACCTTGATTTCCTATTAACCTGTGAAAGATAACCTGGACTCCTCTTCCAGAGGCTTCTTCTCTAGTAGTAGTAACAGTAATAGTGTTGTTGTTCCTGAGGTGTCTGGGAGTCTAGGAGTGCTGGAATATAAACTAAGTCACAAGGATTCAGGGAATACATGCTGAGGAAGAAGCGGGGGCAGCAGGTCAGGACTACGCTTCCTCAAATTTTAGCATCCAGGGAAAGGAGCCATAAGATCAAGGTCAAAAGCTTTTTGTTAATTTTTTAAGGGTAGAGAGACCTGAGCACTTTTTGTTAGCAGAAAAAATCGAAGGAGAGGAATGAAATGAAAACACAACCCAGGGGCAGCAGTTAATAGTGAAAATTCCTTCCTTGAGCAGATGGGAAAGGATTGGAAGGGACACACATAGAGTGGTTTGATTGATTTCACTTCCTTTTAGCTTTTTTCCCCCTAAAGCTTCCCAGGTGCTTCTAATGGACAGCCAGGAGTGAGCCCCACCGCCATGTCTAGGACATTTCTCTGAACAGCTCAGCAAGGAGTGCTATCCATTCCTCTAAGCCTGACGCACCTGGTCCAGGAGGCTTTGTTGGAGTTAGCACATTCTATATCTCATTCATACCAATGTTCTTTAGCTTTAGATGATCCCTTTCCCCTTTAGCTTTAAGAGTTGACCCTTCAACCACAGGTGGAACAGTAACTAAGAAGATGGCATGGGAGGAAACCTCGATAACCAGAATGTTATTAATTTTTCCAGAGCTGAAGAAAGTTCCAAACAACATCCCTCCAGACATTGTTAAACTTGACTTGTCATACAATAAAATCAACCAGCTTCGACCCAAGGAGTTTGAAGATGTTCATGAGCTAAAAAAATTAAACCTCAGCAGCAATGGCATTGAATTCATAGATCCTGGTAAGTTCCACAGAGTAGCCCTTTAAATGGGTGATGAGTATTCTCTGGGGTTTTTTTCCCCCTTTATGGCAACATGTATGGTAAGTACAATTTAGTTTTGAAAAACCTATATAATGAAAATTTTAAATTAAACATGATGTCTAAATCAGAATTTGGCACTCAGAAATATTTACCAAAATGTTGCTTTATGAAGGATAAAATACTGTATATTACTAAGCAACAGTTATTCAGTTGGTCCAAATAAGTGTTTTGTAGAATGGATTTAAAAAATAAGAATATGTGGTCAATAATATCTTAAACATGTAGTGACTTTTAAAGGGAAATTCAGATTTGGCATTTTCTTTGCTATTCATGAAGTTCCAATTTGTTTAAAGTAAACTTGAAACAATCTGCTAAGTACCAAGCTCATAAATTCATATAAAATGTGTTCAAGCCAAAGCCAGATGTATTTTATCTAATCCCAGATCCAGATTAATTTTCGTTTCCATCCCTCAAATCTCTTCTCCATTTGCTAATAATAAAGCCTCTGGCGAAAATGAGCATGTTAAGTAAACACACTGGATTTGGAAAGAACTGAGAATTACTGCAATATTGATCAGATTTGGGACATACATAACACACATGCCTTCATAGTGCTGCTTCAATATGAAAACTCCAGTCTATAAAAATGATTATTGATACTATTAATAATATAATGTTAATGTTATAAATGTTTTCAATTCAGTTGTTACTTCTGCTTTGCTTAATGATAATGCCATTAATAGAACAGTAGGATTTTAACATTGTAGAAGTACAAATTGAGAATGAATGTTCTGGAGCTGCAAAGGCATATTTTAGTATTTGTAACATCTTTTAAAATATTGAGAAATCATAATTTAAGGGGTGTCTGGGTGACTCATTCGGTTGAGCATCCAACACTTGATTTTGGCTCAGGTCATGATTCCAGGATTGTGGGATCGAGCCCTGCATCAGGCTCTGCACTGAGCTTGGAGACTGCTTGAGATTATTCTCTCTCCCTCTCTCTGCCTGTTCCCTGCTCACACTTGCATTCTCAAAAAAAAAAAAAAAAAAAAAAGTCATAATTTAAAAATTTCCCAAAGGAACAGCATTATGCTACACTTATACCTTAGCCTGTATAGACTTGGGGGTGTCTTTAAATCATGAGGTCAAAAGTCATTTTCATTTCACAGTGAATAAGAATACAACAAAGACATCCTTCTCCCAAATGAAGTGATGATCATGTTAGTGTGGAGATCAGTGACTGATAGCCAGTCTCCACAAAGCCAGGCCACAGGGTGAAGAATCTGGAGATGGAGACCCTCTCCTGCTGCAAGAGAACCAAAGAATTGCAAGACAAGCATGCCTTGTCACAGGTCCCTGGGCTTTCACGTATCCAGAGTATCAGTGCAATCGAGTTTTAGAGTTATCTCTAAAAGAGACTGAAATGTTTGTTATTCTAATGGCCTAAGTTAAATTTATTAAAGTAGTGAGTAATGGTCCAACAATATTTTAATTGTAATGGAACCAGTGTATAAAGAAAACTAGAGTAAAATGAAAAAACAGTGTAGAGGCAGATAATAATGCAACGTGGGTTTGTTTTACTTCGAGTGATATTTTTCCCTCATCAACTATGAAGTTCCCATAATTGCAAGGATTCCTTTACCATCCTTGAGATCTCCTGAAGCCTCCTGAACTTGTTTACCCAATGTGTTTTCCTTGCTGACTCACAAGGTGAACTCTTGTTACCAGCAATAGTATTCTTGTTTTCTCCTTTGTTCAATTCAGTCCCAGGAAGGTATTTTCTACATTAACAAATATGTGTTGAGCACCTGCCAAATGCCAGCCACTTTCTTGGTATGTCTTCTGGAACAACAACAAAAAAATCTCCACACTTCAATAAGTCAAAATAGCCTAAAGAAGTTTCTAAAATAAAAGACCTTCTATATTTCAGGACCTATGAGATGAAACAGTGCCAAAGTAAACTCTGTTAACTACTTATGTTAGCAGGTATACAAATGCAATGAGATTTACTGGGGTCGTTTAATGTTTATTTATTTTGAGAGGGAGCAAGCAGAGGAAAGGCAGAAAGAGAGAGAGGGAGAGAGATAACCCCAAGCAGGTTCCACACTCAAAGCCGATATCAAGAGTTGGGCACTTAACCAACTGAGCCACCTAGTGATTTACTGGTTTTAAAAGGCATGAAATAACAATCTCATAAAATGCCAGACTTTATTGCAAAAGAGAGAAAGAAGACACCCTATTAAGGATTTATCTCCTTTGAGAAACAAATGAAAACCAGCTTTCCCAAATGCCTGAATACATATGGTTTAAGTAAAAACTATAGCACTTTCAAAATAAAATCTAGGAATGTTTTCACATGCTTTCAGTCTAAAGGGCTGACTTGTTTCAAGGAAAGTAAATTGTGAGATCATTGACTTACAGAGTGTTGGCAAATAGGGGGGAAAATGCAGTGTCTTCAAAGCTGTCATTATACTGGCTGATGTTTTGCTCCTCCCCAGCCCCCAGGCTATTGCTTTTGCACCAAAGTAGAAAAAATTCTTTTTAGGGGAAATTATGCATTTTGTCTGAGAACAAATGATATGAAAATGGTTCATGATACTGGTATTAGAGCACATTTCCCAAATCCAAAATATGGACATTATATACCCTAAGTATTTTAAAACAATATTAAGGGGTTCTGGGTGGCTCAGTTGGGTTAAGCATCCAAATCTTGATTTCAGCTCAGGTCATGATCTCTTGGCTATGAGATGGAGCCCCATGTTGGGCTCTGTGCTGGGCGTGGAGCCTACTTAAGACTTTCTCTCTCTCTCTCTCTCTCTCTCTCTCTCTCTTCCTCCTTCCCTCCCTCCCTCAAAAATAAATAAATAGACAAACAAAAAACCGTAATGAGAAAATGTTTGAAATAGCAGCAAAATGTTTGAAATCAAAGTTGACCAGTGAATTCTAGGGTTAGTCCACGTCAACTAAAATCTATGTTTAGATTTCCTTTTTACTCCTGGAGGGGGAAAAAGAGTTTTGTTGTCTTATTTCGTGTTACATATTTGATATTTGCTAATTACCCACACTCCAGCAGAATTAAATACATATGGATTCAGAACTGATAGCTACCACAGCTTGCCAAAACACAACCAGATGTTTTCAAAATGTTGATAAAAATTGTTTAGTTTTGGACTCTACAGGAATATCGTTCCCTCCCCCTAAAAAGGGAAAAGCTGCTTCCTAGGCATTTTCAGAGTTTGCTGTTGTCCCAGGGAACTGTCAGATCATCACCATACACATTTTTTCATTTTTTATGCACTTATGTCTTACATTTGAAATATTTTCCTAATTCATGCCTTTTTTGTGTGGCATCTTTCCAGTGAGTATTTAAAAAATGCACATGAGCCCAGAAACCATTTTTAGAAAGCTAACATAAAAGTGATTTTTCAAATAAAATATTGTAGTCAATTAAATCAAGGGAAGAGCTTTGTGTGAGCAAAAACATACTCCGGAATTTTGCATTGAGACACGTTACCGTTAGGAAAATATAATTAAGACCAAAATCCTCCAACACGGAAATTCTCTCCACAAAGGTAGTTGAGGAAAAAAGAAAACATTTATTATTGAATAAGCATTAAACCAAGATGTGACGCACATCACGGGCAATCTTCTAAGCGACTGCAAAGCTGAAAACGCAATACTTACATGTTTTCAGGATAAGTAACTCGTCCTCAAGTGAGAGGGCTTGACCGCATTCTTTGTCATACATGGGGCATCTTCACTCTATCTGGTAATTGAGGTGGCCAGTTATGTTAGCTAATTGGCTTTACCCAGAGGAAAACAAATTCCATCTTCGTGACTAAGGAGCAAGGCCCCTACCCTCCCTCAGAAACTGGGAGATAAGGGTACTAGCTCCCCTGACGTTTACATTTCAAAGAGATGGCTCTCAGGTCCTTGAGGAAGACATTCCTGGCTCATAAAGTTGACAGAATCCCTGGTTAGGCTTCTGAAGGATATGTATACATTTCAAAGAGAGGATAAAGTACTTAAAATTACAAGTTTTCTAAAGTAAAGCTCTGAGAAAAAGGAGAGGAGGGAATTTTTTTTTCAACAAGGAGAATTAGGTCTCTCATTTTTGTGTATATGTCCTTATAATACTCCATACAGTTGCATGTAACCCAGCTACTCATTGCGTTAATAACTACTTTCTGTTTCTAGCTGCTTTTTTAGGACTCACACATTTAGAAGAGTTAGATTTATCAAACAACAGTCTACAAAACTTTGACTATGGCGTATTAGAAGACTTGTATTTTTTGAAACTCTTGTGGCTCAGAGATAACCCTTGGAGATGTGACTACAATATCCACTACCTCTACTACTGGTTAAAGCACCACTACAACGTCCACTATAACGGCCTGGAATGCAAGATGCCCGAAGAATACAAAGGGTGGTTTGTGGGAAAATATGTTCGCAGTTACTTTGAAGAATGCCCCAAAGACAAATTACCAGCCTACCCTGAGACATTTGATCAGGATCCGGAAGATGATGAATGGGAGAAGATTCATAGGGATCACACAGCCAAGAAGCAAAGTGTAAGAATCACTATAGTGGGATAACTTAGGAATTGTTTTGGTTGCAACTGTTTTGAGTTTGCTATACCGGTGTCAGAAAACCATATGTTTACATTTTGATTAACTGTGTTGCCTATTTATGCAGGGTTATCCAGTTACAGGAAGGTTCCCTTAATTATTATTTTTATTGTGAGAAATTCTAGCAACCAAGGGAATACTTCCATCCCGCTTGCCTGCCTGTTTGCAGACCGGCCTTTGGTGACGGTTCCACACTGGTAAACTGTGGGAGTTGGGTCCTAATGATGGCATTGGAATTTCATAACATCCTGTATATATGTTTTTACTGCCTTTTGAAAATAAAATTTTAAAAAACTTGGTTCATTTTTATATGCCTTGTGAGAGCTGCTTGTACACACCTAAAGATGATCAAAGTGAAAATATATGAGTGCTTAGGAATAATAAAATATCACTCTCCCCTCTGCCCCTCCCACTTTTTTTTCCAGCAATTCAGCTTATACATAGAATAAAATTCCATTTCTGATTCCTGTGCATTCCAAAATGTGATCCTGGCAAACCCAAATTTTCAAGTTTTCTTCACTGATTCTTGCAAAAAACAAAACAAAACAAAAAACTGTCAAGCTAGACCTGAAGGAGAATTGTCACAAACAATAAATAAGAGAATCTGAGAATTATATTGGAGACTGGTCAGAAGATGGGACTCAGAAGAAGTTGTAGATGGTGTGAATCATAAGCAATGAAGAGGTATAAACACTAGTGAATGTGGAAATAGTGCTGATTTTTGAAAGAATTCAGACTGGGGAGCCACCTGCCAGTGGGAAATGCCTGAGCCCTTCCTGCTAAGCTAATATGTCAAGCGTAAAGCAAAGGATGAAATTAGAAATCAGGGTCAGGATTTGGGATGAGGTAGAAGCAAACAGGAGGCAGTGATATCAATAGCAACTGAATAAGAAGGCAGTGTCCAGGAGAAGCCTCATGGTATGGGTTTGCAGGTTAGAAATCACTCACCCAGAGAAGCAGATCCACACAAAAAGAGGAAATACCTGGAGACAAACCCCATCAGCTTGTGTTTTGATAGTTAGCTATACTATTACAAAAATAAAATGAAAAGAATATATACATATCCTTTACAATACCACTTTTTTCGGGATACCTGGCTGGCCCAGTCAGTTGAGCAACTCTTAATCTCAGCTCAGGTCGTGATCTCACAGTTCATGGGTTCGAGCCCACGGTGGGCTCTGCACTGACAGTGCAGAGCCTGCTTGGGATTCGGTCTCTGTCCCTGACCCTGACCCACTCTTTCTCTCTCTCTCTCTCTCTCTCTCTCTCTCTCTCTCTCTCTCTCTCAAAATAAATAAACTTAAAAAAAATTTTTAAACTTTTTCCTTTTTATAGACATTTCCTTTTCACTCTGAGTTGAATACATTTTCATTCTTCTATCAAGGTATTCCTACAAAGTTTAGCAACTGGTCTCATTTGATCCTTGCACAAAAGCATAGAAGATAGTATATGACAAATAGTTTCTTTCATATACAAATAGTATATGACAAATAGTTTCTTAAGCACCTACTAGATGCCATACACTGTGCTAAAAGCTTCACATATTCTACTTCTAATTCTCAACAAGATCCCTTTGAGGGAGGTAATACTATCTGTCTTTTCTAGATGAGGAATCCAAAGCTTGGAGTTTAGGTAGCTTGGATAACGTCACAGAGCTGGTGGGTGACAGAGCCAGCATTCAGGTCCATCTAAGCCCTGGCTGCCGGGCAGGTGTGCAGAGCACTCTCACAGTCACTGTTGGCCACGGCTGCCTCACATCAGAACCTGCAGAATCAGACCCCAGAAGAGGAATAGGTACCAGGAAAGTTAAGCCTTTTTGTCCAGAAACACCCATGAGGGCAGCTGGCAGGAGAGAGTCTTTGGCCCAAGTCATTTAGTACACATCAGAAACCAAGAGAATGGGATGCTGGAAGAATTGCTGGAGCTAATGGTTCAGGGAAGGACCCTAGATTATGAGGTTCTAACCACACTGCCCATTTTACCAGTGGTTGGAATTAGGGGGAGAGACTTATGCATACTTGGGTCTCAATGCAAATCTTCACCTTACTGTTCAATCTGTTACCAGAGTGTGAACGTTCATGAACACTCAGAATAGTAAGGACACAAGACCTGAAACAGCCAAGATGTGACGGTGGAAAAAGCCTGAGTGGGACCTCAGTAGGAGACCAAGTCAAGTGGTAGGGACACAAGGGTTCTGGGAGGAAGAAAAAAAAAGAGATTAAATCCGATTCAGAGAAAGGACCCAAGTTACTCTCTGGTTCAATTTTTGGAGGCTAGTTGGTGATTTGATTGGTTGATTTTTATCTACAGTGTCACCCTCCAGGTCTAATTGGAAATAAAGCGCTAGCAATGCATAGAAATTGATCCAGACCATCCAAAAGTAAGTTAGAGTTGTTAGTATCTTCCAGGACTGAAACTGAAGTACATTTTTGAAAGCTTAGGATTTGCCCCTTCTCTGTATCAGAGTTTATACTTTTCAGGGAAGTAATAGTTGGTCAATGATGGAATGAACAATTAGGTACATCCCCTTCTGCCAATTTCTTGATAGTTTAATAACTTGCCTTTGAAACTGCCTTCTGTTCAATAGATGATGAGGGTCAGGAGATTTTAAAAAAATAAGTATATTTTGTGGCAGTCAAAAATATAATAATCCTGAGAACTACATATTTGAACATACATGTTTAAATGTCACTTGGCTATTTATCCAAATGTTACTTGAGTATTTGGATAAATACTCAAGTTTTGTTTTGTTTTGTTTGTTTTAACTTTCCTGCTAGTCCTGAAATTCCCTAATTTTTCTGAAGTAAGATTCACTTCAAGCTGAGGTCTCTTGAGTCCTAAGTCTGAGTCAGCTCAGACCTACTGCCTGGTTATTTGGGAAAGATATTTAACATTAACCAGTTCAGAGTTTTCATTTACTAATCATTCATCCTCTGGAGCTTTATGCCCTATGTCAACTAACACCTGTTTCTGAAAAATCTGTTTCTCCTGCTCTGGCAAATAGAAGCAATTCAGTACTAAGAATCTACTTGCCTAAATTCTATGAGACATCGAGGCTCCTTTCTTCAGGAGGTGTGGGGTATTGGTGTGTACAGGAAGATGTCATATGTGACTAACAAATCCGTATCAATGCTAGAATGAATAAGAACAACACGAACGTGGCAGGCAGACTGGAAAATTACTTCATAATCCTGTTCAAAAAAATGTCAATATTGTATCTCATAAATTCTAGAAGCATAAAAATGCAACTCCAAGGATATCCACAAGTCAAAGCTTCTTCCAGACTGCTCTAATCTTGCGGTCATTGAGTGAGTGGAGAAAAATTAGGGATGGCTCCTCATCCCTAATATATCTGTTTTACTCCAGCACAACAACACAACTGCTGAACTTAAAAATCACTTGTGGGGGCGCCTGGGTGGCTCAGTTGGTTAAGTGTCCGACTTCGGCTCAGGTCATGATCTAGCGGGTTCATGAGTTCAAGCCCCATGTCGGGCTTTGTGCTGACCGCTCAGAGCCTGGAGCCTGCTTCAGATTCTGTGTCTCCCTCTCTCTCTGCCCTCCCCTGCTAGTGTTGTGTCTCTCTCTGTCTCAAAAATAAACACTAAAAAAAAAACAATCACTTGTGTACCCTTGCCAAACATTTGCTAAAGTGTTTTAGCATATACTCTGCACACTTGATTGTCACAATATTAAAGCAAGCATTTTCTCCCCTGCCTTCATCTGCCTTTTAAACATTTTAAGATAACAATTTAAAGCTAATTTTATTATAGAGTTTTTGCAGACCAGGATTTTGTACAACTCTTGTGGCCATTCAGCCAAACAGCTCAAATAATCAGCCAGTATTTATCTTCAGTGTAACAGTCAGAAAGTCAAACTTCTTGCCAAAAATGTGTGTAATTCTAGACACACCAACAGACTAACCTTAGCTGGGGGGAAAAATTGAAAAGCTGAAACATCTCTGAGGTTGGGTTTTATTTAATCTTTGATACACTCGAGGTAGCTGGAATTAAAACTGATTTTATTAAGTAATCCTTAACAAATTGAAAATATCACAAAGATGAGATAAGCATTACATTTACTTCCTTAGAAAATTAAGGTCTACTCAGGCTTTCATGTTTAATTTTTTCCATGATAAAGGCATTTTTACCAAGAATTACACTTCTAGATAAATACTAAGTTAAAAAAAAATTTTTAAGTTTATTTCTTTATTTTGGGAGTGAGCAAGCATGAGCTGGGGAGGGACGGAGAGACAAGGAGAATCAGAAGCAGGCTCTGCGCACTGCCAGCACAGAACCCAATGTGGGGCTTTATCTCACAAAAAGTGAGATCATGACCTGAGCCAAAATCAAGAGTCTGCCACTTAACTGACTGAGCCACTCAGGTGCCTTAATACTAAATTTTTTTCTAATTTTTTTTTTTACATTTATTTATTTTTGAGAGACAGAGCACAAGTTGGGGAGGGACACACACACAGAGAGAGAGAAAGAGAGAGAGAGAGAGAGAGAGAGAGAGAGAGAGAGAATCCAAAGCAGGCTCCAGGTTTCGAGCTGTCAGCACAGAGCCTGTTGTGGGGCTCAAACTCACAAACTGTGAGATCATGACCTGAGCTGAAGTCAGATGCTTAACTGACTGAGCCACCCAGGCACCCCTTAGTACTAAATATTTTTAAGTAGACAACAAAATATCAAAAAACTTAAGACAGGGGGCCCAGGGTGGCTCAGTCAGTTAGGCATCTCTTGATTTCAGCTCAGGTCATGATCTCACTTTTCATGAGATCGAGCTTCACATTGCCTCTGTGCTGACAGCACGGAGCCTGCTTGGGATTCTCTCTCTCTCTGCCCCTCCCCTACTCACTTGCTCTCCCTCTCTCTCTCTCTTTCTCTCTCTCTCTTTGTCTCTCTCTCTTTCTCTCTCAAATAAACTAACTTAAAAAAAAACCCTTAAGACAATATTTTTGGCTCTCTTAGACCTCAGATAAAATATAAACTAAGGTCCACGTATCTATATATATGATACAATAAATGAAATACATATGACATATAGAAGACATTGTTATCTGATGTAATGAACATATGCCCATTGTACAGTATAGAATTTTCATTTTTTGGCCCTCTCTGTATTTTCCACACAAGTTGCAATTTCATGTTGCCCATTTCATCTCCATCCCAAACTTCCCAGTGGACTTTGTGCATAGGCATCAGGAAAAGTGTTTATGTGGAAACATGTTAAAAAAAAATCCAGGGAAGATTATAGCCATATATGCCAACATTTTAAAAGAATATAAACCTCAAATCAATAAGCTTAACCTTCCACCTTAAGAAACTAAAAAAGAAGAGCAAGCAAAACCCAATGCAAGCAGGATAATAAAGATGGGAGCGGGGATAAAATAGAAAATAGAAAACCAATAGAATCAATAAAAATCAAAGCTGATGTTTAAAAATCATGTTCATAGCAGCATTATTTCACAATAGCCAAAAAGTGGAAGGAACTTGTGTCTACTGATGGATGAGTAGATAAACAAAATGTGGTTAAGAACATCTAATGGAGTATTTTTCTTTCTTTTTTTTTTTCAATATGAAATTTATTGTGAAATTGGTTTCCATACAACACCCAGTGCTCATCCCAACAGGTGCCTTCCTCAATACCCATCATCCACCCTCCATTCCCTCCCACCCCCCATAAACCCTCAGTTCGTTCTCAGTTTTTAGGAGTCTCTTATGTTTTGGCTCCCTCCCTCTCTAACCATTTTTTTTCCTTCCCCTCCCCCATGGTCTTCTGTTAAGTTTCTCAGGATCCACATAGGAGTGAAAACATGGAATCTGTCCTTCTCTATATACTTATTTCACTTAGCATAACACTCTCCAGTTCCATCCACGTTGCTACAAGAGGCCATATTTCATTCTTTCTCATTGCCATGTAGTATTCCATTGTGTATATAAACCACAATTTCTTTATTCATCAGTTGATGGACATTTAGGCTCTTTCCATAATTTGGCTATTGTTGAGAGTGCTGCTATAAACATTGGGGTACAAGTGCCCCTATGCATCAGTACTCCTGTATCCCTTGGATAAATTCCTAGCAGTGCTACTGCTGGGTCATAGGGTAGGTCTATTTTTAATTTTTTGAGGAACCTCCACACTGTTTTCCAGAGCGGTTGCACCAGTTTGCATTCCCGCCAACAGTGCAAGAGGGTTTCCGTTTCTCCACATCCTCTCCAGCATCTATAGTCTCCTGTTTTGTTCATTTTGGCCACTCTGACTGGCATGAGGTGATATCTGAGTGTGGTTTTGATTTGTATTTCCCTGATGAGGAGCGACGTTGAGCATCTTTTCATGTGCCTGTTGGCCATCCGGATGTCTTCTTTAGAGAAGTGTCTATTCATGTTTTCTGCCCATTTCTTCACTGGATTATTTGTTTTTTGGGTGTGGAGTTTGGTGAGCTCTTTATAGATTTTGGATACCAGCCCTTTGTCCGATATGTCATTTGCAAATATCTTTTCCCATTCCGTTGGTTGCCTTTTAGTTTTGTTGATTGTTTCCTTTGCAGTGCAGAAGCTTTTTATCTTCATGAGGTTCCGATAGTTCATTTTGCTTTAATTCCCTTTCCTTTGATGTCTCAAGTAAGAAATTGCTGCGGCTGAGGTCAGAGAGGTTTTTCCCTGTTTTCTCCTCTAGGGTTTTGATGGTTTCCTGTCTCACATTCAGGTCCTTTATCCTAATGGAGTATTTTTCACTCTTAAAAAAGAGAGAGATTCAGATATGAGCCTCCACATGGGTGAAACTTGCAGACATGATGCTAAGTGAAAGAAACCAGGCTCAAAAGAGCAGATATTGTATGATTCTACTTATATGAGGTAGCCAAATCCATAGAGAAATAAAGTATAATGGTGCTTGCCATGGGTTGGTAGTAGGGAGAAATGGGGAGTTCATATTTCATGGTTCAGAATTTCAGTTTTGCAACTGAAAAAAAAAACTTGGAAAAGTTCGGGAGGTGGATGGTGATGATGGTTCCACAACAATATGAAGGCACAGAACTGTACACTTAAAATGGTTAAAATGGCAACTTTCATGTTAAGTATATTTTTCTACAACAAAAAAAGAACTAAAAGTTGGTTATTTGAAATGATCAACAAAATTAACAAACCTGTAGCTAGACTGACCAAGAAAAACAAGAGGGAAGATGAAAATTTCTAAAATTGCAAATGAAAATGATGCATTACTGCTTACTTCAAGGTATAAAAAGGATTATAAGAGAATTCTATGCACAATTATGCCTCAACAGATTGGTTTACCTACATGGAATTGGCAAATTCCTAGGAACACACAAGCTATCAAACTTGACTCAGGAAGAAACATAAAATCTGAATACATCTCTAACAAATAGGTATATTAAATCAGCAATCAAAACACCTCCAACAAAGAAAAACCTAGGGCCAGATGGCTTCAGTGGCAAATTCCACCAAACATTTAAAGAATAATTAACACCAATCCTTCTCAAACTCTTCGAAGATGTGGAAAAGGAGAAAATAGCTCCTAACTCATTCTGCGAAGCCAGTATTACCCCGATAACAAAGCCAGGCAAAGACGTCACAAGAAAGGGAAACTATAGGCCAATATTCCTTTTAAATATAGATGTGAAAATCCTCAACAAAGTATTAGCAAAGAAAATACAGCAGCATGGTGAAAGGATTATACACCATGAATAAGTGAGATTGGTCCCAGGAAAGTGAAGGTGGTTCAACATATAAAAATCAATCAATGTGATAGCAACATATTAATAGAATGAAGAAAAAATCTCGGTGAAAAACCATTTGACAAAACTCAACACCCTTTTATGATTAAAAAAAAAAAAAGACTTGGAATGAAAGCTTCCAGAGATATGTGCCCTGCCATTTGTCAGAAACTCACCCCAGTGTTCAACCACCATTGCCAACATGAAAATCTTAGGTCAAACCAAAACATTAAATGTTGCCATCTCGAGTCCATTTTCTTCCTTCAAAAAAGAGATGTATTTAATAGTACATTTTTCTGGGGACAGAGAGTGAGTTTGGGTGGCTAGCACATTTTTTAAGTTTTATTTAAATTCCGGTTAACATACAGCATGATATTAGATTCAGGTGTATAATACAGTGATTCAACAATTCCACGCAATGCCCAGTGCTCATCACAACAAGTGCACTCCTTAATTCCCATCACCTGTTTAACACAATCCCTCCACTTACCTCCCCTCTGGTAACCATCAGTTTGTTCTCTATAGTTTAGAGTCTATTCTTAGTGTACCTCTTTCTTTCTTTCTTTTTTTTTTCTTTGCTTGTTTTGTTTCTTGAATTTCACATGAGTGAAATCATAAGGTATTTATCTTTCTGTGACTTCTTTCACTTAGCATAGTACTCTCTGGTTCCAACCATATCGTTGCAAATGGAAAGATTTCATTCTCTTTTATGGTTGAGTAAAATTCCATTGTATACATACTACTTCTTTGTCCATTCATCAGTCGATGGACACTTAGGTTTTTCCATAATTTGGCTATTGTAGATAATGCTATAAACTGGATGGCTAGCACATTAAGGCTTACAATTATTTTAACTCTTTATTACTAATAAAGTAATAAATTCATTCAAGATAGCAGACTAAGCCCATATTTCAGCTTTCCTCTCCTACCCAAATTCTGAGAAATGATTTTTTTTTTCAAAAATCTGTAATATCTCTGGAAAACAAAACAGGAATGATATTGGTGGATCAGAAATTAATAGTTCCTAAAATTCCAAAGGCAGACATGACCAGACTGAATGAGGAACAAACAGAACATGGCTGCTGTAAAAAAAGGAACAGCATTATATCTCTATAAAGAGTGTATCCCAGAAATAAAAGATATAATAATAACACTATTCTCATTAAAAACATGAAAAAAGGAGTCAAGAATAAGACAATATGGCTCCATATCCCTGCTACTGGGAGAAAAAAAAAAGGAGAAATAAAAGATATAAGACTAGGAATGAATGGAAATAAATGATCTGCCTGTAAAACCCAAAAGAATCAACTGACAAACTGTTAAAACCAAGAAGACACTTTAATATGTAATCAAATACAATAACATAAAAACTATAGCTTTTTTCAGTATCAGCAACCAGTCAGAATTATCCCATTTGGTATATTTTATTTACTTTTCTATTTAAAATAATCTATATTTATTATTTTTCTATTTAAAAAAAATTACAGATACACTTGAAACTCTTTGTGAACCTTTTCCCCATTTCATTCAACTCTGTCCACCTCAAGAGATAACCACTATCTTGCATTTGGAGTTTTCCTTCCCATGCATGCTTTTTACATTTTCCTTAAATATGTATTATTGAAATTATTTCAAAAGGTAAAGTATATATTATTTTGCACATTGAAAACTTGTATGCAAATGGTATTAGATTATCTATGTCATTCTGCAACTTGCTTTCCCTCATATATCTCTAGACTCATGTTGAGTATGTTGGTATTTACATGTTTATGGCTTTCTTTCTCATTATCTGAAATCAGTATGAATGTACACTTTTCTAAATATGTTTTTTCTCTCATTTCCAGAAATATATAAGGAAGCTGAAATGCACCTTAAAAAACAAATGGGTTGGGGTGCCTGAGTGGCTTAGTCATTGAGTGTCTGACTCTTGTTTTCAACTCAGGTCATAACCTCATGGTTTGTGGGTTCATGCCATTAGCACAGAGTTTGCTGGGTATTCTCTCTCTCTTTCTGTCTGCCCCTCCCCCACTCACATACTCTCTCTCTTTCAAAATAAATAAATATATATGTTAATGCAATGGACTGAATGTGCCCCTTGGCCAAATTCACATGTTGAAATCCTAGCCCCCTGTGTGATGGTATTAGGAGGTAGGGCCTTCAGGACATAATTAGGGTAGAGCTTTCATGAATAGGATTAGTGCCTTTATAAAAGGAACCCCAGAGATCTCTCTCTCTCTCCTTCTCTCTGCCATGTGAGGACACAAAAAGATGACAACCATCTATGACCTAGAAGAGGGTCTCTCTAGACCTGATCTTGGACATCCAGCTTCCAGACTGTGGGAAATAAGTTTCTGGTGTCTACGAGACTTTATTATGACAGCTCAAACTGACTAAGGCAATTAAATACACATGTCACAGTGAAAGTACAAAGCAGCTGGGAGAAAATTGGAAATAACCTCAATATCCATCAAGAGGAAGAAAGTTAAATTATGCTACATCCACAGTATGGAAAATGAGTTTAACGATTTAAAAATAATTTAGTAGTTCTATATAGACTGACATGGAAAAATTTTCAGGATATAAAAGAAAATATAAAACAATATGATCCATTGCATATTAAAATTTTTAATTGTGTATTTTTAATCACATATATGTAAATGTATTTTAGAAAAACAGAAAACTAGGGTGCCTGGGTGGTTCAGTTGGTTAAGCACCCAACTTCAGCTCAGGATATGATCTTGTGGTTTGTGGGTCCACATTGGGCTCTGTGCTTGCAGCTGGGAGCCTGGAGCCTGCTTCAGATTCTGTGCCCCGTCTCTCTCTGCCCCTCCCCCACTTGTGCTCTGTCTCTCTCAAAAATAAAATAAAAACATTTTAAACAATTTAAAAAAAGAACAGAAAACTAATACCATTGAATACCTTTGAGTAAGTTAATGGGTTTGAGGGAGATACAGGAAGGTTTTTTGCTTTTTACTGTCTATTGTTAGAATTTTTAAATTGATAATATATTCTTATATTGTATTTTTTTTTAGTAGATGAATTGAAGATACATAGATAGACAAATGCTAGACCAAAAAAAAGTGGTCAGTAAGAATGGACAAAGGACCAGAGCACCTGGGTCTCTCAGTCAGTTAAGTGTCTGACTCTTGGTTTCAGTTCAGGTCATGATTTCATTATTTTGTGAGTTCGAGCCCCATGTTGGGCTCTTGTGCTGGCAGCATGGAGCCTGCTTGAGATTCTCTCTCTCCCTCTCTCTCTCTCTCTGCTCCTACCCTGCTCACATTGCCTCCATCTCTCTCAAAATAAATAAACTTAAAAAAATAAGAATGGACAAAGGACCAACTCCCAGATCATACAATCCATTAAGAGTTGACTATATTATAAGCATTTTAAATGTTTTTAATTGGCATTCTTATGGCCTAAGACCATAACTGAAGTGTCCATTTTATTTTATATTTTTCTTTATATTTGTTTAATTAAAAAACATAAAAGCAAGACAAAGAGTTGTAATGAACATACTCACTGACAGATCTCAAGGTTTTCAAGCGGAGAATACAACCACGAAAATTCAAACGCAGCACGTTTAGACGCCACCTTTGCAAAGTAGACACTATATATTTACCTGTGATGATGTTTTTTACTGTGGAAAAATCAATCTAAAAAGGATAAACAAAAGACGTTAAGAAGTGAGAAAGATCTTTTGCATGTAAAAATTTTTAATATTTTTAAAGCACCAAGCAACATTTCTTCACCACATCTCTCATTTTTTCATTTCTTTGTTTTCATGGTCATTCTGGAGTTTAATTACAAACACATTTTTTTTGTTCATGGTCATTCCCAGGTTTAATTGCAAACAGATTCCAAATGTCCAGTCCAGGTCGACAGCTGGGAGGACAAGAGTCTCACATCTACCCCACAACAGAGTTGATTGTCTTGGAGTGACCTGGATAGCCCCCCATCACCCCAAGTGAGCCCCAAGCCTGCTTCAGTGTCAATGAACTCATCCTGGGTTCATTATTAATGTATGCCTGCTTCTTTATTCATGAGCACAGACTATGTGTTAAGTTCTTGACTATGGAAAAGACAATTCAGAGCGAGAGATTTATAGTGGCCTTTTCATAACTCATAATTTGGAGGAGGGAGGTCTGGAGAGAAGGAAAGAGGACTGACTGTACCTGGCTGATTGCATGTAAAATTGAAGAGCACAGAGGTTTATGTGAGTGCTGAGTGATGAGGGCTGGTTGACAATAACATTGATATCATAGTATTAATAATGTCTTTCAGCTACAAGATTAAGTTTATGAACTTCCAATTTCTCACTGCCTTCTGAACACAGCTATTCTTTGTGCTAAAATGTTTGTTTTAGCTGTGCCACATTTGAGCACTCCAAAATGAAGGCAAAACTAATAGAAGATGAAGGCAAACGTAGAATTGCAGAAAGAGAAATGTGCTGAACATAAAGCCTTCCTACCCAGGCTTTGTTCTTCACTGACATGTGCTCAGATTTTCTCTGACTTAACCTATTGAGAAGTGCTAGTTTTTTCTGCCAGGGCAGAAGTGCTAGCTTTTTCTGCCAGGCTTCTGCAGGATTTGTCCTGATCTTAATGTCATATATATTCTTTCTCTTTCCAATCATTTGGATTCTTTTTTTTTTTCTTTCCTAATTCTTTACAGGTTTTCCAAAGAAAAAAGTAACATTCCCCAATCTGTCACATAAGAAAGAGATTTATTACTTTAAACCATTGATTCTCAAAGTATGGTCCTGGGACCAACAGCATCAGCATCACCCTTGAACTTGGAAATACTAATTCTCAAGCCCCACCCCAGACCTACTGAGTTAGAGACTCTGGGTTGGCAACCAGCAATCTGTTTTAACAATCCCTTCAGATAATTCTGATGCATTCTGAAGTTTGAGCATCACTGCCTTAAACTAAAAATAAACCTAAGGCAGGAATATTAAATTTGGTAGCTAAGATGGATTAGCCGAGACAGAAGCACATTTTCTTCTTGCCATTGTTGCACAAGGTGAGAGTGGAAGCCAAGTGAAGCCAAGAATGGAATGTCAAGAGGTTGACTTGATTTATGAGTGGTACCTGTCAGCCCCTCTTAGTTTCTTCGTTTAAGGTTTAGAATTTATGTGGAATGGTTCCAGCCACCTATTCATAGGTCGGTCTGAGCACATGATGTTATAAGTCTTCTGATCACTAGCAGTTAAGGAGGGGTGGTAAAGTCATCTACTAACTGGACATTAGGTGACAGGGAAGATGTTGCCACCATAACACTAGTTGACAGCATAAATTATTACAGAGATTAAAGTATCATCCAAGGAAAAGAAAGAAGTCAGCAGGGGCAATTTATGCTTATTTTTTGTTGTTGGCTGAGACCCCTCCCCAGTGTCTCATTGGAATAAGAAACACAAGCATGTTCTAGGTTACAAGAATAGTATAAAAATAGTACAATGACAAGGATAGTATAGAGGTACCTGCCTAGAAGTCTATATTAGAAAACGCCTGAGTGTATATGTGTCTGTGTGCATGCAAACACACTAAGAATATCAAACAAGTTTTGTTTACATGTCGTATATTTTAGCCCTATTTCTTGTTAGTTTTTTTTCCACTTTACTCTATATTTTGTGCTATTTTGTTATGTTTTTTAAACCAATAATAGGGGCTGATATTTATTGAGTGCTGCCTACATGCCAGGCTTTATAGGAAGCACTTCACTTGCATTTCCTCAACTTATCTCTGCAGCATCCTGAGTGAGGCAATGTTAAGTCTAATGCAGATCTAACGGAGCTTTGTTTCAATTTAAAAATAATATTTGATTTATATCTACCATTCAAATTAGAAAATACTTATAGTCTATCTCTTAAAATAACATTATTATCTTTCTGTCTTTTCCTTTGGCCTTGTGCCTGGGCAGAAGAGAAACAAATGAACCTACTGTTTGTGGCCCTGTGGGGGGAGCAGGGGAAAAAGTAGTCCCTAGTACAGTTGGCTTTTGTGGGGATCGGTTCTCCTTTAAGAACTAGGATCAAGTCATAGTTCAGGTAGTGTCTACTTACACCATTCCACAACGAGCTTGCTTGTGTCATCAACATCCAGGAGTGACAAACGTGACTACATATTATTTTATCTTTTAAGCTGAGGTAGAAGAAAATCTAAACACAAAGAAGAGAAATACACAATTTTGAAAACTGTGTGAATTTGGATATAACTCTTCCACTTACCTTTTGTTGCTGTTGTTAATCATGATAATATAATTCATATTGTAGTAGCAGGGGTTTAAGTGCTGGAATTTTATCTGATGATAGGAATTTTATCTAAAGCACTGGAACTTATCTGATGATGCCTTTGATATAATGTGATCTTTACAATTGATAGTCACAGAAGGATAGGGAAGAAGATATGCAGATTTATTTTCTGAATGACAGTGGCTTTCTGCTACAAAATGAGTGATTTTTCTAAATAGATGGTACGTAGAAGATGGTACATAGAAGACATTCAATGATTGCTTGCTGAACTCAACTGGATTCTTTTTAAAGTTAAAGAATTCCTAGGAAGGGCACCCGAGTGGATCCAGGGTGGCTCAGTCGGTTAAGCGGCAGACTTTGGCTCAGGTCATGACCTCATGGTTAGTGAGTTTGAGACCCACGCTGGGCTCTGTGCTGACAGCTCAGAGCCTGGAGCGGGCTTCAGATTCTGTGTCTCCCTCTCTCTCTCTGCCCCTCCCTTGCTCATGCTCTGTCTCTCCCTCTCTCTCAAAAATAAATTTTAAAAAACATTAAAAAAAAAAAAGAATCCTAGGAAAGATCAATAAACCCATCTTGCCTTCTATTTCTGGAATAACAGTAGACTAGAAAATCTGCAAGTCCTCTTGACACAAAATATAAGTAAATGATAAAACAAACCTTTTAAAAAATCTTTCTTTAAATATTTTTTTAAATGCCAGCTTCATTCAGCTATAACTGACATATAACATTCAAGATATTTTAAGTACACATTGTGGTGATTTGAGGTACATATACATAGTGAAAGGATCCCCCTCCCGCAGACAGTTAATTAACATATCCATCACCTCACATATTTATCTTTTTTCTTTTTGATGATAACATTTAAGTTTTACTCTCTTAGCAAATTTCAATTATACAACACAGTGTTATCAATTAAAATCACCATGTTTTATGTCAGATCCTCAGACCTTATACATCTTATAGCTGAAAGTTGTAGCCTCTGACAACCACTTTTCTACTCTCTAAAACAAACATTTTTTTTTAACATACCTGGGTTTTTAAGAAAGTAAAGAAAATATCCAGGCCCAAAGTCTTTGTAAACCCAGACTCATAAGAAGGTGTTCAGTATAGTTGCTCTACATAAGGGAGCAGTGGAGATGGTTGCTGCTTTGCATAATAAATAGATTCAGATTTTACTGGTCATGCAGGGACAGAAAAAGTTACCAAGCTTGTACAAAGCTGGGAGTCCTAACTGAGTCAGAGAGATTAAGAGGAACAGACAGAGTCAGAAAAGAGGAAAAAGAGAGAGAAATCCAGCATTATTAAACAGACAGGATTAAACAACAACAACAACTACCTATTTGGTGAGGAAAAAACTAAGGTACCTAGCCTGGGATTAAAAACAAACAAACAAACAAACAAAAAAAACCCAGAGATTTTAAAACCAAATACTAGATATATGGATTGGAATTTTATTATTTGTGGGGTCCAGTTTATTACCTTTGTAATTGGATTTGATACATTAACATACAAAGAGCCGCGAACTTGGTGGTAACTCTGGGATATTTGGCAGAAATAAATACCATTTCTATGAAGAGACACATCTTCAAACCATGCCTTTTAGGATTCCTACAGATTAATCCCCCCCAAAGATGAGCTTTCAATAGAAATTACAAAACATATGAGGGAAAAAAATGGAGTTTGCCTACAATAGACCCTTCACAAAAGAACTTCCAAAGGACAATGGAATCAGAAGAAAGGAGTGAGATGGAAATAGTAATGATGGGCAAAGAAACTAAGTATGAAAATAAAACCATTAACCTTAAAAAGCATGTAATGGTCATGACTAATATGGGATACAAAAACAAGGTGGAATAAAAACACTAGATAGTACTAATATTCTAAGATTGAAGAGAGAGTAACCAGAGTTTAAGTGTTTTAAATTGTAGTGATTATGAGAAAGAAAGTATGGGTCATAATTTACTTTAGGCTTTATTAAGGTAAATTCACATGTTAAAAATATTTCAGAGAAACCACTGATATAGTAGAAATAGAATGCATATCTTTTAAAGCATGAAAATGGGAAAAAGGGGATAGATTTTTTAAATTTAAAAAAAAAAGGCAGGAAAGGAGAAACGAAGCATACAAAAAAGAGGATAATAGTATAGTAGTAGAAGAGAAATATTAATCCAGTTATATCTAGTAACAATAAATTTTTAAAAATCCATTAGTTAGAAAACAAATATTATTCCTAATGATATTTTTGCTTAAATGTTTTCCCTCTGATACTACCAGAGCTATAAACTTTCATCATTTTGTGTTCATCTTGTTCAGAGTTGTATTTTAGATAGATTTTTTTAATATTAGATAATATTTATTCCCATTGTAATGAAGAGAAAACTGAGGGTGAAAGACTGTAAGAACCCCTCTATATGACATGTAGACTGATGTGACAGAGCAGGAATTCAGGTCTATTTTTTTTAATTAATTTGTTTTTTTGATTGAAGTATAGTTGGCACACAATGATACATTAGTTTCAGGTGTTCAATGGCAATTTGACAACTCTATACATTATGCTGTGCTCACCACAAGTGTAGCTACCATCTGTCACCATGTACGCTATTACAATACCATTGACTATATTTTCTATCCTGTACCTTTCATTCCTGTCACTTACTCATTCCGTAACTGGAAGCCGATACTTCCCACTCCCCTTCATCCATTTTGCCCATTCTCCCATGCCCTCCCCTCTGTCAACCATCAGTGTTCTGTATTTATGAGCAAGTTTCTGCCTTTTGTTTGTTTTGTTGTTTAGATTCTACATTTAAGTGAAATTATATGGTATTTGTCTTTCTCTGTATTACTTCTTTCTCTTAGCATAATACCCTCTAGGTCAATCTACGTTGTCCCACATGGCAAGATCTCATTCTTTTTTATGGCCAAATAATATTCCATTGTTTATATATACCACATCTTCTTTATCCCTTCATCTATCAGTAACATGTAGGTTGCTTCCATATCTTGGCTATTGTAAATAATACTGCAGTAAGTATAGGGGTTCATATATATTTTTGAATTAGTTTTTTGTTGGTAAATACCCAGTAGTGAAATTACTAGATCATTTGGTATTTCTATTTTTAATTTTTGAGGAGCCTCCATACTGTTTTCCACAGTGGCTGCATCAATTTACATTCCTACCAATAGTATGTTCCTTTTCCTTCACATATTTACCAACATTTGTTATTTCTTGTCTTTTTGATTTTAGCAATTCTGACTGGTATAGATGATATATCATTGCAGTTTTGTATTTCCCTTATGATTAGTGATGTGGAGCATCTTTGCATGTGTCTCTTGGCCATCTGGATGTCTCCTTTGGAAAAAAATATTTGGGTCCTCTGCCCATTTTTAAATTGGATTATTCTTTTTTGTTGTTGTATTTGGATACTAACCTATTATTGGATATATCATTTGCAAATATCTTCTCCCATTCAGTAAATTGCCTTGTCATATTATTGATGGTTTCCTTTGCTGTGCAAAAGCTTTTTTATTTTAGTGTAGTCCCAGTAGTTTATTTTTGCTTTTATTTCTCTTGGCTGAGGAGAACTATCCCTAATATGTTGCTAGGACTGATGTCCAAGAAATGACTGCTATGTTTTCTTCTAGAAGATTTATGGTTTCAGGTATCATATCTAGGCCTTTAATCCATTTTGAATTTATTTTTGTGTATGCTTTAAGAAAGTAATCCAGTTTCATTATTTTGCATGTGGCTGTCCAGTTTTCCCAGAGCCATTTATTCAAGAAACTGTGTTCTCCCTATAGTATTTTCTGCTTCCTTTGTTGTAGATTAATTGGCTGTATAAGCACGGATTTATTTCTGGGCTTTCTTTTGTGTTCTGTTGATACAGGTGTCTGTTTTAGTGACAGTACCATACTGTTTTGATTATTATAGATCTGTCATATATCTTAAAATCTGGAGTTGTGGTACTTCCAGCTTTATTCTTCTTTCTCAAGATTGCCTTGGCTATTTGGGGTCTTTGGTAGTCCTATACAAATTTGAGGTTATTTGTTTTAGTTTTGTGAAAAGTATTGATATTTTCATAGAGATTGAATTGAATCTGTAGATTGCTTTGAGTAGTGTGGACACTTCAACAATATTACTCCTTCTATTCTATGAGCATGGTATGTCTTTCCATTTGTTTGTGTCATTTTTAATTTCTTTCATCAGTGTTTTATAGCTTTTGGAGTACAGGTCTTTCACCTCTTTGGTTAAGTTTATTCCTAGGTAATATATTCTCTTTGGTGCAATGGTAAATGGAATTGTTTGCTTAGTTTTTTTTCTGCTACTTTGTTATCAGTATATAGAAATATAACAGGTTTCTGTGTATTAATTTTGTACCCTGCAACTTATTCGTTTATTACTTCTAACAGTTTCTTGGTGGAGTCTTTAGGGTTTTCTATGTATAGTATCATGTCATCTGCAAATAGTGACAGTTTAGCTTCTTCCTTACCAATTTGTATGGCTTTTATTTCTTTTTCTTGTCTGATTGCTATGACTATGACTTCCAGTACTATGTTGAATAAATTGGTAAGAGTGGATATCTTTGTCTTTTTCCTAATTTTAGAGGAAAAGCTCTCAGTTTTTCACCATTGAGTATGATGTTAGCTATGAGTTTGTTATATATGGCCTTTGTTATGTTGAGGTAGTTTCCCTCTAAACCCACTTTGTTGACTTTTTATCATGAACAGGTGTTGAATTTTGTCAAATGCTTTTTCTACATCTATTCAGATGATCATATGATTTTTTCTTTCATTTTGTTGATGTGGTATACACATTCATTGATATCAAATATTAAACCATCCTTATTTATTCCCCAGAATAAATCCTATTTGATTGTGTTGAATATCCTTTTAGTATGTTGTTGAATTTGGTTTGCTAATATATTGAGGGTTTTTTTTTTTTTTTTTGGATCTATGTTCTTCAAGAATATTGGCCTGTAGTTTTCTTTTCTCTCTTTTTTTTTTCTTTGATTTTATATCAGAGTAATGCTGGCCTTGTGGAATGTATTGAAAGCTTTCCTTCACCTTCTATTTTTGGAATAGTTTGAGAATAGATATTATCTCTTCTTTAAATGTTTGGTAGGATTCACATAGGAAGACATCTGGTCCTGGACTTGTGTTTGTTGGGAGTTTCTTTGTTACCAGATTCAATTTTGTTACCAGTAATTGGTCTGTTCAAATTCTCTATTTCTTTGTTACCAGATTCAATTTTGTTACCAGTAATTGGTCTGTTCAAATTCTCTATTTCTTCCTGATTCAGTTTTAGAAGATTGTATATTTCCAGAAATTTACCCATTTCTTCTAAGCTGTCTAATTTGTTGGCATGTAATTTTTTTTGTAGTAATCTCTTAAAGTATTTCTGTGTTGTCAGCTACTACTTTTCCTCTTTCATTTCTGATTTTATTTATTTCACTTCTCTCTTTTTTTTCTTGATGAGTCTGGCTAGCAGTTTATCAATTTTGTTTATCTTTTCAAAGAATGAGCTCTTGGTTTCATTCATCTTTTCTATTGTTTTTTAGTCTCTGTTTTATTTATTTCTGTTCTGATCTTTATTATTTCCTTCCTTCCACTAACTTTGTGCTTTGTTCTTTTTCTAGTTTCTTTAGATATAAAGTTTGATTGTTTATTTGAGATTTTTCTTGTACATCTATACATTTCCCTCTTGGAACTGCTTTCTCCACATCCCAAAGATATTGGACCATTGTGTTTTCATTTTCATTTGTTTCCATGTGTTTTTTTAATTTCTTCTTTGATTTCTTTATTGACCTATTGATTGTTTAATAGCAAGTTGTTTATTCCCATGTATTTATGTATTTTCCAATTTTTTTTCTTGTAAGTGATTTCTAGTTTCATACTTTTGTGTTGGAAAATATGCATGGTATGATTTCAATCTTCTTAAATTTACTAAGACTTATTTTGTGGCCTAAGACATGATCTATCCTGGAGAAAGTTCTATGTGCACTTGAAAACAATGTGTATTCTGCTGTTTTTGACAGAATGTACTGCAGATATCTGTTAAGTTCATCTAGTCTAATGTGTCATTCAAAAACACTATTTTAGTATTGATTTTCTCCCTGGATGATTTATCCATTGATATAAGTGGTGTGTTAAAGTCCCCTATTATTATTGTGTTACCATCAATTTCCTCCTTTATGTCAGTTAATATTTACTTTATGTATTTAGGTGCTTTAATGTTGGGTGCATAGATATTTATAATTGTTATATCCTCTTGTTGGATTGATTTATTTCAGGAGGATTTTTAAAGCTTGTCTGACAAAGAGAGTCACAATATCATAAATGAAGGAAATAATTCAAACTATGCACTAAAGATTTATAACAATTCTAAATGTGTAAGCCTCCAATAACATAACCACCAAGATACAAGGAGAAATTGACAAATCCACAGTCATGATAAAAAGTTATATGAAAGATCTCAATTACTGATAAATCAATGTGAGGAAATAAATCTTCCCTGAATTTCTCAATGCTTCTATAAAAACCTTTAACCTCTGGAGGCACAGAAATCTGTATGATATAAAGGTGATGTTTTGCCTTCACTTCCTCTATGTTTTTCTTTCCATATACCATGGGGATTAGATCTATAACCATTTGTCCACTTGTCTAGTTTATTGCTCTGATCCAAAAGGTAGTAGCTCTTCTCTTGTTTCCCCAAGAAGGTCAAATGATTATAGTTTGGCCTCCTCCTTTAGATCAAGCTTCCAAGATGCCAGGAAGATCCCTAGTAATTTACATATAAAGGAGATATGTGTCCCAGGCAGCACCTTGAAGATATCTCTAGGTTATAAAAGCTAGAGACACTGGGGCTTATCCAGCCCTTGGAGAGACATATTTATAAGAGGTCCTGTCTCCCTGTTTTACTTACAAGGACCTATGTGATTATACTGAACCCACCCAGATACTCAAGGATAACTCACCATTTCCAGTCTTAACCACATCCACAAAGATTCTTTTTGTCATAAAGATAACATATTCACAGATTCTGAGGATTAGGACACGGATATCTTTGTGGGCTATTATTCTGCCTACCATACTATGTAAGGAAATCATAAACACTGAATTTAAGAGAGCAGTTACTTCTGAGCAAGGGAAGACAATGCAGTGAGGCTTTAATTGTATTTGTTAAACTTTATTTCTTAAACTGTATAGTGATTACACAAGTGCTCATTATATTTCTTTGCATACCTAAAATATTTTAATAACCTCATTTTTTAATAAAATACATGGAATAAATTTCACTAAATTCTTTCACGGTGAAAGACTAGTACACGGAACACTACAAAACATTACTAAAAGAAATTAAAGAAGACCTAACTAAATGGAAAGACATCCCATATTCATAGACTAGAAGACATAATACAAATAACATATAACAACAAATGGAATTAAATCAGAATTTGAAGTCTGCCCATGAACAAATAAACACCAAAGTATTTTATGAGAGTATTCTATCAAATATCCAAGGAATATGTAATGCTTACTAAAGAATATTAAAATATCATACAACCCAAAGTGATCTGTAGATTCAATGCAACCCTATGAAAACGCCAATCGTTCTTTTTTTCAGAAATGGAAAAACTAATATTCAGATTCATATGGAATTGCTAAGGGCCCCAAATAGCTAAACAGTTTTCAAAAAGAAATAACGTTGGAGGACCCACACTTCACAATTTTAAAACTTACCACAAAACTACAATAATCAAAATAGCATGGTACTGGAATAAGGATAGACACAAAGACAAATGTAATCAAATTGAGGATCCAGAAGTAAACCTATACATCTATGGCCAATTGATTTTTGACAAGGATGCCAAGATCATTCAATGGGGCAAGGACAGTCTCTTCAACAAATGATGCTGGGACAAGTGGATATACAAATACAAAACAATGAATTTAAATACTTATCTCATACCATATGTTAAGTAAACTCAAAATGGATCTACAACCTCAATATAAGAGCTAAAAACTATAAAACTCTTAGAAGAAAACATAGGGGTAAATCTTTATAACCTTGGGTTTGGCAAAGGATTCTTAGATATGACACAAAAAACTGGGGTGCCTGGGTGACTCAGTCGGTTAAGCATCCAACACTTGGTTTCAGCTCAGAGTTCCATCTCACAGTTTGTGAGTTTGAGCCCCACATGGAGCTCTGTGCTGACAGTGTGGAGCCTGCTTAGGATTCTCTCTCTCCCTCTCTCTCTGCCCCTCCCCTGCTCGTGTTTTCTCTCTCTCAAAACAAATAAACTTAAAAAAAATTTTTTTAAAGATACGACACCAAAAGTGTGATCAATGTAGGAAAAAATAAATTATATTTCATCAAAATTTAATACCTTTGTGCATCAAAGGACTTTATCAAGAAAGCAAAAACTTTACCTTTTGTCTGTATGTACCACAAAGGAAAAAATATGCCATCAATTAAGTCAATTATTGAAATGGTCAGGAAGCATTGGAAAGGTACTATGGTAGATCAGATGGACTGAAAACTATACTTACACAATTTTATACATGTACTACACTTGTACTGTTTTTTAAGAGAGAAGCAGCATCATGACAGGGCCTATGCCCAGAGGTAAAAGCAACCTAGAAAAGAGAGGTAGTAGCACAGAATGGCAGTAGAAGCAGAGGACCAAATTTCTGAGAGTATAAGAGATGTGAGAACAGATGACTTGTGCAAGAGTTGTATAAGAACAACTTCAAAGAGGGACGAGGATGGGAAGTAAAGCCCGAAGGACAGCAAACTGTATAGAACTCGTGAATACATGAGGTCAATAAAGGGAGCACCTCTAAGTACCCTCAAGATGC